>NC_090656.1:61831620-62146620 GCF_040937935.1 Hyperolius riggenbachi | reverse complement strand
GTGTTTACATTGAAGCTGTGCGCAATGCAGAAAGTGCCGTGTCACAATTACCCTTCCCGCCGAAACAAGGATAAATTGTTGCCAAAAAGTCCTTATGGAAAAAAAGATTCAAAGCAAGAGAACCTTCTGCTTTGGATCTTTCATCCAGGCGTGTATATATACGCCACCGCAGTATGGAGGCGCGTGAAATGGAAGACTGCCGGAAGCTTAACCCTCTAGGTGAAGGACGCTGGCTCCCATTAAAGGAAACTTGAGACGGGGGGAACACGTTCTATTTTACTTACTTGGGCCTTCTACCGAACTGTTCCATTGTGATCCTCCAAAAAAACGCCAGTAGCAGGCTGCTGCGCATGCGGAGCCTTAGCGACGCCCCTCCTCAATTACAGGCCTGATCGATTAAGAGCGTGGCTGGGTTTGCGCTTGCGCAATAACCTCTGACTGGTCCAGTCAGTGAGCTTTCAGAAGGGCACAGCATCACAATGGAGGTGACCAGGAGGAAACAAATGGACCTATTATGGTGGCCACACACCATACAATTTTTTTAAATATCTTTTCAATTGAAGAATTGCAATCAATTTTTTGACTGATTGTAACATTTCAAAAATCTGACCAATGTACCACACACGTGTTCAGTGTGTCCCCAATGATGATAAAGATGATTGAAATCACAAACAAAATTGCTTGGATCAGTACATTGTCAATCTGCCACACATCATTCAATTTTCATATAAATTGATAAGAAAAATCCAACACTCCCAATCTTCTTTTATCGGATAAAAACGGGAAATTATCGAATTAATATAAAAAAAACAACTTTTGAACTGATCGTATTTATTTAATTGGTCTAAAACTGGATCTTTTAATTGTATGGTGTGTGGCCCCCTTAACCTTTTGCCGACCGCGTCACACCGATAGGCGTGGCCGCGGCTGCAGCCCCAGGACCGCCTAACGCCAATTGGCGTAAAGTCCTGGGGCTCTGTTTTGCAGGAGATCGCGCGCAGGCTGCACGCCCATCTCCTGCTTGGGGGGCGGAGCTCCGTCTCGCCTTCAGTCTCCGAGCGGCTATTGCCGGTCGGGAGACTGAAGACGGCGTGATCGCCGTCTATTTACACGGTGCAGCGCTGCGATCAGCAGCAGCGCTGCACTTGGGACAAGAGAGCAATCGGCTCTCATAGGCAGAAGCCTATGACAGCCGATCGCCATAATTGGCTGGCTGTGGGGAGGGAGGGAGGGTTGACATTTAAAGAAACAGGGGATTTTGTAATAAAAAACGAAACAACAATATTTATTTAAAAAAAAATAAACATGGGGGGAGCGATCAGAACCCACCAACAGAGAGCTCTGTTGGTGGGGAGAAAAGGGGGGTGGAATCACTTGTGTGCTGTGTTGTGTGGCCCTGCAGCTTAACCTTAAAGCTGCAGTGGCCCATTTTACTAAAAATTGCCTGGTCACTAGGGGGGGTTAGCACTGCAGTCCTCAAGAGGTTAAGGCTATGGGGGGGCTGGAAGAAGCCGCAGGTAACTTTTTGCTCCGTCTCTGGTACACTTTAAGGACTTGTGTGCAGAGATCGCAATGCATATTCCATGCAGATGGAATATGTAAGCACACTGCTTTCACACACCCTTAAGCCTAGTACACACTTTCAATTATGATTGGCCAATCACTGACCAATGTTAACACCTCCATGTAGTATGAGGGTTTACCTACACAATCTGCTCATAGCATTCAATATCTATGGCCCTCATACTACATAGAGGTGGTAAAATTAGTTAGTGATTAGACAATCATAGTTGAAAGTGTGTACCAGGCTTAAGGGTGCATACACACATCCAATATTGATTGGCCAATTACTGACCAATTTTACCACCTCAATGTAATATTAGAGTCAACAGATATTGAATACTATGAGCAGATTGTGTAAGCAAACCCTCATACTACATGGAGGTGGTAACATTGGTCAATGATTGGCCAAAATTTAATGTGTGTACCAAGCTTTAAAGATCATGCACTGATTGTTATGGTGACAGTTCGGGAGCAGGAGTGCTGTACTGACATGCTGCGTAACTATAGCCAAGCAGAGGGCAGTGTTGAATGGAAAGGGGAGGAGGAACTATGGGCAGCGCATAAGTGAGGGACATCTACTGTATGGTACAAGGCACTTACCCTGGCAAAGCAGGTTTTGACACTTGTTATTATGTGACTTTTATATATACTATGTTGGGGGCCTTATCTCTGCACAGACGCCACTGCTCTTAAAGCGGATCCGAGATGAAAAACTATAACAAGTAACTTCTATATATCTTATCTAAAGTTTAGATAGTTTACACAGCAAATCTAGCTGCAAACTGCTTTAACAATATATGATTATTTCTTCCTGTGATACGAGGGCAGCTATGTTTTGTTTGTCACATTACACACAGGCAAGCTGATAGCATCTCCAGCCCTCAGGCTGTGAAATCTTCATTCCCCTCTCCTCCTCCCCTCTGCCTCTGAAATCTCTGGCTAGTAACACCTCCTCCTGCCCAGACTGAACTCCCATAAGCCCTTGCTACTAAGGCTTAGAGCGCCAAGGCACTCTGGAGAAGCTGTGGGCGAGGCTTCTTTAGTTTATAGGGAATTAGAGTATTAAAACAAAAAAAGAAAAGTATTTGGTTTGAGGAATGCCCTATAAACTATATGAAAGGAACACAATTGTGCAAAGAGTAAAAGTTTATCTCGGATCCACTTTTAGCTCTGTACACAATCTAGATCTCGGTTATTCAAACAAATGATAAACGATGGGTTGGCTGAGAATACCCCAAAAAAAGGTGTCCCAACAACACTAAGAGCCAGTGATTATCGTCCATATAGACCAAGGGTAGGGAACCTATGGCTCGGGAGCCAGATGTGGCTCTTTTGATGGCTACATCTGGCTCACATACAAATCAGTAGCGGTTGATTCACTAAGCTACACTGCTCAAGCAGCGCAGCTTAATGTGGCAGCGCAAGTAAAATTGTCAAAGTAGGCACGCTACTGCTGTAGCATGCACAACTTACTCGCACTCCCCCCAAAACTAATAGCTGCTCCAATTGTCCCACCCTGACCTTGTCAGGTCCAGTGACTTTGTAGGATGAGATGCTCACACTTTGATTGGCCCAATAGGCTGCCTGTCACAGGCAGCCTATTGACAGGCAGCCTATTGCGCCAAAGTGGGGGGATCTTGTCCTACAAAGTGAATCAATCCCCAAGTTAGCTAGCTAATTGTACAGTAATATGTACGAACAGAGGCGCCAAGCAGAGTAAAACAATGTTCTAATAATGATAAAAAGAGGGAAGTCGAGGTGGACTTACCTCCCTCTTGTAGTGGACATATACTCAAATGCAGAGTAAAAAATATACAATTTATTCACAGCTCCATAAAATCGCAACGCGTTTCGCAGTCAACAGTCCCGCTTCATCAGGCAGTACAGGAGCATATAAAACTGGTTCACGTCCATAAAGCGTGTGAGCGCCTCTAGCTAATTGTACAAGCTGTTAGTCGGTATTTCTCTTGTCTGGCTCATGGGGAAATTGCTGATGTTGCTGAAACCCAAGAGAAGTTGAAGACGTGTCTGACATTTCCGCTGCCTGGCGGATCAACTGTATACACATCACCATAGCAACAGGGACGTGTGCGCATACACACTGTCCCAGTTTGAAATATATTGTATGGCTCCCACGGAATCACATTTTAAAATATGTGGCATTTAAGCCAAAAAGGTTTCCTGACCCCTGATATAGACCAATCCATCCTGGAGGATCGGTTTGAACAATAATTGGTGTTAATAGTTAATGCCGCACAATGGCAATCAATCCATTGAAAAAACTCTTGTGTTGCGAATCTCGCACTTCCAAGTCCTTATTTTTGCGCTTCCGTTAATGATCCAGGGGACGGACATGTCCTGGCTGAATTGAAATGTAACTGATGCCCTTCGCTCATGGTTACCCATCGGGGATGGCTCCATTTCTGGCGAACGCAGCCTAGCGTGTAGGGATGGTTGGAAATGCCAATTTCCGATTCCGACAGAATTCCACATTCCAAAAAAGCTCTGACTTCCATAGAATGTTTTTTTTTTGTTTGTTGTTTTTTTTGTACTAATTTTGCCAGTAAAGTTGGTTAATTAACTCATTAAGGACCGCAGTGATTGAGATCTACGCCCTGTTGTGGTGGGCTCCTGGCTGGCAGGGCGTAGATCTCAATCACTGTCCGCAGCACGCATCCGCCGCTCCCCGCGCCACTCAAACCCGACGATTCTCACCGCATCTCACAGGCTCTGCCTGTCTCTATGACGGCAGAGTCATGTGAGCCGGTCAGGAGCCCTTTTTAATTGGCTCCTGGCCCTGTCTTTCAATGTAAGCCGTTCCCATTGGCTTACATTGAAAAACAGGGTCAGGAGCCAATGAAAGCGTCTCCTGACCGGCTCACATGACTGCCGTCATAGAGACAGCAGAGTCTATGTCCTGGGGGTCCCGGCGAGTGGCAAATGGCGATGACAGCGGTTGCGGTGGGTATGTGCGGCGATTCGTCGGGATTCCGTCGGGATTGGACTAGCGGTCTCTGGTCCTTAAGTGCCCAGAGACCGCTGGTCCTTAAGTGGTTAAAAAAATGTTTTTTTGCAGAATCCGCTATATTTTTCATATGTACGTTATTATGCATTATCCACATTTCTAATTGGCAACCGCAGTACTCCAAATTCTCTGAGTGGCCTAATAAAGTCTTATGATTGGCCTAAAGAATTTGAGTACATGGTACAATACGGATTGGCCCGATACTTTCTGCACTCTGATTTCCAAATACAGTTTTCCACAGCAGAAAGCCATTTTCCGATCGGAAACTCAGAAATCGGAATTCTGCGAAAGTCGGAAGCTCATCTCTACTTGCGTATGTACAGAGCTTTACATGGTGTTTGTGCTACTATGAAAGTATTATGCACAATAGACTGGCATCTCCTGCAGAGACTGCTGGTAATGGTTATGTGTACTCTATGTAACATGATGTGTAATATGTCTGCACCATATAAATACACAATGGGAAAATGCACTCACTGAGAGCTGTGCTGGGACACACTATACTAATGCTGGGCGGGGCCTCCTTAACCCTCAGAGCAGCCTCGGATCTTTGTTCTTCGTGGCGTGGGTTTCCTGAGAGGAAACATTGGTCTGAGGATCTGGTCTATGATGACATCACTAGAACGTTGGTCTGAGGTTCTGGGCTATGATGACGTTATGACATCGCACATTTCCCAGATGCAAATTCATGCTATGAATCTCCTCTGTCCTACCACATCCCAACCTCCAACAGCCTGGACTGCTGACGCAAGGTGGGGAACCTCCATGGACTTGATGCAGAATCCTGACATTACAAACTGTCTTTCTAACTGGAAATAGAGATTCATCAGATATGGCTATATTTTTTCAGCCTCCATCAACTGTCCAGTTGTGGTGATCCTCAGTGGCGTAGCTATATTTAAGGAGTTATGGGCCCCTGTGCGAGTTTTTCATTGGGGCCCCCCAAGCACTCTATACATAGCAATTGATATGGCGCACCAAAACCTGCCAAGGACAACCACAATATGGGAGGGCTCTGCACGGCAACCTCAGCATTCTGTTATTACCTGACGGATTGAACTCAATATAGGGGTAAAGACACAATATTGCATGAACAGAGAACACACATAGGGCTTGATTCACTAAACCGTGATAACTCAAATATCACACCTTAGTAAAGATCACACCTTATGAAAAGATATCACACCTTATCAAAGATATCACACGCACACCTTATCAAAGTTAACAAGCCTTATCAGAGTAGCATAGCGAGCGCTGCAAAACCCACAGGGGCTCAGGGCAGGAAGAGTGCCATTGCCTATTAGCAGGCAAAAGTTTGTAGCACTCGCTATGCTACTCTGATAAGAAGCTAATATTGTGCTTGAGGGATTGCCCCTTGGGGCCCCTCTGGCTCAAGGGCCCCAATGCGGTTGCTACCTCTGCAACCTTTATTGCTACGCCACTACATGTTAACTTTGAGAAGGTGTGATATCTTTGATAAGGAGTAATATCTTTTCATAAGGCGTGATATCTTTTCATAAGGTGTGATATCTTTTCATAAGGCGTGATATTTGAGTTATCACAGTTTAGTGAATCAAGCCCATAGTCTACTTGCTCTCCATCTCCCCCACAACCAAAACGTCTCCAGCTCCTGCTACTTCCATCCTCGCAACATTGCCACAATTCCCCCAGGACCAGTTCTAGACTTTTTACTGCGGCTGCAGCAAACTTGTGAGAATGCACCCCCCCCCCCTTCCCATTTGGAATGATCACACAGTACCCAAACATTCTCACCTTCGGTATAGGTGGGTAGCCAGGTATAGTTGCCACCAGTGTAGGTAGCCAGTATAATTGCCCCAGATAGATATTATAGTTTCCCCAGATATTATAGTTGCCCCAGTATAGGTAGTTTAGTTGCCTTAGTATTGGTAGCTAGCATAGTTGCCCCAGTATAGGTATCTAGTATAGTTGCCCCAGTATAGGTAGTACAGTTGCCCCCAGTATAGATAGCTGCCCCAGTATAGGTAGTATAGTTGCCCGAGTATAGGAAGTATAGTTGCCCCAGTATAGGTAGTATAGTTGCCCTCCATATAGGTAGTATAGCTGCCCCAGTATAGGTAGTATAGCTGCCCCAGTATAGGTAGTATAGTTGCCCTCCGTATAGGTAGTATAGCTGCCCCAGTATAGGTAGTATAGTTGCCCTCAGTATAGGTAGTATAGTGGCCCCACTATAGGTAGCTAGTATAGTTGCCCGAGTATAGGTAATATATAGTTGCCCCAGTATAGTTAGCAGCCAGGAAGGGGGCCAAGTCAGACTCCCCTCCCTCACCTGGGCCCCCGGTCCACACTCCCCCTCCAGATAGTAGACCAGGTGGCGTGTTGATGCGGCACCAGCAGGTGGGGAATAATGAACTTCCCAGCGTTCCAATCGTCGGAGCGCAGAGTGCGTCCACTGGGTGGCATTGAAGAAAGAGACTTGTGGGACGTCATGCACGCTGCGCTCTGATGCCTGGAACGCAAGGAACATGCTGGCCTACTATCTGGAGGGGGAGCGTGGACGGGGGGACCCAGGTGAGGAGGGGGGTCCAACCCACCCACTTCATGTCATGGTTGGGCTGGGCCTGATTCCCCCTACCGAACCCCTGGCTCTTGGCCCATGCTCTGATCCTCTCCCGCCTCGACTACTGCAATGCCCTCCTTTCTGGCCTTCCTGAGACCAGACTCCACCCCCTGCAATCCATGGGTGTAACAATCCCACCTGCGACCCCTGCCATCGCAGGGGAGCACAAAGGCTTTGGGGGGACCTCCACCTTCCTCTCCCCACCGCAAGTGCAGCCAATTAACAAAGAAACCTCCCCATTCACTCATGAAAACCGTGTGCAGGAGTATGTGTAATTTCTTCCTGCTTCCAGAGGCTGCTTCACAGCAGAATACTCTCTGCTGCCATTCACAGGCTCCCAATCACATGACCCTCATGGGATTTGGGGTCCCCATGCTATCATTTTTGCAGGCAGGCCCTAAAAGTCTAGTTATGCCCCTGCTGCAATGCATTATGAACACAGCTGCCAGGCTTATTCACCTCTCCCGACTCTCCTCTTTAGCTGCCCCTCTTCAAAAGTCCTGTCACTGGATCCCTGTCCCCCTCAAAATTACATTTACACTGGCATACAAATACATTCACCACACCTCCCCTTCATACATCTCCGATCTGGTCCAGAGATAACTCCATAGCTCCCAACTGTCCCTCTTTTGGAGGGACAGTCCCTTTTTTGGGAGCCCTGTCCCTCTGTCCCTCTTTCCTCCTCATTTGTCCCTTTTTCAGGACTTTGTCCCTCTTTCTATGTAAATATATATATTTCTCTACTAAAAAAATGTTTGATTGACTCTAACCCTTATTCCCATCCTTTAAATTGATATATTACTAATTTTAAAATGTTACTATGAAGGAAAATGAACCAGGATAGAAAGGACCAGTGTGGTTTGATTATAAAACAAAATATTTTTCTATTAAAATATTTATGGTATGCGTGACTAGGGGTGTGATGGGGGCGTGATCAGGGGTGTGGCTTAAATGTCCCTCTTTCTCATCTCAAAAAGTTGGGAGGTATGGATACCTCCCAACCCACTCTCTGCTTCTCCAACATTCTGCAAATGTCCACCCCTCACATCACTGCTCACTCGTGATGCTCCAGGACTTCTCCAGAGAAGCCCCTACTCTATGGAACTCCCTCCCTCCTCCCATCAGGCTCGCCCCATACTTCAACTTCATCTGTGTGGGCATCAATGGTGACTCTCGGCGGTGGTATAGTTCAGCGTGGCTATCTAAAGCAGAAAAGACTTTGCATCCCTTCGGTCGCACTGACCGATTCACACTTTATCTGTGACAAATGTGGCAAGAAATGCTTTGCTGCTATCGGCTTATTTAGCCACAAGCGAAGATGTGGCAACACTAACAGATGATACCCATAGATGTAGCAACAATCATTTGAAAAAGATGTTGGGACCAATGATGATGCCTGATGCTTCCTTTAAGACCCATCTGTTCTCTATTGCTTACCCACCATCCTCATAACAACAACCCCCTCGCTTAGTTAGACATTCACCTCTCATCCCCCCCCTTCACACACACACACACACACACACGCACGCACGCACGCACACACCTTAGATTGTAAACCTGTTTGGCAGGGCCATTCTGCCAGTGTGTTTATCTCCACCACCATATGGATTCAGTGACTTGTCTACTAAACGTATCCCTACATTGCATTCTGCACACCATTGTTTATTGTCACAACAACTATTATGTGTACCATTGTTGAATGCTATAATGTCCCTGTGTATCATTGTAATATCTCCCCTATCTAGTGTACAGTGCTGCATAATATGTATGCGCTCTATCAATAACGTTTTTCTAACGGGCATTGCATGTATAATGTGAGTAACACTATTTGCGTAACGTGTGCTATGTAGATTGTATAAAGACTGATAAACTTTTTGCGCGCTCTCTGTTCACAAAATGGAAATAGACCCTAAGTTCATTTTCACATGTGAATTTGACTTGCATTGTCTGTGATTCACATGCAAAAAAAATCATACCTGTTGGGCATTTTTGTTTTTTCTGCAGAAAATCTGAACTTGAAAAGTCACACAACAATGCATGTCCAATGCAATGTCATTCATTTGCATTAGTGCTGCGACAAACGCAAATTCGTGTGAGGCAGGGATCACACTTGTCTTTCAGTATTCTGCACTCATTTTCTGCACACCCTGTTGCGTTTGTATGCAGGAAAACACTTGCGTTTTTCTCAGCAGTTTATGTAATTGATAGAATACGCACACAATTTGCAGAATTATTCCGCGAAAAACGCTTCCAAGTGTGAACTAGCTCAGTGATTAACATGAGTATTTCTGTGTAGAAAACGTACACGAAAGCAGACAAGTGTGACTCCTGTCTGAACGCTGCTGCTGCTTGCTGCCAAACACTGTAGTTGCGTCCGCCTACACCAAAACAGACCAAATTCTCACTACTGGAGTACTGGACAAGACTGCGAATGCACTACCGATAATTTACTGACCTTTTAGAAGGCCCACTGTGTTCTGGTATGACCCAGGGAGAGGTTAACAAATTTGCTACCTAGCAGCAAACAGTTTGTGAGTGGTTCCAGTACAGATAAAGATCACTTGTGTAACCTCTCCAAACTTAGTAAATATACCCCACTTGTAACATGGAGGAAATGGAGCATGGCGTAACTGATGCCACACAGGAGGACGCTATTATGGGGCGGAAGCGTGCAGCACTTCAGTTAACAGCAAGGTGAGGAATGGGCAACGCACGTGGAGTAGATGAGATGGCAGCACAGACCAAGCAGTGACTAATGATCTGCCGGAGGTAGAGAAGAGAGCGTGACATGTGCACTTATGTAGGACAAAGATGGCACAGCATAAAGAGAGACTGTCACCTGTCATCAGGACAATACCTGTAGTGTCATCTGGGGGAAAGACACCAGTAAGTGGATATTAAAGAGGCCCTGTAGTGACATATAGTAGAATGTGGTAAATTATTCAGGTTGCCCACTTTTCTAGCAATGTCCCTGGTTCAGCATCAGAAACACTTGCTATATCTACAGTATATATTGCTGTATATTAGTATGTAGCTTTGCACTAGGCTGTTTAGATATGTGGAATTCTACTCCCAGAGCATTCTGGGAGACTGTGTATTATTTTCACTGGCTTCAGAATGCTCAGTAAACAAACATTCCACAGAGCTGCACCGGACAGGACTACAGATGTCGCCACCTGTGATAAATTTCAGAATGTAAATCAAGGTGAGGAAAGACTTTACAATGGCCAAACACTGATTAACCACTTAGCGGTAAGCCGACTAATTAAAATGTCCTGCTAGAGCCTCTTAATGCTCCAGGACCTTTAAATGTGTGGCTCGCCCCCGCTGACCTCCAAGCACGCCTGTCGGGACACAGAGATCCGTGATTGGAGAAGGGGAACACAATGTTTGGAATGAATGGACATGACCCTGATCAGTAGTCATGTCCATTGATAATACAGGAAGTAGTAAAAGCTTGTTAAATGTAAAAAAAAAAAAAAAAAAAAAAAAAAAAAGGGAAAGTGTTTGCAGTGCCAACTAAAGGCGACAAAGTAAAAATACACATACACCATAACATTTTTAATCAAAAAATTAATATAATCCCTTTCACTTCCTAAGTCAACCCCCACCCCACCCACACCCAACACTTTTAAAATAAATAAATAAATTGTTGGCTTAGAGACTCTTTTTTAAAAAAAAATATATGTATGACATGAGGGTATATTACTGTTGTTTTACAGTGTAAGGGCTTGTAATTGTGCACCAGACACACAAAAAAAACCCAAACAATAACAAAACAAAAAAAAAGTACGCAGTGGTACAAAGGTGCCAGTAGTGTAAAATATTGATAAAATGTTTAAAAATGAGGTGCCAACTAAAGGCAACAAAGTAAAAATACACATACACCATAACATTTATAATTAAAAATTAATATAATCCCTTTCACTTCCTAAGTCAACCCCCACCCAACACTTTAAAAATAAATAAATAAATAAATAGTTGGCTTAGAGACTCTTTTTTTTTAAAAAAATATGTATGACATGAGGGTATATTACTGTTGTTTTACAGTGTAAGGGCTTGTAATTGTTGACTAGACACACAAAAAAAACCCAAACAATAACAAAACAAAACAAAAAAGTATGCAGTGGTACAGAGGTGCCAGTAGTGTAAAATATTGATAAAAGGTTTAAAAATGAGGTAGGTTAGTGGTGGACTTACCTCCCCAGTGCCAACACAAGATAAATTAGATTTTTTCAACAATAATAATTTATTCACATACTCCAAATTAGTGCAACACGTTTCGAGGGCACATTCCACTTCCTCAGGCTATAAAACAGGAGTATCACAACTTGTGTGATGGGTAGTGTAGTTTAGTGCCTCTGTCGTTGTTTTACAGTGTAAGGGCTTGTAATTGTGGACCGGACACACACACACAAAAAACAAACAATGACAAAACAAAAAAAAGACACCTATATTTCCAAATAAAACATTGTCGACCATACATTGTGATAGGGACATAATTTATAACAGTGTAATGACCGGGACAAATGAGCAAATAAAATAGGTAGGTTGTATTATGGTACCATGTTTTATTTTAAAAACTATAATGGCTGAAAACTGAGAAATATTGAATTTTCTCTCTCTTTTTTTTTTTTTTTTGCATTATTTCCATTAAAATGCACTTAGAATAAAATAATTCTTAGCAAAATGTACCACTCAAAGAAAACCTAATTGGTGGTGAAAAAAACAAGGCATAGATAATTTTGTTGTGATAGGTAGTAATAAAGTTATTGGCAAATGAATGGGAAGAGCGCTGAAATGTGAAAATTGCTCTGGTCTGTTAGGGTAAAAACCCCTCAGTGGTGAAGTGGTTAAATAATTTATAAATTAATATTGTACAAAAAGTAAAGCAATTTTATTCATGACATTATCTTCACTACAGTTTCTCATTACAGCAATTCTGAAGCAACCTTTAAAAATAAAAGTTAGATACTCGCCTATGTGGAGGGCAGGCTCTGAATCTCATAGAGCCTTCCCGGGCCACTCTCTGTGCTCTCATTCCAGCGCTGCCCCTCGTTGAAATTCCAGCCCTTTGGGACTCTTCAGAAGGCTTCGAAAGCACCGGCGTCCCCAAGTGCTTCCAAAGATGGGCGCATGCATACTGCACAGGCGCAATCTAAGACTCACGCATACGCGGTATGGACCCACTTGTCTCCGGAAGTATTTGGGGATACAAATACTTCTGAAGCCTTCATAAGGATTACTGAAGGGGTATTCAACCAGATGGTCAAAAAACTTTACTAGGTGGCTGCACTGGAACGAGGGGACACAGAGAGGACCACAAAGGCCTTCTACATAGGTGAGTATCTCTTTTTTTTTAGGTTGTTTTAGTATTGGATACCCCCTTTCAAAATCCAAATTGATCCGGATCCGGATACCTAGAAGTCCGGATCCGTAACTTTTTGTTATCCTAATAGAATCGGATATCCGGACCCAATATCGGAGATATCCGTCCGGATTCGGATATCCGACTAGAAAACTGTAAGTGGCCTTTAAATTGCTTTTAAACCGGTTTAAACCCAAGGGGAACACTAACTGATGATGTGGGGACTTAAAATCCCCCCCCCCCCAAAAAAAAACCCAAAGGCTGTCAATTAACATCAGGACTAGGTTCCAGACCGCGGTCGTGCAGCCCACATTGTGTCCAAAGTCCACAACTGGGAGATGGCAGTTTTCAGTCCAGACACCTCCACAAAATTACGCAGCAATTGTGTTTTGGGTTAAATATATGTGAATTGTGAATGCTTAGTTAGTAATAGTTAATCAGGAGGAGCCAGGAGGTTGTGGTGGTGGTGGTGGTAAAGGGTGGTAAGGCAGGCATAGTGATTCCCAGCCACTTCATGTCCACCTCTTGCCAACAATAATATAATAATATAACAACAGCGAAAGACTCGCCCAACAAGGTCTGGCGGCGGTTTTCCCTTGCACGGGAAGCGATGGAGGGAGCAGAGGAGGCCACTGAGGACTGGCTGCCTGAACAGTCCTCAGTGTCGGCAGGAGTGGAAGAGGGGGTTCTGGTGCTCCAGCTTGCTTCAGCCACATGATGTGGGGTACTTGTACTTTATTAAAATCGGGGTTGGACTTTAAAAGTAAATCAGCACGGAGTGACAGTCAGACAGCAGAGGAGAAGACACTAGTGCACACTAACTGTTACACTGGCACTGGCACTGCTCAGCAGCACAGAAGTTCTGTAGTAAGCTAACACAGTAGTACTTAATAGCAGGCCAGCAGCTGGCCTGGTCTGTGCATAGCACACACACAGACACATAGCAGCTGCTGCATCCGGCCTGCAGCACACACTCTGACTGTCACTGAATGAAATCAAGCTAGCTACCTAATAAACAATAGAACAATAGTGTAGTGAAGGTGTTAATCACTGAAAAGCTTCAGATTTATCACTGTATACAGCACTTGCAAGGCCAGGCAGCAGCACTGGAGCATGTCTCTCAGTGAGCAGTTACACAAGCAAGGACGCGATTTATCATCATGGCACCCCTCCTTATATACAGGGGGGCTGGCCAGGGTCCCCTTCTGTGATTGGGTGCTAGGGCTTAGGCTGAGAGCCCTCTGATTGGCTCAATGACGTCAGGAGGGGCTGGCCAGAGTCCCCCTCTGTGATTGGTTGCTAGGGTTTATGCTGGGAGCCCTCTGATTGGCTCAGTGACATCATGGACGTCATCTTCTTAGTTACAGTATCTCAAGATTCGGATATCCGCGGATATCCGGATTGCCTGACAACTATCCGTGGAGTGCTATCCGGATTTGAGACAAGGTATCCGGAATCCGAATTTGGTCAGATAGCTGAAAATGTTCGGATTATCTGGGTAACTCGCTTATCCGAAATTTTGCTGAGCACCACTGATTGCTTTAATACTCTGACCAAGAATTGAACTTTATCAAAATCAGTAGCTGATATCCCCTTTTACATGAGAAATCTATTCCTTTCTACAAAAAGACCATCAGGGGGTGCTGTATAACTGATATTGTGGTTAAACCCCTCCCACAAAAAACTCTGAGTACCGTGGTACTTCTGGCAGTTTCCTGTCTGTGAACCCTGTTGCTTTGTGGGAAATAGCTGTTTACAGCTGTTTCCAACTGCTAAGAAAGCATGCAGCAGCTACATCACCTGCCAACAGTAAAAATGTCACCATGTAATAAATGTCAGAATGTGAATCAGGGATTTAAAAGATTTTACAATGGGCGAACTCTGACTAAATCATTTATACATAATTATTGTAAAAATGAAGCACTTTTTTTATGACATTATTTTCACTGGAGTTCCTCTTTAACCCTCCTGGCGGTTTGCCAAAATCCGCCAGGGGGCAGCAAATACGTTTTTTAAAAAAACATTTTTTTTTTCATGGAGCGAGACGAGGTCTCGCTACATGATAGCCGCTGCTCAGCGGCATCCCTCCAGCCCCTCCGATCGCCGCCGGCGATCGGAGATCAAGAGATCCCGTTCAAAGAACGGGATCTCTTGGAGGGCTTCCCCCGTCGCCATGGCGACGGGGCGGGATGACGTCACCGACGTCATCGACGTCGTGACGTCAAAGGGGACTCCGATCCACCCCACGGCGCTGCCTGGCACTGATTGGCCAGGCAGCGCACGGGGTCTGGGGGGGGCGGCTGCGGCGACGCGTATAGCGGCGGATCGGCGGGTAGCGGCGGCAAAGTGCTAGCTGCATGCAGCAAAAAAAAAATTATGCAAATCGGCCCAGCGGGGCCTGAGCGGTGCCTCCCGGTGGCATAGCCCGTGCTCAGCACGGGCTTACCGCCAGGGAGGTTAAAGAAATAAAAGTGTGTCCAGCCCAGTCTGGAGAATCTCTGAAGGCGCACATTAACGGTACACTTTTTTAGATCATATTTTCAATCAGATTCCACCCGTATGGTATGATGCGGGGGAGCTGGAGGGCTTAATCGACCCTGAATGATCACAGTATCAATTATTTGCTTAACCCTCTGGGCGATACAATTATATCGCCCAGGAGGTGGCGCAGCCCAGGGCTCGCTACATGATAGCCGCAGCGCAGCGGCATCCTCCCACCCACTCCGATCGCCTTCGGCGATCAGAGTAAGCAGGAAATCCCGTTCAGAACGGGATTTCCTGCTGGGCTTCCCCGGTCGCCATGGCGACGGGGCGGGATGACGTCACCGACGTCATGGACGTCGTGACGTCGGAGGGAGTCCAGATCCACCCCTCAGCGCTGCCTGGCACTGATTGGCCAGGCTGCGCAAGGGGTCGGGGAGGGGGGGGGCTGCACGGCGAGCGGCGGCGGATCGGCGGCGATCGGAAGTTACACGCAGCTAGCAAAGTGCTAGCTGCGTGTTACAAAAAAAAAATTATGCAAATCGGCCCACCAGGGCCTGAGAAATCCTCCTGCGCGATATACCCCAAGCTCAGCTCGGGATTATCGCTCAGGAGGTTAAAGAACTCACCGATTGTCATGGTGGATTTCTCTACAGATACGACCATAGTGTGTTTCGACATTGGGAATAATTTGGATTCTTTAACCTTTTGGGGACCGGCCGTAGTAAATCCTACGCCGCACTTGTGGCTGTCTAAGCCTGATATGGTGGAGAATTGTTTTTTGTTGTTGTTGTTTTTTTTACAACATTCATTTATAAATTACTTAGTCAGTCTTTGCCCATTGTAAAATCTTTCCTTACTCTGATTTACATTCTGAAATTTATCACAGGCGGAGACATCTTTAGTCCTGTCAGGTGCAGGTCTGCGGAATGTTTGTTTACTGAGAATTCCAAAACCAGTGAAAATAATACCTGGTCTCCCAGAATGCTCTGAGAGGAGAATTCTACATAGATAAACAGCCTAGGTTAAGCATCACTGGGCTACATACCAATGTACAGCAATATATAAATATTGACACTATACACTATAAAGTGCTTTTCTGAGCACTTTTGGCCTCCAGAGCTTACTGAGAGCTTTTTTAAAAAAGTTTCCATTGACTTACACTAAAATCACAGTAAAATCACGATCGCAGGAAAATTGTGATTTTACTGTGATTTTTCCATGATTTTAATGTAAGTCAATGGGAATGTTTTTTAAAAAGCCCTCAGAAAAGTGCCTATAGAGTGACTGAGCCCTGAATGAGTATCCTTACCTGTTGTAAATAATCGATTCAACTGATCTATCTGACAGGAAACCGCATGGTGTGTAGCAGGCATTAAGGTAGCCATACACTGGTCGATTTGCCATTAGATCGACCAGCTGACAGATCCCTATCTGATCGAATCTGATCAGAGAGGGATCGTATGGCTGCCTTTACTGCAAACAGATTGTGAATTGGTTTCAGCCTGAAACCGATCACAATCTGTTGAGCTGCTCCTGCCGCCTGCCCCCCCGTATACATTACCTAAAGCTGGCTCCGGGTCCTCTTCTCCGCGCTGCACCGCGCACCGCATCCCAGCGTACACTATCCTCTATCTGAACTTCCTGGTCACTGCAGTGACACAGGAAGTTAATGTACGCTGGGATGGAAGCAGGAACAGAGCGGTGCAGCGCGGAGAAGATGCCCCGGGAGCCAGCGTCAAGTAATGTATACCTGATCGGATTGGCCGCCGCTAGAGACGCGCTCCCTACCCGCGGGCGATCGACGGTATTTTTCCGCACGGCGCGATCGATGGACCGATCCGACTTCGGGAGGAAATCGGATCGGCGGGTGCGTTTAGCGCGAACGATTGGCAGCAGATTCGATCCTAGTGATCGAATCTGCTGTCGAAACGCCCGCAAATCGGGCCAGTGTATGGCCAGCTTTAGAGTTCCATATTGTGATTTATGCAAGTATGATGGATTCATTATGTGCAGACTCTATCTCCTGACAGAAATGAGCCGTCCTGGAATCAGTGCTAAGCATGTGATATGCGCCTCCTTCGCTTTATCGCCATTCCCAGGGGACTCATTTCATCGTTACAGACAATCGCTCGCAGCTGGCTGCCTAATTGTTGGACCTCATTCAAATGTGGCACTGCGCCCTGTCAGCATGATGGATCGCCCCATCAGCCGGCCTGCGAAAAACCCGTTTGCTTGTTTCACGTGTAATTAGCGATATTATGCACGTTGTGTGAAACAGATGTTTGTTATCATCGCTGTAGTTTGCGCTCAATAGTCCTGACATGATTAGCCCTTTTCCCGTTTCCTACCCTGTCTGCGAGACGCAATCAGCCAACGAGATTGATTGCAAACATGCGCCCTCTACTCCGACACTGGTGAAACGATGACTGTGCTGCAAACCTCCTCTCTACACGGAACCATATCCTCATGCAATGGTTGCATTGCTAATACTACTGCCTCATGGGATTCTGGGATGTGAATTTAAAGTGAAAAAATATAAATACATGTTATGTATACAACACTAACACCCTTTGCAGTTCCTAAAGCGTAACTGTCGGGCATAAAATCAAAACATCAATTCTTTATTTTTATCTGGTAAACAAGTAATAAGGATGCTAACCAGGCAATCCAAAAGTTAAAAATCCCTCTTAGTTTTCTTCTCCATAAAACATCATTCCCCAGTTTCCCTGGCTCTTATTTGGTACACCTGCTGCACAAAGGAAGTTGCAGGGCATGCTGGGTTTTCTTCTTTACTTTCCCCTCAGACATAACTAATGCAGCCTGATTGGCTGAAGCCTCTTTCCCTCCCCTTTCCCCTCCCCTCTGTTCCTCTCTGATTGGCCAATATTTCTCATGCTGAGAAGCTGGGTATTGGTGTCTGAAGACTGAGAGCAGGGCAGGCATTAACCCTCTGGGCGATACAATTATATCGCCCAGGAGGTGGCGCAGCACTATTTTTTAAATTTTTTTACTTTTTAAATCATGTAGCGAGCCCAGGGCTCGCTACATGATAGCCGCAGCGCAGCGGCATCCCCCCACCCACTCCGATCGCCTTCGGCGATCAGAGTAAGCAGGAAATCCCGTTCAGAACGGGATTTCCTGCTGGGCTTCCCTGGTCGCCATGGCGACGGGGCGGGATGACGTCACCGACGTCATGGACGTCGTGACGTCATAGGGAGTTCCGATCCACCCCTCAGCGCTGCCTGGCACTGATTGGCCAGGCTGCGCAAGGGGTTGGGGAGGGGGGGGGCTGCGCGGAACGGCGGGTAGCGGCGGATCGGCAGCGAGCGGCGGCGATCGGAAGTTACACGCAGCTAGCAAAGTGCTAGCTGCGTGTAACAAAAAAAAAATTATGCAAATCGGCCCAGCGGGGCCTGAGAAATCCTCCTGCGCGACATACCCCGAGCTCAGCTCGGGATTATCGCTCAGGAGGTTAATACAGAGTAAGGGAGGAAATGATGTCAGAATTGGCTTCAAGATAGACACAGTGAAAAGTTTGTTTTACTATAGAAAAATCACTAAAATCAAAATGTGGTCAGTGCAATACATATGGTATGGTATGTAAGTAGAGCAAGTATTTATCTTATATACGTGTTTTTTTTCTGAGATAGTATGACTGACAGCTCCTCTTTAAGGGCTGGTTAACACTTGCAGCAATTTTGGATTGCAGACGATCATCAAAACGCTACTACAGGTGATCCCTATCAGTGTGTTCTCACTGCAGTGTTGTGATTTTTATAAAAATAGAAATCACACTCCAGGCAACATTTTTTCGCTGTGCAAAATTGCAATTGCAGTCACTAAACTAGTGAGATTGTGTTTTGAGATTTGCAGGTGTGAACCAGGCCTTTCTGAGCACCTCTGAAGACAGTTAGTGACATGACTATGTACTCTGTAATGTGCTGCAGAAGATGTCAGCGCTATATAAATACATAATAATAATATGGTAGGACATTAGACTATGACTGTGGTAGGATTAGATTGTGAGCTCCTCTGAGGACAGTCAGTGACATGACTATGTACTCTGTAATGTGCTGCAGAAGATGTCAGCGCTATATAAATACATAATAATAATATGGTGGGACATTGGACTATGACTATGGTAGGATTAGATTGTGTGCTCCTCTGAGGACAGTCAGTGACATGACTATGCACTCTGTAAAGTGCTGCAGAAGATGTCAGTGCTATATAAATACAAAATAATAATAATATGGTAGGACATTACTATGACTATGGTAGGATTAGATTGTGAGCTCCTCTGAGGACAGTCAGTAATATGACTATGTACTCTGTAATGTGCTGCAGAAGATGTCAGTGCTATATAAATACAAAATAATAATAATATGGTAGGACATTACTATGACTATGGTAGAATTAGATTGTGTGCTCCTCTGAGGACAGTCAGTGACATGACTATGTACTCTGTAAAGTGATGCAGGAGATGTCACTTCTATATAAATACATAATAACTTGATGGTAGGACATTAGACTATGAATATGGTATGGTTTAGATTGTGTGATATGACTATGTACTCTATAACGTGCTGCAAAAGATGTCAGCGCAATATAAACATATAATAATAATATGCAGTGGTATAGCAATAGGGGATACAGAGGTAGCAACCACACCAGAGGGGCCCACTAGAGTCCCTCCATTTGATTTATTAGCTCTTTATTGGTGCGGTTCTGGCTATGATCAACCATAGATATGGTTTGATTAGTTGTAACCATAAATAGACTGCTCTCCTTCCCAGCCTACACCTCTCTGATACTGCAGCTGTCCTTGACAGATGTTGGTGCTGTACAGAGGGGGCCCAATGTAAAACTCGCACTGGGGCCCACAGCTCCTCAGCTATGCCACAGTTAATATGGTAGGACATTAGACTATGGTAGGATTAGATTGTGAGCTCCTCTGAGGACAGTCAGTGACATGACTATAGGCTCTAATGCGGCACACGCTCAGCCCAGGGATCGCATGTTGCTTTGTCTGATGTCCCGGTGTTACTGGTCTCCTGGCTGATAATAATATGGTCTGACATTAGGCTATGACTATGGTAGATTAGATTGTGAGCTCCTCTGAGGACAGTCAGTGACATGACTATGTACTCTGTAAAGTACTGCAGGAGAGGTCACTGCTATATAAATACATAATAACCATAATAATAATTCTACAAGACATAAGTGAGAATACAATAATCAGAGAAGTATTGGCCCATCTGGAGCTGCACTGCATGAGGCAAAGCCCCCCATCACCTTGTGACTCATATAGATGAATTGGGTGACAAAGTGCAGGCCTGGTGCTGAGATCTGCCAGGAATGGAGGCATCTCTCAGCACATCTCCTGCAATGATTGCCTCTTCCTCCTTTGAAGTAGAAGCTCAGTTTCTGGCATCTTGGACATGACAAGAGTCACACCTCCTGGCATTCTTCACTCTGCCAGTGGTCTTTGAATTGCTGACACTTTGGAGGGCTGCTGAGGACCTGCTCCCAGGGGTGACCTTTTGACTTTCTGAAGGTGATACCTGAAACCTCAGATGGGCAGGATCAGAGTGGACATTGTCTCTTCTCAGCTCTTCTTTAGTGGACCACAAAGCAGCTGCTTTGCCCAGGAAGTCCCATCAGTCTTATCTCTTGTTTTGTCTTCTCCGGGCTCGCACCTCCAATCTTGGGAAATTACAATGCTTTTCACCTGCTATGTACTCTGACCATATTAATAACTCTCAAGCTTATGGCTTTTTTCCTGAGGGTGATGCCTAATGGCTGGTACACATGAGTGACTCTTGTCTCTCAGAGACGAGAGACAAGAGACAAAAAAAAAAATAAAGCAACGGTTCGTCGCCAGGTCCCTCTGTGCAACAGCCATACACACAGCGCACAGAGGGACAGAGATGCGGCGGAAGCTGTCGCCGAAGGTTCCTCCCCCCAGCCGGAAGCTCCATACATTGTGTATGGGGTTGCTGTCGCTAGTCCGCATACACCCGCGGTAGGCGTGGCGGACTAGCGACAGTTGCGTCAGAGTTGCGGCGACAGCTGTTGTCGGTGATTGGCCGCGCGAGTAGCAACGGTTTGGGGCGCGCGTGTCATACACACGGGCGACCTGTCGCCGCAACACGGCGCGTGCCACGTGGTTGCAGCGACAGTTGTAGCCCGTGTGTGTATGAGGCTTTAGAAAAACTAAACAATGCACCTTCAGGTGCATAATTCTAACAATTACGATATTTGGAACCATAGTAGGCCTCTTTTATGATGAAGGCTTTGAGGAAAGTTAACCATGTCCATTTAGCTGCCTTCAAGCATTGCCAGAAGAAGCGTATGTGTAGAGTTCCCAGCAAGGATGTACCTACAGATCATGAGGCCCCCAGCAAAATCTTGATAGGGACCCGCAGGAGCATTACTAGAAATCATGGTGCAATACAGCAAAGTTACCTTTATGCAGGGGCGTTTCTAGGGTCCTTCGAGATCGGGGGCGCCTGTGGGCATTAGGTGGGGAGGTATATATGGGCATGGCCATGAGGTGAGTGGGCGTGGCCATGGGTGAGGCCAAATGTCCATGAACTTAGCAGCGGTGTAAGCTACAGATAACGGGCCTGCCCATCGAAATATTGGATGGAGCCCCCTGTCCTTTATTTAGATAATTTACAATCAGTATAGGCATAGATCAAAGATGTATACACACATACAATTTTGATTGGTCAATCACTGACCAATTTTACCACCCCCGTGCAGTAAGTGGGCCAACAGACAATGAATTTGATGAACAGAGCTAAAATTGGCTAATCAAAATTGTATGTGTGTACCAGGCTTTACAGCTAATACTGTACATACTCAAAGTAGCAGGGATCAGCATACAATATAGCTGGTTTACAATCAGTAAAGGCACAGAGTAACACCTTACACTGTACACACTGGAGGTAAATCAGCACACAGTGCAGGCACTAGAGAACAGCGTATACTGTACATACTGTAGGCAGCAGAATTCAGCACACTGCAGCTAGCGTGCCAAAAATATGAGGATCACGTTGTGCGGCGCGCTTATCGCACCGCACTGAAAAATGGGTGGGCCATGGACCAGAATGTAGGTGTGGTAACGGTGGAGACAAATTTACATGAATCTAGCAATGGTGGGACATTAGGACAGTGGTGGCGAACCTTTTGGAGGCCGAGTGCCCAAGCTGCAACCCAAAAGTCACTTATCTATCGCAAAGTGGCAACAGCAATTTAAACTAAATACTGTACAAACGTTTTAACTCATACATGAACATTATGGAAAATCCAAGTTGAAAAACTGTGAAGATAAACAATTTTATCCATCGTACTCCTGAAAAATGTATTCAATTTTTTCAAACCTCCCAGTTTTATTTTCTGTTTTAAAAAGCTAAAAAAGTAGGTTTGATGCTATTGTCTCATATGATAAGAATTTCGCTTTTCCCATAGTCTCGCAGTTAGCAATGATGTTACCCCCAACAAGACAAATTCAGCAATCATGAGGCCCCCAACAAGACAAGTTCAGCAATCGTGAGGCCCCTGACCTGACAAATTCAGCAATCGTGAGGCCCCCGACATGACAAATTCAGCAATCATGAGGCCCCCAACATGACAAATTCAGCAATCGTGAGGCCCCCAACATGACAAATTCGGCAATCGTGAGGCCCCCAACAAGACAAATTCAGCAATCATGAAGCCCCCAACAAATCATGAGGCCCCCAACAAGCCAAATTCAGCAATCATGAGGCCTCCAACAAATCATGAGGCTCCCAACAAGACAAATTCAGCAATCTTGAGGCCTCCAACAAATCATAAGGCTCCCAAAAAGACAAATTCAGCAGTCATGAGGCACATAAATAGACAGTATTTCACATAAATAGGCAGAATGCCCCCTTAATATGGTAGCCCCCCAAGTTAGGTAGCGAGTGACAGGGACCCCCAGGTTAGCTAGTGAGTGACAGGTGCCCCCCCAGGTTAGGTAGTGAGTGACAGGCGCCCCCCAGGTTAGGTAGTGAGTGACAGGGACCCCCATTAGATAGTGAGTGACAGGGACCCCCAGGTTAGATAGTGAGTGACAGGGACCCCAGTTAGTGAGTGACAGGGACCCCCGATAGTGAGTGACAGGGACCCCCATTAGATAGTGAGTGATAGGGACCCCCGTTAGATAGTGAGTGACAGGGACCCCCGTTAGATAGTGAGTGACAGGGACCCCCTTTAGATAGTGACAGGGACCCCCTTTAGATAGTGAGTGACAGGGACCCCCTTTAGATAGTGACAGGGACCCCCTTTAGATAGTGAGTGACAGGGACCCCCTTTAGATAGTGAGTGACAGGGACCCCCTTTAGATAGTGACAGGGACCCCCTTTAGATAGTGAGTGACAGGGACCCCCTTTAGATAGTGAGTCCTAGGGACACCCTTTAGATAGTGAGTGCCAGGGACCCCCGGTAGATAGTGACACGGACCCCCGGTAGATAGTGAGTGACAGGCGCTCCCCCCCCCCGTTAGGTAGTTAGTGACCAGGACCCCCCCCCCCCCTCACCTCGCAGCCAGCAGACCTCGATCAGCGGGCGACCCGACCAGATAGAGCGGGCGCCGGACGCACCACGCTGAATATGCGGAAGTGATGTCACTTCCGCATATCAGCGGTGTACGCTAGGTCCTAGCGCCCGCTCCATCTGGTAGCAACTGATCGAGGTCTGACGCTCGGGCAGCGGAGTCAGCCGGGGGGGGCAGCGGCGGCCAGGAGGGGACAGCGGGCAGTGCCGGGCATCCCTGGGGAGGAGATCCGGGGCACCCCAGGACAGATTGGGGGCACGTGCCCCCCAAAATAGGTCTAGCGACGCACCTGCCTTTATGATCCAGGTAGTCCCCCCCCTTCCAACTTTAGGTAGCCAGAGTATAGGCAGCTAGAGGTACCAGCAGTATAGGTAGCCAGAGGGGCCCTCAATATAGGTAGCCAAATATGGCCCCCATGTAGGTTGCCTGAAGTAGACCCCAAAGTATAGGTATTCAGACTAGCCCTCAGAGAATAGGTTGCTCCCCAAATATAGGTATTATGTTTCCCCACCACCACCAGTATAGGTAGCCAGATTAGCCCCCAGTATAGGTATCCAGAGTACCCCTCCAAGCATAGGGGACCAGTTTAGCCCAGGACCCCCCCCCCCCCTCAATATAGGTAACCACCTAAGTATAGGTAGCAGGTTAGTCCCACCAGTATTGAAGACAGAGTGACTCCCAAGCACAGGTAGCCAGACACCCCACCTCCCAAGTATAGGTAGCCCTCCCCAGTAAAGGTAGCAAGTTAGTCCCTCCCCTAAGTATAGGTAACCAGAATAGCCCCCCCCCCCTCCCCAAGTACAGGCAGCCAGCTTGGCCCCACAAATATAGGTTGAGCCCCCCCCCCAGCATAGTTAGCCAGAGTAGCCAGATTGACAAGTGAGCATGAACCTTCCTGTTCTCTCGTTTTTGTGGTCTGCAGCCATCTATAGCTTGGAAGAGATCTGCTGACCACTTGGTTCACACTAGCATCCTGGCAGCTGCAGAATTGAAAGTGCCATCAGGAGACCTCAACTCTTCAGTACTTTCATTGATAAGAGAGCTGGCAGGAATCTTAAGCCCCATACTCACCACTCGGCGATGCTGCCGGCGGGTATGCACGACATCTACACGACGGGAGCAAGCGAGTCTTCAAGCGATCGCGGTACTTTGTGCGGGAGTCGTGGGGGATCTTACCGATTCGATCCGCCATGATGGTCGTTATTGCGGTAGAATACTAAGCGATGTTCACATGGTCATGTGACTGTACCCGCATCGCGATATCGCAGAAACGACTGCAGGACGCTCAAAAAATCCTCACTCGTCTGGAAAATCGATGGGAAAATTGCGACGTGGGTACATAGCTTTACCTAATGTCTGGTGTCTTTAAAGGGTGCCTGTCACCAGATTACAAGTATACACTAATACACTAATACAAATAATAACAATCATAAACAAGGAAGTGAAAGTAAAATAATGAATGCCAAAATTCAAAAATAAAAAAATTCCCAACCAATGCACCCCCTTTATATACACACACACACATGCGCATGCACGCACACACACAAACATTGCACCAACATATTACGTGGCACTGTAAAGAGTAAGAAACAAACATAGAGAACAAGGGCATACACACAATATAATATATATATATATATATATATATATATATATATATATATATATATATATATATATATATATACTAGCGTAAGACCCGGCGTTTTCCCAGGTATGTATTTGCCTGTTGTTGGCTCTGCCCACTTTTTCTAACCTATACACACAGTCACTCAATGACCAAGTTTGTGAGCTTTCTGGTTCTTCTGCTTCAATAATTTAAATATTCCCCTTAAGAATAAATAGGTGCATTTTGATTGGCTGTTGTAGGCTCCACCCACTCCCCTAAATATTAATCCCAGTCGCCCAATGACGGACTGTGCGAAGTTTAAGAACCCTGCCATTGAAGGTGTAAGAATGGCTGCAGTTTACATTTTCCCAGTGAAATGTTTTTTGGCTCCAACCACTTTTTGTAACCTTGACACACAGTCAGTCAATGACCAAGTTTGTGAGCTTTTGGGTTCCTGGCATGAAAAATATGTGAATGGAAGCAGTTTATCCACTCAAAAAAATCTAATTGGTTGTTTGCGGCTCTGCCCCCTTTAGAGAATTTGAACCCCAGTCACCCAATGACGCGTACGTACAAAAAGGGCGCCTGGACAAAAAGGGCGCGGGGTGTAAACTCTAAATAATAATTAATCATTAATAGCGTTTATAAAAATAGTGTGCTATATTTCGTTTACAAATAAAGTTTAACAAAATTATAAATCATTAAATAATGTTTATAAAATCGGAAATTGTGAAAACGTTAATCTTGCCTATTTCTAAAGTTAAACTTATAATTACGTTTATTAAAAAAACAATAATATATGTTTAATTGTTATAATTGTATATTATTGTGAATAACCTTCATTTGTGGTTTGTTCTTATAATAAAATCTGAAAATATTCTTTATAACGATAATATAAATATAAGTACGTTCGTAATAAGTGTTGTAAAACATTAGTAATTATTACTAAAATTTTACTAAAACTATACCTAAGCCTACTCTTACACAGAACCCTCCCTGTACCTATCCCTAACCCCTAGACCCCCCTGTTGGTGCCTAAACCTAAGACCCCCCTGTTGGTGTCTAAACCTAAGACCCTCCCTGTTGGTGCCTAAGAAACCCTCCCTGTACCTACCCCTAACCCCTAGACCCCCCTGTTAGTGCCTAAACCTAAGACCCCCCTGTTGGTGCCTAAACCTAAGACCCCCCTGTTGGTGCCTAAACCTAAGACCCCCCTGTTGGTGCCTAAACCTAAGACCCCCCTGGTGGTGCCTAAACCTAAGACCCCCCTGTTAGTGCCTAAACCTAAGACCCCCCTGGTGGTGCCTAAACCTAAGACCCCCCTGTTAGTGCCTAAACCTAAGACCCCCCTGTTGGTGCCTAAACCTAAGACCCCCTGGTGGTGCCTAAACCTAAGACCCCCCTGTTGGTGCCTAAACCTAAGACCCCCCTTTATTATGTGGATAATAATGTTTTACTAATTATGGATGCAGAAAATATATTCCAATTTACATTACGTACTGATCGCTTTATTTTGTGAATAATGTTTTAAAAACAGTAAGGGATAAAACTTTAAATAATGTTTTAATTATTTAAATAAGATAAATACATTTAGTATTTTCATAAACGTTATTCGGCACGGGTGCATTTTATAAACCTAAATTAACACAAGCTCAGTTATAAATCATTAAACAGCTCCGGGCGCCGTTTGTAAACTTTATTTAGCTCCGGGCGCCGTTTGTAAACTTTATTTAGCTCCGGCGCCCTTTTTTCCTGCTCGGCGCCCATTAAACGTTATTTATTATGGGAGTGAATGGCGGCGCCCTTTTTGTCCACTAGCTGCCTGCGCCCTTTTTTCCCAGCTCCCCCAATGACTGACTGTAGCAAGTTTGCCTCTGCCATTTACAGTCTAAGAATGGCAGCAGTTTTTGATTGGCTGTTGTAGGCTTCACCCACTTTCCTGAATAATAATCCCAGCCATCCAGTGACCAAGTGTGGCAAGTTTGAAAACCCTGCGATTAAAAGTCTAAAAATGTCTGCAGTTTACATTTTTCCCAATGCGAATTGCGGAAATTTGATTGGTTTTATGCTCCGCCCACTTTCCCTTAATTTTACACCTTGGTCACCAAGTGTGACCAACTGTGCCAAGTGTGGGGACTCTGGCTTTATTAGGCCTCTTTTCCACGGACTATTGATAGGCAGTGAAATGCCTCTCTAACTCTCACAACTGCTTACTGCTGCCTGGTAACTGCTCACTGCTGCCTGGTAACTGCTTGTTGAGCACACAGCTCAACAGTCTTTGGAAAAGAGTCCTTTCTGTGAGCAAGGCCGGACTTGTACTCTTTCTTTACCACCCAAGGCCACTGTCAGCAGCCGCCCCCCTTCAGTATAGATAGCCAAATGCCCCCTCCAGTATAGGTAGCTAGATGACTCTTACCTCTACCTCGAATATAGGTATCCTGATGATACTTTCCTCCAATATAAGTAGCCGAATGACCCTTGCCCCACCCCCCTTCCCAGTTTAGATAGTCTGATACTCCCCCCCCCCCCCCCTTTACATCGAGTATAGGTATCCTGATGACCCCTCCCCCTTCCCTCTGGTATAAGAAACTAGATGATCCTCACCTTTTCCATATAGATAGCCTGATGACCCCCCCTCTCTACAGTATAGATAGCCAGGTGACCTTTCCCCCTAGTATAGCCTGCTGCCCACCCACCCTTGATCCTGTGGTGCCCTAGCCCATGGCCTATTTGGCCTTGGCTTAAATCCGGCCCTGTCTGTGAGAATGGCAGGCTTTTACATTGACATGAATGGGTGAAATCTGATTGGCTGTTGTGGTTTCACCCAGGTGTGCAGGGGGGACACAAACCCCCCAGAATATATCATCCCAGGTAGTAAGGTATCTGCATAACAAGTTTTGTTGAAATCGGTATATATAGTATATAGATTGCACATAATTAGTGCATACGACACACATGAAGTACATAATGCGTAATATGTTGGCGCTTTGTAAATACAATAAATAAAATAATTTTAACACTTACCGTATTTTTCGGAATATAAGACGCTCTGAAATATAAGACGCACCTACGTTTAGAGGGCAAAAATCTGGGGAAAAAAATGTATACAGTATATACTAAACCTGGTGCGTCCATATTCCAGGAGCGTATTGTACAGTACATGTTCTCCCCATTGTCCTCTTGTGTCCACTATGTGTCCCTTTCTGTCCCTGTGTGTGGCATCCCTTCCTGCCACCTTGTGTGATCCTCTTGCCCCATGTGTCCCCTCATGTCCTGTGTGTCTCCTCCAGCCCCCCTCTGTGGTCCTCCAGGCCCCTTGTGTCCACTCCTGTCCCCCTGTGTGTGTCTGTGTCCCCTCCTGACCCCCTTGTGTGTGTGTCTGTGTCCCCTTCACCCCCCTGTGTGGTCCTCCAGTCCCTGTGTCCCCCTCCTGTCCTCCTGTGTGTGACCCCTCCTGTGCATGTCCATGTGTGTGCCCTCCCAGTCCCCATCCTGTCCTCTGTCCCCCCCCCCATGTCGAGGCTCTCCCCCGGTAACAATAACTGCAGAGCAACTCACCTTTCTATGGATTCCAGCGCTGTGTAGTCTGCTGTGTGGTCCTCCGCCTCCAGCATGTCAGCTACACCTGTAAATGAAAAGTTAGCGCAGAGACACTCACCTACTCAGCGGCGGCCTCGGCGGTGGCAGCACGATCTGCAGACATCTCTCCCGGGAAACTTCCCTTAGAGACGGCTCCTGTGAATGATTCAATGAGTCATTCCCCATGACTCAATGAGTCATTAGCAGGAGCCATCACTAGGGGAAGCCTCCCTGGAGGAGATGTCTGCAGATCGTGCTGCCACCGCCGAGGCCGCCGCTGAGTAGGTGAGTGTCTCTGCGCTAACTTTTCATTTACAGGTGTAGCTGACATGCTGGAGGCGGAGGACCACACAGCAGACTACACAGCGCTGGAATCCATAGAAAGGTGAGTTGCTCTGCAGTTATTGTTACCGGGGGAGCGGACCCGGCAGACCACACAGGGGGACAAGGCAGGGAGTTCCCAACAATGCGGCAGATCGGCGGTTGGCATCGGCAGGCGGTTCTGAAGTCGGGGATTCCCTGCCTTTGGAATATAAGACGCAGGCACTTTTTCTTCCTATTTTTGGGGGAGAAAAAGTGCGTCTTTATTCCAAAAAATACGGTATATTACAATAGAGCCAAGATTTTAGTATAATGCATTGCTGAATAGGATTTATTGTAGTTTAAACACAAGTTGCCTATTTATAGTGCTGCACATTTGCTTTTGTTACTATTACACTCACACACACCTTCATATATAGTATTTATTCTTCATTTACTAAACTTTTTTGGTATGTAGGGTGACTGAATTGGAGAGACCTTGTTGTGTTTGTTTGCCGCCAAAATGAACTTCAGTCTCATTTTAGTGAAATGTATAATTTGTTACTAATTAAGTTGTGATCATGTTGCGTTCTACTAAAGTGGCAATACTATCTTTTAAAGGGAGCCTGAAGTGAATTTAAAAACAAAAAACAGATACTTACCTAAGCAGGGGAAGGCTCTGGGTCCTATCGAGCCTGCCCGTTCCCCTCACGGTTCCTGATTTCCCCTTCAGGCTCCCCTGTTAGCAGTCTATGACCGTTTGGTCATAGACTGCTCTCTTCCGGGTTGGGGTAGCTTCGGCAGACTTCGAGAGCACTCGGCCTTCTGAAGATGGGCTGTTACATCTGCGCACACGTGAACGCTCTCTCTTGGCACTCGTGCATGCGCAGTACAAAGCCGCAGGTCTTCTGGAGCCCGAGTGCTTCCAAGTACTGCTGAATAGAGATGACCCGAACTGATCGCCGGCGGACAGTTCCCAGGAGAACTTCCACTGTATGCGTTCGCGTCTGTTCGCGAACATATGGTTTGTTCGGCCCGCCCCCTTTACATTATAATGGAGCCAAAAATGTACCCCTCACCCCAGAGTCAGCAGACACATGGCAGCCAATCAGCTATCACTCCCATCTGGACCGCCCCACCACTCAGGCCTCACTGGCAGGGCCTCTATTATTATGAGGTGATTGTTGCATAAACCTGTCACATGACCTTCGTGAAGTGAAAATCAGTTCCTCCCTGGCAGAGTTTTCCTTTTTTTTTTTTTTTTTTGATATTGTAATATTGTAAAAAGAAAATAAAATGACAGGCAGGGGCAGGCCACACCACAGGGGTTGTAGGGGTCGTGCTGCTGTGATTTCCTGTGGCTCTATCATATTGCCCAGTGTTCAGAGGCCATGTACCTTCGAACTCACAAAATGCAACAGAAGTAGTTGACTAAAAACAGGGAACACCAAGAGCCCCAATAGTGTAATTCGTACTGGACAAGGTGGCAATAAGTTTGTATTGCTAAATACTTACGAGGCAGGGTCACCAGCAGGCAACCACTGTAAAGGCAGGTGGGGAGATTGTCCTGACCCCACTCAGGATTAAGAAGTCGCTCTCTGTAGACAGGAAGAAAGGGTAGCAACCCTCCACCACGGGTGGACTCAAAATTGTATACAGTGAACAGAGGCGCCAAAAGTATAAGATTAGATTAAAGGAGCTTAAAAACCAATTTAAATGGCAAAATTGAAGGAGGAAGTGGTGGTCTTACCTCCCTCAAGCAGACACGACAACGACTGCGATTCAGACAGTCAAACACATTTATTAGGAACTCCAAAAAGAAATGCAACGGGTTTCGCAGGTTCGACCCCGCTTCATCAGGCAATATAGGGGGGAGTATCAAACAATCTGCACAAGGATTCAAATTAAGCGCCTCTGTTGACTGTTGAAGTAGCTGACTGGTTGACTGGCTTACACAGCAGCACACCTCATCCTTCTACCGCTTCTGCTAGGAACCTTTCCGCAACATCCTCATCCTCCTCTGACATGGGCACTCCACAATGTCATTGAACTACCTCAACCGGATCATAGGGGCTGGGAAACCACAATCGCCTGCACACACGAACGAGCGCACAAGCATGGCGACCATCACCACCACACGAACATTGCCTCCAAGAGGACTAACATTTATGTCCTGGAGGTGTCAACTATTAAAAACAATAATTTGCTCACCTGACGTTATCACTAAAGCTCTTTGAGGTTGTTTGCTGCGGTGCAGTAAATGTGGCATTTCGTCTGTCAGTGTGAACCGGGTCTAACCCTTACACTATCTAATCGACGTGTACACACGCCGGGCGTTTTGAAGCACTTTGGACCTGTTTCCATTAGACACGGTGCAATGCGGCTACATAGCCACATCGCACCACGGCTGTACTGTAACCAATGCACGGCAATGGAACAGTTTCCATTCCGTGCTGGTTTTGCCGAGTGATCCGAGAATCTGCAGCAAGCTGCAGATTCTCGCACGGCCGCATCCGCCAGCCGTCTCCTCCACTCAGGAGAAGCAGAAGTGACACGAATGGGAGCGGAAGTAATGCGTAACTGCATCAGCTCCCATTCGCAAGTGGGAACGTGGGCCCAAATTTAGGAATGTAATGGGATTTCTGCCCTTTAGAGATTAGTTGGGCCCTTTTGAGCAACTTTTCCATCACTTTTGGTGCCAGAAACAGTCCCTCTAGGTTTTAGAATTTGCCTGCCTATTGAAGTCTATGGCAGTTTGCCGATTTGAGAAGGTTTGCGGCAAATTCGCGTTTGCATACCGAAAATTTCAAGTTTACTACATCACTACTGCCGACGTCTCCCACGGTGGTAGATTGAAATGGAGGAGCCTGCGGGGGAACGCGGGGAGCGGGATGGCTCTGTAGGACCCAGAGCTTTCCCTCTCCTTAAGCTAAGTACTCCGTTGCAATTTTCTCAACGATTTTCCTACCGACTGGTGATTTTTTGAGCGCCGGGTGGTCGTTTCCGCTATTTTGTGACGTAGGTACAGGTGCATGACCACGTAACATCGCTTAGCGTCGCAATAACACCGGTCATGGCGGACCGGATTGCTAAGATACCAGACTCGTTTGCTCCCGGCGTGTAGCGTCGCGTGATGTCGTGCGTACCTGCAGGCAAGAAGAGGCGTTGCTGACGGCCGTCGTCAAGGGGACGTCGCAGGACCCGTCGGGCGGTGAGTACGCAGCTTTAAATAATAATGTATTTTCTTTTTTTCATTAAAGGACATCCGAGGTGAAATAAATAAATAAATTATGAGATAAACAATTGTATCTATCCTCCTTCTCCTAAAAATGACTTTTTTAGTCATCCCACAGTTTTGTTTTATATTTAAATCTAATTTTTAAGTTTTTACTTTTTCATGACCTCTTCTCAATGACACATTCATTGAAGAATGCCAGAGCTAAAATCTATGAACTATTGTCCCTTTTTATCTCTTTTCTCCCAGAAGCCTTTTTCTGCCAGGAAAGTGTTTTATGACTGTAATTCCTTATCTGTGAAGATCACGCTATAGTCCGACCCGGTCCCGACCTAGACAAAAACTGTCAGTTGCATACCTGATGTTTAACTCTTTCAAGCAGAGAAAGTAAAAAAGGAACATAGCCTCGTTATTTGTGTGCTTGGTACTGTACAGACACACTTCTATCTCATCATGTCACATGTCACCTCGGGTGTCCTTCAAGGCTTCAGATTCACTTTAAACTCCGAGCTTCCAGTTTTCAGAAAATATATTGAGCTTGATTCACAAAAGAGTGCTAACTGTAAGCACGGCCGTTTTCACGTTTGCACGTTCACGCGCAAACGCAAAATCGTTATCGTTTTTGTGCGCAAACACGAATTTTTGCATGAAAACGATAATGATTTTGCACGGAAGTTCGCGTTTGCGCGTGAACACATTTAATTGCGTGTGAAAATTCGCGCGAAAACGGCCGTGCTTACAATTAGCACTCTTTTGTGAATCAAGCCCATTGTCTTGCATGAACTATTGGTCTGGAGCGTGTGTTTTTTTGGTGTGGGCAAAAAAGGGAAAATCTGGCCGTCTGAGTTGCAATTTGAGAGCCAGGCCTTGGCAGCGAAGGGGTTAACTTTAGAAATTGGTAGCAAAATTGGAGAACATAAAGAAACATACGGAAACAATTTTTCTATTATTTCCAAGCTGCTCAGAACACAGAGAAGGGCTGTTTAGCAGATTGGTTTGGTTGAATTGGCATTCGTTGTGGTTCAGGCGAGCTGTTCACTGCAGATGACCTAATAATCCAGTAATGTGTTAAAGGGGCGAACTGAACCCCCATCGACTAATTTTGGGCTATTCCCAAACATACGTGTAGTACTTCCATGGAAGGCAGCTGTAGTGTGTGTTTATATTTCAAACCCTTGCTCCCTGGTGTGTCAGTGTATTTACAGTTGTGGGAAATTCATTACACCAAATGTCTGCTCACAGCCTGTGTGCAGCCACACTAATGGTTTATGGAATCTTAAAGCCTGGTACACACATCCAATTTTGATTGGCCAATGATTGGGGTAACATTAGTTCAAATTACCCTTAACACATGTACACTATTTTTGTTAGCAGTACTACAAGATTGTGTATAAGACCCAGTACACAGTGAGAACGGCTTTGTATTGCCTGTAAAAACAGGACCGCAACGCAATGGACCACAACATTTGCACTGCATGTTTTGTGCATGTTGTTTCGCATGCAGGGAACCATACAATGCAAGGTATGCTTCACTGACGCACTGCATGCATTGAGTTGGGACGCTGCACTCCGTTAGATCACATTGCACCAGATGAACTGGCAACAATGATTGCATAGATTTATCATCTCAGAGTGACTTTCTGCATTAGAATGTGTCCTTTACCGCAACGCCCCAATGTGAACAGGGCCTAAATGTATTTCCAAAATTCTTTGATACATCGGAATTCCGTCGAAATCTGATTTACCAATATTCGGTAACTTTAGATCAATCACAGAACTCGGAAGAATTGGACCAATCAGATAATGCAGAATGTTTCTGCAAAGATTGGACCCCCGCAGTAATTTTACACCAATCACAAGACATGAAGGCCCATATGCATTTCACTTTTTCTCCTGAATTTTCTCCTAGGAGATCATTTTTCATCTTCGATTTAAAATAACTTCCCAGCACTTTACAATGGAAAAAGTACCAAAAAGTAGGTGAAAAAGTACTGTCAAAATTATTTTGAGTATTTGTTTTCTTGTTGGTGATTTAACCACTTCACCACTGAATATAATTACTTATCACAATGAAATTAACTATATCTTGTTCTTTTCGCCACCAATTAGGCTTTCTTTAGGTGGGACATTATGCCAAGAATTATTTTATTCTAAATGTGTTTTAATGGGAAAATAGGAAAACATGTGGGGAAAAATCATTATTTTTCAGTTTTCGGCCTTTATAGTTTTTAAATAATGCATGCTACTGTAATTAAAACCCATGAAATGTATTTGCCCATTTGTTGTTTAAATCGTTTAAATTATGTCCCTATCACAATGTTTGGCGCCAATATTTTAATTGGAAATAAAGGTGCATTTTTTTCAGCTTTGCATCCATCCCTAATTACAAGCCCATAGTTTATAAAGTAACAGTGTTGTACCCTCTTGACATAAATATTTAAAAAGTTTAGTCCCTAAGGTAACTATTTATGTTTTTAAAAAAAAATTTTTTTTTTTTAATTACAAAAAAAAAAAATTGGGGAGTGTGGGAGGTAATGAGTTAATTTAATGTGTAAAACTAATGTATTTGTATATGTAAAATGCTTTAGGGTGTAGTTTTACTATTTGGCCACAAGATGGCCACAGTGAGTTTGCGTTCATGCGACCTGTAAGCGTCCGTTCATTGATCTCCGGGCGAGTGGGCGGCGACGTGCACAAGCGGCGTGAGCGCGCGCACGAGTGGCGGAAGCACGGACAGCGCCGGTAGCGCGGGAGGTACGGATTTCTCCGTCCCTTGGTTTTATAAGGATGGAAAAAGGGACGGAGAAATCCGTACCGCGGGGGGTAAAGTGGTTAAAAGGTATTTTATTTACAAGTTGTGAAAATATCACCTAGGAGAAAACTCAGGTGAAAAAGTGAATTGCATATGGCCTGACTAATAAAATTCTCCTCGTAAATTAGAAAATTGGAGAAATGGAAATTGGCACTGGCGGAAATCAGAATTTCCACGGAATCGGAAATGGGCATTTACGACCATCCCTACAGTCATAGCTCCCAACTGGCGCCCGAGAGAATATCCCGCCGGGAGACTTGGGTGCAAGATACAGCCGGTATGGCTTATCCTGCTGCTGCACACGTCTCACAATCTAATCCTACCATAGTCATTGGCTTCAATTCACTAAGCTTATCTCCTGTCTTTAAAGAAAACCTGAACTGAAAATTAAAAGTCAAAATAAGCATACACAAGTCATACTTACCTTCCATGTAGTCTACTCATCAGTGTCTTTCTCCTGTCCCGCGTCCTGTTTGTTCACTGTGATCAAGGGAATTTTCCGTCCTCCATTTTGAAAATGGTAATTACCCATAACAGCTTCCTGGTCAGCACACAGTTAAACTGTAACATCGCCCAGTTGAGCCATAGGGAAACATGGACATTACCTGGTACATCAGTTTTCCTCTCAGCTGTAACTGACAGCAACTGATATTTTACTGACAGCAACTGATATATTTCAGATCTGACAAAATATTGTCAGAACTGGAAGGGATTATTGTCAGAAGAAAATGGTGAGCTTCTGAGAGGAACTGATGGCAAGGTAACTATGTAATGTTCATTTCAAGTTACCTCATGTGTTTATTTTAAATATTTTTACTCAGTACAGGTTCTCTTTAATAACGTTTCTAGTAACGAGTTATTTATCACCATGGTGATAAGGCATGTAGTATTCAGGAAACATTTTACCTCAGGCAAACCTAAACTTAACTCTTCTGTCTTAAGTTAAGGTGAGATCTCTAAAGTTAACTCTTCAATCCTTAAAATAACTCCAGAATTCCAACGTTAAAGGCAGGCTGTTAATTAACTGCGTGTGAAAATAACTACAGAGGAGGTAACTTAAAGAGGAACTCCAGTGAAAATAATGTAATAAAAAAAGTGCTTCATTTTTACAATAATTATGTATAAATGATTTAGTCAGTTTGCCCATTGTAAAATCTTTTAAATCCCTGATTTACATTCTGACATTTATTACATGGTGACATTTTTACTGTTGGCAGGTGATGTAGCTGCTGCATGCTTTTTTGGCAGTTGGAAACAGCTGTAAACAGCTATTTCCCACAATGCAACAATAGCGCGACTCGAGGCAAATAGAGCAGCACACAGCACCGCCTGACTTCAAATGCGGAAGTGACGTCACCCGTCTTCTTGCATTTGAAGTCATGCACGTGGCTGCTGTGGCCGCTCTGCCTCGGGTCCCACTCTGAGCATGAGGTCTGTTAGACAAGTCGCCGTGCTGATCTGGAGGTCTGAGGCAAAGTGAGGGGCACTGGGGGCAGTCTTATTCTTATACTTGGGGCAGAGCTGTATATATACTAGGGTCAGAGCTATATATATATATATATATATATATATATACATATATATATATATATATATATATATAGCTATATATGTATATACAGTGGGTTGCAAAAGTATTCGGCCCCCTTGAAGTTTTCCACATTTTGTCACATTACTGCCACAAACATGCATCAATTTTATTGGAATTCCACATGAAAGACCAACACAAAGTGGTGTACATGTGAGAAGTAGATCGAAAATCATACATGTTTCCAAACATTTTTTACAAATCAATAACTGCAAAGTGGGGTGTGCGTAATTATTCTGCCCCCTGAGTCAATACTTTGTAGAACCACCTTTTGCTGCAATTACAGCTGCCAGTCTTTTAGGGTATGTCTCTACCAGCTTTGCACATCTAGAGACTGAAATCCTTGCCCATTCTTCTTTGTAAAACAGCTCCAGCTCAGTCAGATTAGATGGACAGCGTTTGTGAACAGCAGTTTTCAGATCTTGCCACAGATTCTCGATTAGATTTAGATCTGGACTTTGACTGAGCCATTCTAACACATAGATATGTTTTGTTTTAAACCATTCCATTGTTGCCCTGGCTTTATGTTTAGGGTAGTGTTGGGCGAACACCTAGATGTTCGGGTTCGCGAACGTTCGCCGAACATCGCCGCAATGTTCGGGTGTTCGCGCCGAACTCCGAACATAATAGAAGTCAATGGGGACCCGAACTTTCGTGCTTTGTAAAGCTTCCTTACATGCTACATACCCCATTTTTGCAGGGTATGTGCACCTTGGGAGTGGGTACAAGAGGAAAAAAAAATATTTGAAAAAGAGCTTATAGTTTTTGAGAAAATTGATTGTAAAGTTTCAAAGGAAAAACTGTCTTTTAAATGCGGAAAATGTCATGTTTCTTTGCACAGGTAACATGCTTTTTGTCGCCATGCAGTCATAAATGTAATACAGAGAAGAGGTTCCAGGAAAAGGGACCGGTAACCGTACCGCTAACCCAGCAGCAGCACACGTGATGGAACAGGAGGAGGGCGGCGCAGGAGGAGAAGGCCACGCTTTGAGACACAACCCAGGCCTTGCATGAGGACAAGAAGCGTACGGATAGCAATGCTTTTTGCCGCCATGCAGTCATAAATGTAATAAAGATGAGAGGTTCAATAAACAGGGACCGGAAATGCTAACCCAGCAGCAGCAGCAGCAGCACACATGATGGAACAGGAGGAGGCGCAGGAGGAGAAGGCCACGCTTTTTGAGACACAGCATCCCAGGCCTTGCATGAGGACAAAAAGCGTGCGGATATAGCAATGCTTTTTGCCGCCATGCAGTCATAAATGTAATAAAGATGAGAGGTTCAATAAACAGGGACCGGAAACGCTAACCCAGCAGCAGCAGCACACGTGAGGGAACAGGAGGAGCCGCAGGAGGAGAAGGCCACGCTTTTTGAGACACAACATCCCAGGCCTTGCATGAGGACAAATAGCGTGCGGATATAGCAATGCTTTTTGCAGCCATGCAGTCATAAATGTAATAAAGATGAGAGGTTCAATAAACAGGGACCGGAAACGCTAACCCAGCAGCAGCAGCAGCAGCACACGTGATTGAACAGGAGGAGGCGCAGGAGGAGAATGCCACGCTTTTTGAGACACAGCATCCCAGGCCTTGCATGAGGACAAATAGCGTGCGGATATAGCAATGCTTTTTGCCGCCATGCAGTCATAAATGTAATAAAGATGAGAGGTTCAATAAACAGGGACCGGAAACGCTAACCCAGCAGCAGCAGCAGCAGCACACGTGATGGAACAGGAGGAGGCGCAGGAGGAGAATGCCACGCTTTTTGAGACACAGCATCCCAGGCCTTGCATGAGGACAAATAGCGTGCGGATATAGCAATGCTTTTTGCCGACATGCAGTCATAAATGTAATAAAGATGAGAGGTTCAATAAACAGGGACCGGAAACGCTAACCCAGCAGCAGCAGCACACGTGAGGGAACAGGAGGAGCCGCAGGAGGAGAAGGCCACGCTTTTTGAGACACAACATCCCAGGCCTTGCATGAGGACAAATAGCGTGCGGATATAGCAATGCTTTTTGCCGCCATGCAGTCATAAATGTAATAAAGATGAGAGGTTCAATAAACAGGGACCGGAAACGCTAAACCATCACAGATGGTCATTGTTCATGTTACTTGGTTGGGGTCCAGGAGTGTTGCGTAGTCGTTTCCAATCCAGGATTGATTAATTTTAATTTGAGTCAGACGGTCTGCATTTTCTGTGGAGAGGCGGATACGCCGATCTGTGACGATGCCTCCGGCAGCACTGAAACAGCGTTCTGACATAACGCTGGCTGCCGGGCAAGCCAGCACCTCTATTGCGTACATTGCCAGTTCGTGCCACGTGTCTAGCTTCGATACCCAATAGTTGAAGGGTGAAGATGGATTGTTCAACACAGCTACGCCATCTGACATGTAGTCCTTGACCATCTTCTCCAGGCGATCGGTGTTGGAGGTGGATCTGCACGCTTGCTGTTCTGTGGGCTGCTGCTGCATGGGTGTCATAAAATTTTCCCACTCCAAGGACACTGCCGATACCATTCCCTTTTGGGCACTAGCTGCGGCTTGTGTTGTTTGCTGCCCTCCTGGTTGTCCTGGGTTTGCGGAAGTCAGTCTGTCAGCGTACAACTGGCTAGAGGAGGGGGGGGATGTCAATCTCCTCTCTAAAGTCTCCACAAGGGCCTGCTGGTATTCTTCCATTTTGACCTGTCTGACTCTTTCTTCAAGCAGTTTTGGAACATTGTGTTTGTACCGTGGATCCAGAAGGGTATAAACCCAGTAATTGGTGTTGTCCAGAATGCGCACAATGCGTGGGTCGCGTTCAATGCAGTCTAGCATGAATTGAGCCATGTGTGCCAGAGTCCTGCCAGAATCCTCATCATCCTCTTGTGAGCGTTGTGATAGTTGTTGTGATGCATCATAGTCGTCACCTTCTTCCTGGTCTGCTTCTGCTGACCATTCGCGCTGAATTGTGGAAGTCCAACGTGCACCGCTCTGGCCCTCGTCAGTGGTGGCAGGAAATTCCTGCTCCAACTCCAGGTGTTCCTCCTCCTCTTCTTCGTCATAGCTGCTGGGGCCAGCGTTTCCTGATGCGGATGGCCTGATGTTGGTACCATCACGCTGATCGTTTTCTCCTTCAGATTCCCCCAGTTGCATCATGACAGCTGTTTCCTTGATTTTCAACATTGACCTCTTCAGTAAACACAGCAGTGGTATGGTAATGCTGACTGAAGAGTTGTCACTGCTCACAAGCAACGTGGATTGCTCAAAATTTTGGAGGACTTGGCAGAGGTCCAACATGTTGGCCCAATCGGATCCACAGAAGCTTGGCAGCTGTCCGGATGCGCCTCGGTACTGCGCCGTCATGTACTGGACCACTGCACTCTTCTGCTCGCAAAAGCGGGCTAGCATGTGCAGCGTAGAATTCCAGCGCGTAGGGACATCACACAGCAAGCGATGGTGGGGGAGATTGAAGCGCTCCTGCATCTTGGCGAGTGCCCCCGAAGCAGTACTGGAATTTCTGCAATGTTTGGCCACTCGTCGCACCTTCAACAGAAGATCGGCCACGCCTGGGTATGTCCTCAGGAACCGCTGAACTACTAGGTTCATCACGTGCGCCAGGCAAGGGATGTGTGTCAGCTTAGCCAACCTTAAAGCGCGAATGAGATTACTCCCATTATCACACACAACCATGCCCGGTTTCAGGTCCAGCGGTGCCAGCCACAAATCCGTCTGTTCCTTTATTCCCCTCCAAATTTCCTCCCCTGTGTGCTGCTTATCCCCAAGGCAGATCAGCTTCAGCAACGCTTGCTGACGCATGCCAACAGCTGTGCTGCACTGCTTCCACGATCCTACTGCTGCTGGGTTAGCGTTTCCGGATGAGGTACAGCTTTGAGATGCGTTGGAGGAGAAGGAGTCAGAGAGGTAGGTGCTGCTGTTGTTATCCAGTGGGAGGGATGGCGGTGCAGCTGTTTGCGGCGTGGGCAACACCCGCGCCGTAGCAGGTGAGGAATCGCTGCCAGGCTCCACAAGGTTCACCCAGTGCGCGGTAAGGGAGATGTATCGACCCTGGCCGAACGCACTTGTCCAGGTGTCAGTGGTGAGGTGAACCTTGCAGGCAACGGCATTCTTCAAGCTTCAGGTTATTTTGCTGACCACGTGCTCATGCAACTCAGGCACTGCAGAGCGCGCAAAGTGGTAGCGGCTGGGAACCACGTAACGTGGGATGGCCACTGACATCATGCCCTTGAAGCTGTTTGTCTCCACCACTCGATATGGCAGCATTTCGCAGGCCAGAAGCTTGGCTATGCTGGCTGTTACTGCCACAGCCCGGGGGTCATTTGCTGGCAATTTCCTCTTGCGATCAAACATCTCCGAGACAGACAACTGAATCGTAGGGCTGCACACTGAAGGGCTGTTGGTTGTTGTGTTTGATGAACACTGGGAGATCTCAAGAGCACTACTCCGGAAAGTGACAGTGTCAGCGTCTGATGTTTGTGAATGTTGTGAACCACGCAATGGCTGGGCTACTGCTGCTGCTGAGGCGGGTCTGGTGGTGAGTCTGGTGACCCCAAGGGAGGCAGTGTTGCTGGTACCCTGTCCTGCCGCGTTTGCCCACAGAGTGGGATGTTTGGATAGCATGTGGCGGCTCATGCTGGTGGTGGAGAGGTTGTTAATACTTTTCCCCCTGCTCAGGCGGGTCTTGCACACCTTGCAAATCGCCATAGTACCATCCTCAGTGCAGTCTTCAAAGAAAGCCCAGACTTTGGAGCACCTGCCTTGCTGGCGATTTCTGTTTGCGCCTCTTTTGCCTCTCACTTGAACTTCCACGCTTGTGGTGCCTGAAATTGCGCGCCGCCTACCTTGTGGCACAAGGCGAACTCGTGCAGCAGTGGGTTCTTCAACAGACTCATCTGTGCTGCTGCTACGACGGCGATGTTCTCGTTCACAAACAAAATCTGGGTCTATGTCCACATTGTCCATACCCTCCTCTTCCATCTCCTGAAACTCGTCATATGTCATTGTGGGGGGCCGCCGCCGTGGAGTAGAGCTCCCCAGAACAACCTCTGCGCAGCTCACTCCAACGGCAGTTGGCTGCTTGTGTAATGGTTAAGGGCTCTGCCTCTGACACAGGAGACCAGGGTTCGAATCTCGGCTCTGCCTGTTCAGTAAGCCAGCACTAATTCAGTAGGAGACCTTTGGCAAGTCTCCCTTACACTGCTACTGCCAATAGAGCGCGCCCTAGTGGCTGCTGCTCTGCTCTGGCGCTTTGAGTCCGCAAGGAGAAAAGTGCAATATAAATGTTATTTGTCTTGTCTTGTCTTATTTGTCTTGTCGTCTTCCAGATCTTGTCGGCCGACCTCCTGCAATTGCAACCCCTCCTGCCCAACTTGCTCTGGGATTTGGGTTTCCGAGTCCTCCTCGGACTCGCCTTGTATTCTAGTGCGCGGTGCATTTTTCACAGTTAATGGTTGTGAATCCGGGCACAACATTTCTGGCTGTTCCTCCATTGACCTTTGAAAGGTGGAAGTTTGTTGGGCTGGGAATAGCTCCTGCGAATACCCCATTGTGTCCTGAGGTAATTCATCGGACTGGTTATCTGGCAGTTGTGTGCGTGGTGTCGCTGCCGGTTGTGTCAGCTTTGTGCCCACTGGCACCCTGTAACTGGCTGAGGACTCGGACCTCGTGCGTGATGTGCTGGTGCTGCTTAACCCACTGCTGGACGCTTGAGAGGTCATCCAAGTAATTATCTGGTCCTGTTCTTTTGGATTTGTGAGGGTTGTTGTCCTGGACAACATGGGCGGTATTGAGTGGGTTTTCTTGGGTGCTCCCCTGTGGCCTGTACGTGAACCATCAGGGGAAACACCTCTTCCCTTGCCCCTCCCTCTTTCACCGGATTTCTTCCTCATTTCACTTATCCTTAAAGTACACACTGACTGGCAGCAGTACAGTGGCAGTACAGAAATGCTATACAGTGGTGGGTGAGCGGTGTACCACTATTCCCAGCAGCGACACAGAGCACAATGATATACAGTGGCGGGTGAGCGGTGTACCACTATTCCCAGCAACGACACAGAGCACAATGCTATACAGTGGCGGGTGAGCGGTGTACTACTGTTCCCAGCAGACACAGAGTGGCAGTAAACACAATGCTATATAGTGTGGCTGAGCAAGGTACACAGAGTGGCAGTAAACAGAATGCTATATAGTGTGGCTGAGCGAGCGGTGTACTACTATTCCCAGCAGACACAGAGTGGCAGTAAACACAATGCTATATAGTGTGGCTGAGCGAGGTACACAGAGTGGCAGTAAACACAATGCTATATAGTGTGGCTGAGCGAGCGGTGTACTACTATTCCCAGCAGACACAAAGTGGCAGTAAACACAATGCTATATACTGTGGCTGAGCGAGGTACACAGAGTGGCAGTAAACAGAATGCTATATAGTGTGGCTGAGCGAGCGGTGTACTACTGTTCCCAGCAGACACAGAGTGGCAGTAAACAGAATGCTGTATAGTGTGGCTGAGCGAGCGGTGTACTACTATTCCCAGCAGACACAGAGTGGCAGTAAACAGAATGCTATATAGTGCGGCTGAGCGAGGTACACAGAGTGGCAGTAAACAGAATGCTATATAGTGTGGCTGAGCGGTGTACCACTATTCCCAGCAGCGACACAGAGCACAATGCTATACAGTGGTGGGTGAGCGGTGTACTACTATTCCCAGCAGCGACACAGAGCACAATGCTATACAGTGGCGGGTGAGCGGTGTACCACTATTCCCAGCAGTGACACAGAGCACAATGCTATACAGTGGCGGGTGAGCGGTGTACTACTATTCCCAGCAGACACAGAGTGGCAGTAAACAGAATGCTATATAGTGTGGCTGAGCGAGGTACACAGAGTGGCAGTAAACAGAATGCTATATAGTGTGGCTGAGCGAGCGGTGTACTACTATTCCCAGCAGACACAGAACAGTAAACAGAATGCTATATAGTGTGGCTGAGCGGTGTACCACTATTCCCAGCAGCGACACAGAGCACAATGCTATACAGTGGCGGGTGAGCGGTGTACCACTATTCCCAGCAGCGACACAGAGCACAATGCTATACAGTGGCGGGTGAGCGGTGTACTACTATTCCCAGCAGACACAGAGTGGCAGTAAACAGAATGCTATATAGTGTGGCTGAGCGAGGTACACAGAGTGGCAGTAAACAGAATGCTATATAGTGTGGCTGAGCGAGCGGTGTACTACTATTCTCAGCAGACACAGAGTGGCAGTAAACAGAATGCTATATAGTGTGGCTGAGCGAGGTACACAGAGTGGCAGTAAACAGAATGCTATATAGTGTGGCTGAGCGAGCGGTGTACTACTATTCCCAGCAGCGACACAATGACTGGGGGGACCCTGGCTAGCGTGGCTGGAGCGCGAACTACCCTGCCTGCCTACCCAAAGCTAAACCCACAGACAAATGGCGGAGATATGACGTGGTTCGGGTATTTATTTACCCGAACCACGTGACAGTTCGGCCAATCAGAGCGCGTTCGGGTCCGAACCACGTGACCTGTTCGGCCAATCACAGCGCTAGCCGAACGTTCGGGGAACGTTCGGCCATGTGGCCGAACGGTTTGGCCGAACACCATAAGGTGTTCGGCCGAACTCGAACATCACCCGAACAGGGTGATGTTCTGCAGAACCCGAACAGTGGCGAACACTATTCGCCCAACACTAGTTTAGGGTCATTGTCCTGCTGGAAGGTGAACCTCCGCCTCAGTCTCAAGCCTTTTGCAGTCTCCAAGAGGTTTTCTTCCAAGTTTGCCCTGTATTTGGCTCCATCCATCTTCCCATCAACCCTGACCAGCTTCCCTGTCCCTGCTGAAGAGATGCACCCCCCGAGCATGATGCTGCCACCACCATATTTGACAGTGGGGATGGTGTGTTCAGAGTGATGTGCAGTGTTAGTTTTCCGCCACACATAGCGTTTTGCATTTTGCCCAAAAAGTTCCATTTTGGTCTCATCTGACCCGAGCACCTTCTTCCACATGGTTGCTGTGTCCCTCACATGGCTTGTGGCAAACTGCAAATGGGACTTCTTATGCTTTCTGTAACAATGCCTTTCTTCTTGCCACTCTTCCATAAAGACCAACTTTGTACAGTGCATGCAGCATGACTAATAGTTGTCCTATGGACAGAGTCTCCCACCTGAGCTGTAGATCTCTGCAGCTCATCCAGAGTCACCATGGGCCTCTTGACTGCATTTCTGATCAGTGCACTCCGTGTTCGGCCTGTGAGTTTAGGTGGATGGCCTAGGTTTACAGTTGTGCCATACTTCTTCCATTTCCGAATGATCGCTTGAACAGTGCTCCGTGGGATGTTCAAGGCTTTGTAAATCTTTTTGTAGCCTAAGCCCGCTTTAAATTTCTCAATAACTTGATCCCAGCCCTGTCTTGTGTGTTCTTTGGACTTCACGGTGTTGTTGCTCCCAATATTCTCTTAGACAACCTCTGAGGCCCTCACAGAGCAGATGTATTTGTACTGACATTAGATTACACACAGGTGCACTCTATTTAGTCATTAGCACTCATCAGGCAATGTCTATAGGCAACTGACTGCACTCAGATCAAAGGGGGCCGAATAATTATGCACCACCCACTTTGCAGTTATTTATTTGTAAAAAATGTTTGGAATCATGTATGATTTTTGTTCCACTTCTCATGTGTACACCACTTTGTATTGGTCTTTTATGTGGAATTCCAATAAAATTGATTCATGTTTGTGGCAGTAATATGACAAAATGTGGAAAACTTCAAGGGGGCCGCATACTTTTGCAACCCACTGTATATATAGTGCATGCATATATGTGTATATATATATATATATATATATATATATATATATATATATATATATATATATATATATATATATATATATATATATATATATATATATATATATACCATATATATATATATATATATATATATATATATATATGTATATATATATATATATATACTTGGGTACTACTTACCTATACTAGGGACACCGCACTGCCTAAGAAAAGAGCGCATTTTTACTGGGGGGAGGGGGGGAATGGATCACTGGGCTGGCTGCCAGGGAGTTAATGTGGGGTGGGGGGGTGGCGGTATGACTGCCTTTGGGTAGGGGGGCCCCAGGTTACCTTTGCCCTGGGGCCCCCATGCTGCTTAAACCGGCCCTGCTGAAGCCTCGCAAGTGATCAGGTGATGGGAGGGGTGGACATCAGTAGAGTGTCAGAGGAGTGGAGAGAGCGGGTTGGGGAACATCTCTGCATGAGATCGGAAATGTATAAAGGGGAGGTTAAATACAGTAGAATTAAAAATATACAATACATGGAAAAAAGCAGAAAGCTGTACTATATTTTACTGCAGAGAATAACGGAACACAGATGAATGCAAAAAACCCTGATTCACAAGTGAGCCATTGAGTGTAATTACATGTTAAGCATTGCACGTTTCTCATGCTGCAGCAAAAAATGCACGGTATGGGCAAGCGGGTCCCGGAAAGCTGTGCAGAAGATGTCAATGTCATATTAGTGATGATCACCGGATGAAATCTGAATAGGTTTTATTTGGATTTCATCCAGGTAATTAAAACACCTGTGCGAGTGGGCGAGGTGGGGTTGATCTTACCCATCAGACATCTTTTTTAACCCGCCCCACGGCGCCTCCCACGATGCGTTCCAAGCCGTGGTCTTGTGATTACAAACACTTTTTCCTTCCGGGTTGAAAGAGGAGGTGTTTGTAGTCACGTGACGCGCTATTCGGATTTCATCCAGTGATCATTACTAGTCAATATTACATAAAGAATTATGAGCTTGATTTATTAAGCTGCACTGCAAAAGCTTTGCAGCTTAATGTGCAGGAGTGCACCCCTCACTAAGCAGCGTGCCTTCCCTTAGTTACGTGACTGCTTCCATAGCAATGCACATAACTTTCAATGTGATACTTCACTAGTGGCCGCTACTATGACAATTAAAGGGGCACTATGGAGAAAAATTGTAAAATTTAAAATATGTGCAAACATATACAAATAAGAAGTATGTTTTTTCCGGAGTAAAATGAGCCATAAATAACTTTTCTCCTATGTTGCTGTCACTTACAGTAGGTAGTGGAAATCTGGCATTACCGAAAGATTTTGGGCTAGTCCATTTCTCTATAGGGCATATATGTCAAACTCCGGCCCGCGGGCCAAATCTGTCCCTCAGAGCCATTAAATTTGGCCCTCAAGGGGTTTCCCCACTTTGAATTATGTTTGGCCCACTCTACGCCACCAGGGAAGCCATATTGGAGGTGAAGCCGTAGAACACCAGGGAATCCATATGGGGGAGGGAGGGGGAAAGCACTAAACACTAGCGAACTGTATAGGAGAGGGTGGGGGCCTCAAGACACCAGGGAACTGTATAGGGGAGGGAGGACCACTAGACACCAGGGAACTGTATAGGGGAGGGTGGGGGCCTCTAGACACCAGGGAACTGTATAAGGGAGGAAGATGGCCAGTAGACCCTGAGGTTGGTTTGCACCTAGGTCTCGGAGTACAATTTCGGCCCACTTTGTATTTGAGTTTGACACCCCTGCGATTCTCAGGGATTTATTTATTTTCAAAAGCACTTAGTGAATGGCAGTTGCTCTGTCCAACTGCCAAAAAAAACAGTTTAGCGAGCAGGGAAGCTGGCCAGCATCATTGTTTTAATCCTTTTTAGGGAATATCTGTGAGGAATCGCGGAAGAGCCGCCGCCATGAGCCAGCGGCGGGCGGCTCTTTCCGCATCACACGGAGAGGCAGCCGCCTCTTCACATCATGAGGCGGCTGCCTCCATGCAGCAGGTGGGGCAACGCGGCGAAACCGCCGCGTTGGACGCGGCGGTTCGCGCACATGTCCCCGCAGCAGAGACACCGCTGAGCGGGGCTGCGGTGGCTGGGACCCGTAGTCCCACAGAGTTTAGAGTGACGCGCGCGCGCGCACTCAAGCAGGCCTTATGACACCCGGGAGAGAGTCAGCTGATCAGGCAGGTCAGCTGACTCTTTACTCCGCTCCCCATTGGTCCAGCAATCTGGGAGGTGCAGGGGATGCTTAGGTGCATATATACTGCCGGCTGTTCACTCTTGCTTGGTCTGGCGTTGCGATCACACATGTGGGAGCACCCAGATCCGTAGTCAGATCCTCAAGTGTGCCGGGACCAGCAGGAGCTGTAATCCTACACTTAGATAGATTTTGATAGCTAAAGTACTAGTTTGATTGTGATTATTTGTTATGACTTTTGCCTGCCTCGACTATCCGCCTGAACTCTGACCTTGTACCTCGATATTTCTGATACTCTGTTGCCGAACCTCGGCTCGTTCCTAGACTCTGTTTCTGCCTCCTGATTTTGTACCCCGATATATCTGATACCCCGTTGCCAAACCCTGCCTGTACTTTGACTCCGCCTTTGCCTACTGTATTCGTACTTTATCTGTCCGTGTGTGTACGACCTGGCTTGTCCGACCTCGAGAACCGACCTCACGATTGGAGGCGGTTCCCAGTCCTGTTAGTGACACTTCTTCCTGAGTGTCACTCTCGGGCTTTCCTTCCTACTGTCAGTCTGACTCCCCCCGTCTTGGAGAGCTCAGGTCTGCGGAAGGAATCCGTGCAGTTCTCCTTGCTGCACCCAGGCCTCGGCATTTTTGTGTTACTGTTACACCAAACACTACACTCTACTCAGGTGAACAGAGGTTAGCCAGTATATTGGATTATCGGTGATACTGCAGATCACATATAATCTGGTATACGTCTGTATTCCCCGTGACGCTGCAGGTCACCGGTAATCAGACCTCTCTGTGCTTCACCGATCGTTACAGAACGCCAGACCCAAAATACCGATGGAACGCACTGATCCTCTGACTGTGCTTGCCACTTCGGTGGATAGCATTCATCAGTCACTAGGCCAGCACAAAGCCTTAATTGATGCCTTAACAGGCTCTGTGAGAACCCTCCAGACATCAGTTGATTCAGTGCGATCCCCTCACAGTGAGGACATACGTATGCCTGTCCCTGATAAGTTTTCCGGCCACAAGTCTGACTTCCGGAATTTCAGGAGTAGAGTGTTGTCATATTTCGAGTTAAGACCCCGATCCTCGGGGACTGAGACCCAACGGGTCATTTTCATTAAAACTTTATTGACTGGAGATTCCCAGTCTTGGGCATACAACCTGCCTGCTACCGATACTGCCTTGACCTCAGTAGAGGAATTTTTTAAGGCCATGGCTATAATCTACGACGACCCTGATCTTGCGGCATCCTCAGAGCGGAAGATCAAACTCTTACGGCAAGGCAGAGGGTCAGTCGAGGATTATGCGGCAGAGTTCCGTAGGTGGTCAGTCACCTCGAGATTTGATAATTTTGCCCTCATGGACTATTTCTTGTCTGGGTTGTCGGAAGAGGTTTCCGATCTTATGTTGACCTTACCCGAGCCCAAGACAGTTGACGAGGCCATTTCATCAGCCATTCGCGTAGATCGCAGGCTACGCCATCAGAGGCAGGCTAGGAGTAGTCACCGGGTCAGGGTGACTTCGTACGCTGTACCAGCTGTAGCATCCCCAGTAACCGCAACTCCGTCTGTCTCATCCTCTCCGGCCTTGCCTCCACCAGAGCCAATGCAAATTGGTCGATCAAAACTGACCCAGGTGGAGCGGAGGAGGAGAATGACGGAACAACTGTGCCTATACTGTGCAGAGGCAGGGCATAGGGTGCGAAATTGCCCCAACAGGGCGGGAAACGGGTCTGCCTAGGAGTAGTGGGGGGTGACACCCTAGGCACACAAACTTCACCCCTTAAAGAGAAAAAATTGCTTCTCCCTTGTACTGTCACATGGGATGATAGGTCTGTTGCCACTGAAGCTTTCATTGACTCCGGCTCAGCGGCTAACTTTATGAATTTTGAGTTTGCTCAGGAGTTGGGTCTACTACTCACTCCCGTGAGACCCCCCATTCAGGTTACGGCTGTTGACGATTCCCCTTTGCAGCGGAATTGTCCTTTGTCACAGACTCCGGTTGTGAAGCTCACCATAGGGGTATTGCACGAGGAGCAGTTACAATTTTTTGTTTTACACATGTCCACCTCCACTATAATCCTAGGCATGCCTTGGTTGCAAGTCCACTCCCCGCAGATAGACTGGGCCACAGGACAGTTGACAGCCTGGTCACCTCATTGTTTCCAGCAGTGTTTGGGGAGACTAACATTGGGTTTAACTAAGGTACAGGTGGAGGGTATACCGGAACAGTATTCGGATTATGCCGATGTGTTTTGTCCCAAGGCCGCGGATAAATTACCCCCGCATCGCCCATTTGACTGTCCCATTGACCTTCGTTCTGGTTGTATGCCTCCTCGAGGCCATTTATATAATTTATCTGGTCCCGAGAAACTTGCCATGCAGGAGTACATCCGTGAGAACTTAGCAAAGGGCTTTATTAGGCCATCCCGGTCACCCGCTGGGGCAGGCTTCTTTTTTTGTTAAAAAGAAAGACGGGGGTTTACGGCCTTGCATTGATTATCGTGGCCTCAATAAAATCACGGTGAAGAATCGTTACCCGCTACCACTTATAGACGATTTATTCACACAAGTCACTGAGGCTAGGATATTTTCAAAATTGGATTTACGGGGGGCATACAACCTGGTGCGTATAAGGAGGGGCGATGAATGGAAGACGGCCTTCAATACCCCTGATGGGCACTACGAGTATAGGGTGATGCCTTTCGGCTTGTGCAATGCCCCGGCAGTCTTCCAGGAACTCATCAATGAGGTTTTTCGGGAGGTCTTGGGAAAGTTCGTCCTAGTCTATCTTGACGACATTCTCATTTTTTCTAACAACCTCCCGGAACACAGAACCCATGTCAGGATGGTGTTAGACAAACTGAGGCAGAATCGGTTATACGCCAAACTCGAGAAATGTATTTTTGAGGTCACGTCGGTGGCTTTTTTGGGGTATATAATCTCCACCTCAGGTCTGTCTATGGACCCTGCCAAGGTTTCCGCGGTCCTAGAATGGCCACAGCCGGTGGGGTTAAAATCATTGCAACGGTTCTTGGGGTTTGCGAATTATTATAGAAGGTTTATAAAGGGGTACTCCACAGTTGTCGCCCCTCTCACTAGCCTTACTAAAAAAGGGGCAGACACCACTCATTGGTCTCCCGAGGCCTTACAGGCTTTTTCTAAGTTAAAGGGGTTGTTCTGCTCAGCCCCCATACTCAGACATGTGGACACTTTCTTTCCGTTTATTGTTGAGGTAGACGCCTCGGAGATCGGGGTGGGGGCTGTGCTGTCCCAGCGTTCTGGTCTTCAGGGTAGACTACACCCGTGTGCCTATTTTTCTCGAAGGTTCTCTCCGGCAGAGAGAAACTACGACATAGGCAACAGGGAGCTCCTAGCCATCAAATTGGCCTTTGAAGAATGGCGTCATTGGCTAGAGGGAGCCGAGCACACGATCACGGTTTTTACCGACCACAAAAACCTAGAATACATCGAGGGGGCTAAAAGGTTAAGCCCGAGACAGGCTCGGTGGTCGCTATTTTTTTCGAGATTTACATTTTTGATCACATACACGCCAGGTAGTAAGAATACCAAGGCGGACGCACTTTCTAGGTGTTTTGAGCCGGAGACAGCACAGCCCTCTGTTTCCGAGACCATTGTCCCACGAAGTATGGTGTTAGCCGCCACCGAGACTTGGGAGGACTGGAAAGAGACTTTGAGTCCTTTTCAGCAGGATATCCCAGAAGGGAAACCAGACGGGGTGTTATTTGTTCCGTTACCACTCCGTTTTCAGATCTTGGAGATGGTTCATTCCCATAAGAATGCGGGACATCCGGGAGCGTCTAGAACGCAAGATCTCGTGGCCAGATGTGTATGGTGGCCTTCGCTGGCCGCCGACTGTAAGGAGTTTGTCAGGGAATGTGCGGTGTGCGCAAAAAGCAAGCCCTCCCGCCTGGCACCTGTAGGTACTTTACAGCCTTTGCCCACCCCGAGTGAGCCATGGACCCATTTGTCCATGGACTTTGTGGGAGAGCTTCCGAGATCTGAGGGCATGTCAGTTATTTGGGTGGTGGTTGACCGTTTTAGTAAGATGGCCCACTTCGTGCCTCTGAAAGGACTCCCCTCGGCCCAGGAACTGGCCGATTTATTTATCATCCATGTTTTCAGACTGCATGGCATTCCAGAAAACATAGTATCCGATCGGGGAGTCCAGTTTGTTTCGAAGTTTTGGAAGGCATTTTGTCACCTAATGGGCATGAAATTGTCATTTTCCTCGGGGTACCACCCGCAGACAAACGGCCAGACGGAGAGGGTCAACCAATCCTTAGAGCAATTTTTGAGGTGCTATGTTGCCGAGACACAGAGCGATTGGGTTAAATATATTCCTTATGCAGAGTTTGCCCACAATAACTTGAAGAGCTCTTCCTCAGGTTTCTGTCCATTTCAGATTGTGACAGGTAAATTGCCTAAATTCTCTCCTTTGCCAGTTGCATCCACTCCGTTCCCAGCTTTGGAGGCCTGGCAAAGGTCATTTAGAGACAGGTGGTGGACCATTAAGAATAATCTCGTTAAAGCATTTCAGAGTCAGAAAGGTCAGGCTGATAAGAGACGCTCGGTAGAGTGGAGATTTCAACCAGGAGATTTGGTTTGGGTGTCATCTCGTCACCTGACCCTGAAACAACCCTCTGACAAACTTGGTCCCAGGTTCGTGGGTCCATTCCCAGTTACTAGGAAGATCAACGATGTCACGTATACCGTGGATCTTCCCGCCAGCATGCGTGGAGTGAGGTCTTTCCACGTATCACTTCTCAAACCCGCAGCCCAGGTGGGTCCCACTCCTCCTCCTCCGGTGTTAGTCAATGCCCAACCCGAGTATGAGGTGGAGAAGATCATAGACTCACGTACTGTACAGAACTCGGTACAGTATCTCGTACATTGGAAGGGGTACGGCATTGAGGAGAGGCAATGGGTACCTGGGAACCGCATGCATGCGGATGAGTTAGTAAGGGAATTTCACGCTTCACATCCAGAGAAGCCTAGAAGGAGCTGTCCGGAGTCCACTCCTCGGGGGGGGGGGGGGGGTACTGTGAGGAATCGCGGAAGAGCCGCCGCCATGAGCCAGCGGCGGGCGGCTCTTTCCGCATCACACGGAGAGGCAGCCGCCTCTTCACATCATGAGGCGGCTGCCTCCATGCAGCAGGTGGGGCAACGCGGCGAAACCGCCGCGTTGGACGCGGCGGTTCGCGCACATGTCCCCGCAGCAGAGACACCGCTGAGCGGGGCTGCGGTGGCTGGGACCCGTAGTCCCACAGAGTTTAGAGTGACGCGCGCGCGCACTCAAGCAGGCCTTATGACACCCGGGAGAGAGTCAGCTGATCAGGCAGGTCAGCTGACTCTTTACTCCGCTCCCCATTGGTCCAGCAATCTGGGAGGTGCAGGGGATGCTTAGGTGCATATATACTGCCGGCTGTTCACTCTTGCTTGGTCTGGCGTTGCGATCACACATGTGGGAGCACCCAGATCCGTAGTCAGATCCTCAAGTGTGCCGGGACCAGCAGGAGCTGTAATCCTACACTTAGATAGATTTTGATAGCTAAAGTACTAGTTTGATTGTGATTATTTGTTATGACTTTTGCCTGCCTCGACTATCCGCCTGAACTCTGACCTTGTACCTCGATATTTCTGATACTCTGTTGCCGAACCTCGGCTCGTTCCTAGACTCTGTTTCTGCCTCCTGATTTTGTACCCCGATATATCTGATACCCCGTTGCCGAACCCTGCCTGTACTTTGACTCCGCCTTTGCCTACTGTATTCGTACTTTATCTGTCCGTGTGTGTACGACCTGGCTTGTCCGACCTCGAGAACCGACCTCACGATTGGAGGCGGTTCCCAGTCCTGTTAGTGACACTTCTTCCTGAGTGTCACTCTCGGGCTTTCCTTCCTACTGTCAGTCTGACTCCCCCCGTCTTGGAGAGCTCAGGTCTGCGGAAGGAATCCGTGCAGTTCTCCTTGCTGCACCCAGGCCTCGGCATTTTTGTGTTACTGTTACACCAAACACTACACTCTACTCAGGTGAACAGAGGTTAGCCAGTATATTGGATTATCGGTGATACTGCAGATCACATATAATCTGGTATACGTCTGTATTCCCCGTGACGCTGCAGGTCACCGGTAATCAGACCTCTCTGTGCTTCACCGATCGTTACAATATCTTTATAAAGAATAATAGCCTTGCTGAGAATCCCCTATGGAGGGATGGACTAGTGAAAAGCCTGTCACTTCTGTCCGATTTCTACTACCTACTGTAAGTGACAGCAACATAGGAGAAAAGTAATTTATGGCTCATTTTACTCTGCAAAAATGTACTTCTTATTTGTCTCTGTTTGCACATATTTTAAATTGTACAATTTGTCGCCATAGTGCCCCTTTAACATGTTAATTGTCATAGTAGCGGCCACTAGTGAAGTATCGTGGTGGCGATACTTCACAGGACTGCCCACATTTAAAGTTACGTGCATTGATATGGAAGCAGCTCACGTAACTAAGGGAAGACACACTCCTTACATGTGCGCGCTCCTGCACATTAAAGAGGAACTTCAGCCTAAACAAACATACTGTCAGTAAGTTACATTAGTTATGTTAATTAAAATAGACCGGTAATATAATCTCTTACCCACTCTGTTTTAAAAGAACAGGCAAATGTTTGTGATTCCATGAGGGCAGCCATCTTTTTGGTTGAAAGGAGGTGACCGGAAGCATGAGACACAGTTCCAACTGTCTGTGAAGTAAAGAAAGTCGAGGCACTGCTGCAGTAAAAAAGAGAGGTACCTTTAATCCACGGTGTTCGGACACAGCGGGGTATACAGTGGGGGTGAGGGGATGCCTGACAGCTGTTTCGCTAAGAAAGCTTCTTCAGAGGCAAAATGTAAGGAACATTTTGCCTCTGAAGAAGCTTTCTTAGCGAAACCGTGGATTAAAGGTACCTCTCTTTTTTACTGCAGCAGTGCCTCGACTTTCTTTACTTCACATGATCACTGTTTATCTCTGAGTAGCACGCTGCAACATGGAGTACATAACCCGGTGAAACCCAGGACCTCTCTGCCCGCATTTAGTGCCTGTCTTTTCCCCTCTTACTGCCGTATCTACAGTTCCAACTGTCCTGTGTCCTGATCACCCCTCCCAGCTGTGCGCGCAAGGCAACAAGAACAACAACATCAGAAATACCATCATGCTTTGCACAGCATCATGGGAAAAATGCCCGGGCAGTTTTCTTTGATGGGGCGGAGCTTACCTTCTGTACAGCTAAAAATGTGGCTTTGGTAAGAAATATAAAGTTTGGATGCTGTGAAACTGTTAAAGAAACACCAAGCCTTTTCAGTGCTGCTGAGTAGGTTTTTAGTCCGGAGGTTCACTTTAAGCTGTGCTGCTTTAGCAGTGCAGCCTAATGAATAAAGTCCAATACTCCTTTTTCAATAAACGTTTTATTTTCCTGTGTGGCTTGAAACTTATCCAGAATGTGTTTGGAGGACTTCTCTTTTGGTCTAGCGTTCTCCTTTATGTTCTGCTTTTAGATGTAAACATCTCCGTCTCCCTCCCACATTTACCTTTGTGCTTTATTTTTGCCTAATGCAGAATTTCCATCTGCTGCCTGTGATGCTGAATCAATAGATTCTATCTCAGACATCATACATGAAAGATAAATCAGCTGTAGGAGAGTTCACACCCTTGCTGGGGAGGTCAAACCTTCCCCTTTGATTTCGGTCCCAGCTGGGGGTCTCTTAGCCCACCCTTTCCATGCTTATTCTACCTTTTGATCCTTTTTTTGATTTATTTTACAGTGAAGTCATTTTTTTTCTGTCATAACTTTGCTGATTCTGCCAGAAAGCCTTTCAGTGCTCCGTCCGCTGGATACATTTGTCTCTTTCCCTTGAGAATGTCCATTGCGATAGCAAAACTATAAACCACTTTTTTTTTCTTGTCCTTTCTTGGTCGTTTTGCTCCTTGAGTTTACTGTAAGTTTATTTAATGACATGGCAAATGCTGAGTAAAGGATAAATGTACAAGTCATCAAAAGTCTCCCTGGCAGCAGCGGAACCGCACAAACAGGAAAGGCGGACAAAATTTATACCAACTGTGTAAAGCTAGCGGTGGGACCGGCTGCCAGGAGGACATTACAGCTGAAGTCAGTAAGTTATGGAGGAAACGCTTGCTATGGGCTTTATTTCTGACCAGACAAATCAGAAGAGACAGCGAGATAATAAAGCGAGGAAGCCAAAGTTGTAGCTGAGAGTAGAAAATAGCACTAGAATAAATATTGTGATGTGTTAGTTGGCTACGTTCACAGTGGGATGCTGTATTGTGTACTCTGGATAACAGGAATGCAATGCAATGGAGCAAAAAAGTTGTGCTGCATGCTATGGATTGTTGTGTCGCTTAAAGTGAAGCATACAGTCAATACAAAGTATGCTTCACTGTACCTGTCAACACCGCCATGCTACCGCCACACAAGTCGCATGGGTGGTGCATTGCAGCGCAGTAAGCCGTGTCACAAAGGGACTTTTTTACAGGGGCGTAAAAGAATGTGGATTCCTCTACTAGGAGAAGAGGAATCCACAGTGACAATCGCTGCACACTATGTCACAGCATGCCACAGACTGAGAGGAGCATAACGGAACTGTAAACCTAAAAAAAAATGTCCACAGACTGCTTAGCCATTGTCCCCCTACCCCACCCCCTCCCATGTCCCCTATTTCCCCTTGCCTTGGCAATACCTGTAATGAATCTTGGTCATGCCAATAAAGCTATCTTTGATTTGATTTGATTTGATTTGAATTTACTGGGCTCCCCTACGAAACTTTGGATGGGCCCCCCCAACCCCGCCTTCAATCCCCCCCCCCATTAATTACATTCGCTTCTGTGATAAAATGCGCATGTTTTCACACATACAGAGACACATGACGTGCAGAAAACGCACACAGAGAACCGACAGACAAGTGTGCTCCCACCCTCAGCTTATTACACTAACTCTGTCCATCTCTGATGGAGCAGAATTGGCTCTGCAGATTTCTCCAGCATAACTACAGTAGAGCACTTGGGGGTAAAGAGGGTGGGGGAAGGGCATTCTACACAACAGCCTGCTGAGCACTGAATAGGGATTGTCTACAAATCTTTGTCTACAAAACGTTGTATGATTTGTTATCAGTGGCTGAGCAGATCATTAGAACAATTGTGCAGAGAGCAGAAAGCTTTTTCTCTCTGTGCCCATAGTTGTCAGTCTCTCAGGACAGGGAAAATAAATTTCTCTCCAAGGGGCCCCCTGCGGCTTCTGGGCCCCCCTGCGGCTGCATCCCTTGCAGGGTCTAATGTTACGACCATGTTTGCACCACAATGCAGCACGGTGAACATGGGCTTAGGGCCCTTTTCCACTTCATGTGTTTTAATGCGTTGCAATGCGTTTTATTTTTCCATAGCGGTGCATTGTGAAAATTCTTGTCCTTTCAGTTACAACTGACAGCAACACGTAAATAAAACCCACTCATTTTATTTAGCCATTAGTCCCGGCTATCACAACATTGACATTTTGTCCATAGTACAATGTATGGCACCAATATATTTGGAAATAAAGGTGTATTTTTTCTCTTTTAGTGTTCTGTTAATTGCATCCCTTATATACTAAAATAACAGCAATATACCCTCATGACATACATACTGAAAAAAGAGTCCCTAAGGCAACTATTTTTGGACTTTTTTTTACTGTTTTGCAATGTATTTTTATTTTTTTTTACATGTGTTTGTTTGGTTACTGGGGTGGGGGAGGCTTTGGAAAGGATTCATTTTATTATTTATTTTATTCAAGGTGTGTGGTGTCTCCAATTAAGCTTTTCACCACTAGATGGCTCTAAAAACACAATCCTGATTTACCAGGAAGTATTTCTTTTTTTTTTTTTAACTTTTGTTATTATGAATGAGCATGGCCCCTGATTGGGGTCATGTCCATTCATTGCAGGCACTGCGATTGGTTCGGGGAAGCATTGCTTCCCTTCCCCAACCATCGATATGGAAATACCATCAGGTACGAGCGGCGGTCACGTACGCCTGCGCGCGCATCCACCGCTTAAACACTGGACGCGTTTACTTAAGTGGTGCCTATCTGGACGAATATAGTCGTCCAGATAGGCTAAAGTATTTCAATATTACTTTTCTTACCTTAATGATATCATATTTTTTCACTTTATGAGTTTAAAATGTAACATAGATAAGGTGAAAACAGTTGAAAAAGCTTTTGAATTATGCCCATTGTGTCTATTCTAAAAGCGGTAGAATATTAAGGAAGGATCCATGTGACCAGCACTGAATTGTTCTACTGTCTATTAGTTGTTCAATATATTTAGTTTTAATTCTTTTCCCCCTCTTTTGAAGATGCCGGTTAATCAGTGTACGCTGTTGCGCTGGGCTTATACTGGTCGCATACAGGCTGCAGTGTGTGCTGTGCTCTAGTGATGATCGTAATCAGCCATTTACGATTACGTCAAATTTCACGTACATTTTTTGCAATTACGCCCATACGTAATTATGATTTGTAAATTCAATTGAGTTCATATTATCATTGGTAATTTTGTGTTCATGTTCGTACCATTTTTTGCGTAATTTCGTGTCGACTTTAGCAGTGAATAGCAAAGCCCATACACTAAAAAAAATGCCCCTTGGGGGTAGTTGCCTCGGGAGGGGAAGCCTCTGGATCCTATCGAGACTTCCCCATCCTCCTCCATTCCACGGTGGTCTCACTCTGGCCCCCGCAATGCACAGCCGACAAATTGGCAGGCTGTGCAATATTTACCTTTCCCTGTTCCAGCGGGGGCGCTATTGTGGCTCTCGGCTCGGAAATAGCCGATTCCAGTAGGGTCCGCTCTACTGCACAGACGCAGGCGCCTTGCGCCTGTGCACTGTGTGCAGTAGAGCGGACCCAACTTCGCCTGCCCTAGAGCCAGGAAGGTAAATATTTGCATGGCCGCTGTTTGTGGAACTCTAGCTAGACCACTGTGGGACGGAAGATGACGGAAGGGAAGCCGCGATATGATACAGAAGTGTCCGAAGTGAGTACCCCCAGGGGCAATTTTTTTTTTCACTACAGATTCTCTTTAAAACTCAGAAAATGTACAGTTTCAAAACCATTTTTTCTTTGCATTTTTAAAATGATTTTCTCAGAAACTACAAGGTCTTTTTGAAAAAAAATTGTTTTTACTTGTTACCACTTTTCCCCTTAACATACTTAGCAATTGTGGTGATTATAGCATGTATGAGGGCTTTGCTATTAACCGCCAAAGTCGTCATGAAATTAAACAAAAAGGACACGTAATTACGCAAAATTACACTAATTACATATTTTCCCCACATTTTGCATTACAATTTTACATTGTAATTGCGAAATACTATGCAAAGTTACGATTATGTGAAATTTGTGCTCATCACTGCTGTGCTCTCTTTGAAAGGCTGGTTTTTGAACCTGTCAATCTTTCCCCACTGCTTCTATAACTGTAAACTGACGACATCATTCCTCTGTTAAACTGCTGATAACAGCTGTAAACACAAATAATTACCGGTTACCAATATTTACCAACACAAGCAATGGTAGTCATAAGTAGAGATAAGCTGAAAATTAAATGTTTGCCGAATTTCTTGCTCCACAGTGTGCAGAATTTATTTAGGCAGAAATAGGACGTTCCATGGGGCTAATCAGATTTTAGAACTAAGGTTATGTACACACATCCAATTGCGATTGCCCGATTTATCCCTACCGTGTACCATGAGAGATTACATACAAAATCTGTTCATAGTATTCAAAATCTGTTGACCCTCATAGTACATGGAGGTAGGAAAATTGGCCAATCAAAATAGAAGATGTGTACCAGGCTGGTACACACTGTCATTGATGACTGGCCAACAACAGACCAGTTGTACCCCTCCATGTAGTATGAGGATTTATCTACACAATCTGTTCATAGTATTCAATATCGGTTCACCCTCAGGAAGCAGTAAAAAAGGGCGCATATGGCTAATGGATAAAAAGGGCGCACCCATAGGCAGGGGCGTATCTGGGTAATATAGCGCCTATGGCAAACACTGAAATTGCGCCCCATATCCATACCGGAGGTCTCCCTTCAGTATGGATATCCAGAGGTGTGTCCATCCCAGTATAGGTAGCCAGAGGTGCCCCCCTCCCAGCATAGGTATTTAGATACCTCCCCCCCCATATAAGTAGCTTCCCCAGTATAGGTTGCTAGAGTTAGCCCCCCAAGTATAAGTAACAAGCGGCATCCCTCAGTATGGTAGTGGAGCATGAGAGAGGAGGGGGCAGAGGGAGGAGGAGACGGCCATGGCGCCCATGGTGCTGTGACGCCCATGGCATGAGCCATGCCTGCACCCCTCTAGATACGCCTCTGCCCATAGGCTGCAATGCAAAATATCGGCTGTTGGGCACCAGAGAGGAAATCAGGGCGCTCAAGGAATAGCAGTTGCAGGGATCGTGTTAACAAAAGTTTTCATTTACCGAATAAAGGTGGCCATACACTTATAGACTTGCAGAAGATTCGACCATCAGATAGATTTGTCAGATGTCTGTCAAGTTGAATCTGACAGGAATCTATCTGATGTGTGCCACACACTAGGAACAGATTTCAGAATTAAATCTATTGGAAATCTATCTAAATGCATTATTGGACCATTAGATCCAATGCAACTCTATGGGCCATGGATCTGCAGCAGATTGACCTAGATCTTCCATCCTGTCAGATATGTCAAATCCATCGAAATCGGCCGCAAATCAATCGATCAATAGATTTGAAAGAATCGATTTCTGATCGATTCTATAGAATCGATCGACCGATCAATGGCTGAAATCGACCAGTATATGGGTCCCTTAATGTTTATTACAAATATCGTTTACAAATTCATTTTGACTTTCGGTTTTACTTATTTTATCGTTTTTAAATCTCGCTTTCATACGTATAATGCTTAAATACCGTTTTCAAGCTTATTGTATTAGAAATACATGGCTTTTGGGGCTTGATTCACAAAGCGGTGCTAACTGTTAGCACGCTTGTGAAAAGCCTGTTATCACGCCTAAAAGCAGTTAGTGCGCGCTAACTAGCAAAGCCCGGTGCGCGAAACATCGCACCAGGTACGACGAAAACGGCGCACCTGATGCGACTATAAGGGCGCATTGGATGCAACTTAAACAGCGCATCCAATGCGGCGTTATAGTCGCATCAGGTGCGCCATTTTCATTTCGCGTGCAACGGGCTTTGTGCGCCCAAACTTTTGCGCGCGGAACTTTGCGCGGGAGCTGATTCACTTTTCTCTGGGCTAACAACTTAGCACCCTAGTTAGCACGCCAAAGCCTTTAGGCATGCTAACTGGGTTAGCACCAAATAGTGAATCAGGCCCTTGGTATTAACTTTGTTTTCAGAATTATAATGCATCGATTATAGTTTTCAGATTTATTATCTTACTAATATCGCTTTTGATATTACCGTTGTTTTAAAATGTTTAATGCGTATGTGATTATAGGGCTATTTATTCTATTATAAATATTTAACTTTTTATATTCATAACATTTTTAATGTGTACGTGATGTTAAGGCTATTTTTTTCTATTAAAAAATATAATTTATTCTATTCATGTTATTTGTAATGAAGTATTTTACGTTATCAAATATGTTATTGTTTATATGTGTGTAAGGGTGTTTGTGCAGTGGTGATAGTTAGGGCTAGGCACCACCAGGAGGGGGTCTTATGGTTAGGCACCACCAGGGAAATGGTTAGGGCAGTGGTTCCCAAGCTTTTTCGGTTGAAGGCACCCTTGATGGTTCTGAAATTTTTTTCAAGGCACCCCTCGGCAAAAATAACTACTGAAATGCCGTTACGACCCTTATTCAGCAGCACCCCCCAAAGGATGGGGATGCATGCTGGAGCACCCCTGGCAGGTGCTCAAGGCGCACTAGGGTTAGGCACCACCGGGGGGGGGGGGGGGGTCTAGGGGTTAGGGATAGGTACTGGGAGGGTTCTGTGTGAGAGTAGGGTTAGGTATAGTTACAGTACAATATATGTAATATATACAATATATGTAATATATACAATTTATTAAATTATGCATATTTCCACCAAGGCAGAGATCTGTGTGAGAGTACAGTTAGGTATAGTTGCAGTAAAATACCTGTAATATCTACAATTGTATTACTATGGATAATACAAGTGTAAATATCGTTTTTTATAGACGGTATTTTGTCGTTTCATTTCCATTAATTCGACATATTTAGCACTTATTGTTTTAGATGAAAACTTAAAATTTCGTCTATATCTCGCGCCCTTTTTTCCAGACGCCCTTTTTGCATGTACGCCACCCTCCTACTACATAGAGGTGGTAAAATTGGTCAGTGATTGGCTAATCAAAATTAAAAGTGTGTACCAGGCTTTAAGAGCATTTTGCCACTGTAGAAACATTGCACTGCATTGCTTTTGTGATGATTATTATTTATTTATATAGCCCCAACATCTTCAGTGGCGCTGTACAGCAGAATACAGCATTATAACCTTTTGTATCTTTTTGCGCTTAAAGGTACAGACTACCCAGCAAGCTCATGGTGAACCAGAACTCCCAGGAGTGCGTGAGGGGCTGCAAAGGACCAAAAAGCCCTCTTACTAAAATGTTTAGCAAAACAAAAGTTTGCCTTCTTAAAACAGAAGGTATTTGCAATAATTCAGGTTGGAGTGAGCATATGATGTCTCCCACAATGCATCACTGCTGAATATGCAAATCATCCCTTGTTGTCCCTGTAAGCTAGCCACACCTCCAGAACTGCTGGAATGCAATGATGTGTCAGCTTGTTAATTGTACAGAGCCATAATAATCCAACATGCTTTCATTTTACCTTACATTAAAACATGTCCCTCTTCCCATTTGACAGAGCTGAGAGGTAGGGATACGGTACATTCACGTGTTTATATATCATGGTCGGTACACTCCTGTAGCATTGAGGCAGCTGGAAGAGGTTAGGGAACATTTGGGCAGAGCTGTGCCAATGAGTCATTCTGTTTTCAGACAGTTCCAGTCCTGACTGGATGGAAAAATGGATATTTTTGTCACATCTCTTCTCTGTAGCCCCCTCAGCCTCCCCCTCCCCATGTGACTGTCAGGCCGGGGACATTTGCCATATGCCAAGGTGTTGGCTGGCTTTGGGAGAGGTGAATTCTGCATCTGCTGGATGGGAGGGCCTGGCCACTCTAAATGTGGGGCAATTTGCACAGAGGTGTCATGCATTTTATCTGACAATGACAAATGACTTCCTGACCATTACACCCATCTGAGGTGGTCATTTCAGGGCCACAGAAAGGTCATAATTATATTTATATTCATTTTTATACTGCTGACATTTTTTACTGTGTTTTCCATTGTACAATTCATATCTGGAGAAGCTCAATTCTTAATGGAGTGTAATGTCTAATTTGGCCATGCATGCAATTGGCAATAAATCTACATGCAATTGGAATTATTATCATGTTATTGACAGGGTCATTTTTAGGGGTGGGTGAGGCTGCCCAGGGTAAAATGGTGGAGGGGGGAGAAGTGCGGGCCCAAAGAAAGGGCCTGTGCAGAGTCTGCGGCGGAGCGAGGGGAGAAATGACCCACCTGTGTGAAGATCAGGCAATGGGAAAAACGCACATGACCCAACTTTCTCTTAAGCATCCTGGTTTCCATGGCTGTAGCAGTGTCAGTCATCACATGACCTGCTGGTACCTGCGGTTTACGTGATGACTGATTAAGATGGATCATGATTTCTCTGGCTATCTATACTGGGGTCCCACCTAGTTACTTATACTGTGAGAGCTATGTATAGCTACCTAATACTGGTGACTCCCTTGCCTACCTATACTAGAGGTCATATCTGGATAATTATACTGGGATGGGGAGGCTACCTCTGGCTACCTATACGGGGGGCATCACAAATACAAAAAAAGCATAGTTCCAAAAGTAGGGCCTGGACTGAGGGGAGGCATGGGCTGGGGGTTACATTTAATTGGGTCATTGAGGTGGTGTGAGCATTTGATTTGGCTAGTACCCTCTGTGATTGAGTGAAGAGTGGAACGGTCAGGCACTAGGCTAAGGTCCTGGGGGAGGGGTGAGTAGACAGTAATGAGTGGGAGCCATTGGTAAGGAAGTTTACACCCTCCCACCTTTTCTTTTATTTATTTTTTGTTGTCTTATAGGTGTTGTGGTGAGTAAGATTACTGGTTGGTTGGTTGGTCCTCAGGGACCTGTCATTGTTTGTAGCATGGCAGGATAAGGTCTCCGGAGGTTGGTGATGGCGAGGTTTTGGTGAGGGTTTGCCTCGGTGCAAATACCTTAGGCTCATGTGTTGATCTGCAGACAGTAGCAGAAAGCGCTGGAGCATTCATTAATTCCTGAGATGGTGACCACGGCTTGGGGTTGGTTATAAGCTGCATGCCTAATGGTTGAAGTGGGCTTTCAAATCCTTTACCTCAATTCTAATGTTTTAATGTACGTTTTTTACATCATTGTTAATACAGTATTTGAAATGAGCTGATTTTGCCTATTTATCCAAAAATGCAGTGTTGAAGTTTTTTATGTATTGATTGGTTCCAGGGAAGTAATAGGCACTGCCCCTTATCATGTCTTAGATGTGGATAGTATGGTGGAGAATCAGAATCTATATTGAGTTTTCATTCTTGTCTTGTGCCCTCTTCTGTACGGTTAAATAACCCCTGCAAGACTGAATCGCTGGAAGTTGCTTATGAACTAACTAACGATGGGATGTTGAGACCAGCAATAGACCGCAAGAAGACTGCCAACGATAGGATCATTAAACAAAGAAGGATGCAGGCGGGAAGTTCCGACTTTAGTGGAAAGATCACTTAATGATGTGTACACACGGGGACGTTAAAAGCATTGATCCGATTTGATCCATCATGACGGCCTGAGTGTGATCAGCCATCTGTATCCGTTGTTTACCGTTTATTTTTTAAAAGATAGTTGCATGATGCCGTTTTATATCTGGCATTTTAACAAATCTTGTCTCTGGGTATGAACCTTAACACTTACCATCACATCTTGACCAGAAAGGAAAATTTTCTGAGGATGACAAAACACTTTTTGGAAAATAGAGAAACATCTAAAGCAGGTTCTTGAGATAAAAAGTTATGGAAAACCTCCAGGGGACACAGATAGCAATAATATCCCTCTTCCCACAAGCTTCTAACCCCTTTGCATGGTATCCAATATAAGGAGGCTATATAATATAATATAATATAATATGTCTTGGGTCTGGGCTTTAACCTGAATGAGGAAGGAAAGAGGTATCATTTCCCATCATTCTCAGCAGCCGTTCTGCATGACTTTGGCCACAATTACAATAAAGAAGGGGTCTGTGCGGGTTTGATTAGTATTCCATTGGCATTCAGCAGTGCTCTGTAGTGGGACATGTCCCTTTGAGGTGGGCAGCGTCGAACCTGTGGCCAGATAAGCATTTCAAAAGAAGGACAGAATCGGCCTCTGAGCTGCAGCGGCAGAAACAAAAAGACCATTAAGACATTGTCTGGCTCCAGCCCAAGCATCTACCGCTGGGATCCTGGCATAGAACCTGTCTTATTCTGCAACGTTCGGTCAAAGCCGCGGGGGGTCACCGGACGTGCAGAGCGCCAGAGCATTAAAAAAAAAGGAGAGTACAGCTATCTGTTCAAGGCAGAGTTTATAAACCCGGGTTTGTGCTTGAAATATTGAAGATGTGAAATGGACTCCTTGTTCTTCCTCCGTGTTTGAAGGCACCTTAAAGGACTTACGAGGCCAAATGACCAAAAAAAGTTAATTACCTGCATTATCTTTTAAGGCACGGAGGTCGCCGTCCGCGCCCTCCGTGCCGATCCGCCGGGTCCCCCCGCTCATTAGCCCCCCGGGCCGGCTCCCGACCCCACGGCCCGGGTCGGGCTCTCCTGCCTCTCCTAAAATGGCCGCTTGATCTGGCCGCGGCTGCGCAGTCCGCATAGACGCGAGTGCGGCTGCGCAGCTCTAGGGCCAACCCCCGCGATCCACGCTACTGTATCGTGGATAGATCAAGCGGCCAGATCAAGCAGCCATTTTAGGAGAGGCAGGAGAGCCCGATCCGGGCCGTGGGGTCGGGATTCGGGGGGGGGGGGGGGGTGTAGAGTGACCGTGGCCCAGCAGTGAGTTGGGGGGATGTGTAATGTGACCATAGCCTGGGGTGACTCGGGGGGGGGGGGGGGGTAGAGTGACTGGGGCCTGGCGGTGAGTTGGGGGGATGTGTAATGTGACCATAGCCTGGGGTGATTCGGAGGGGGGGGGGGGGGTGTAGAGTGACCATAACAACCAGTAGCTCGGCTGTGCGGCATGTTGCTGTGCAGCTGCATCTTCTGATTCTATTATGACATGATGGGGGGGCCCAAATCAGTTACTTTGCTTAGAGCCCCATTTAGCCTTAATCCAGCTCTGGGGGTAATATTCAACTCTTCTCTCTCTTTTATCATCTTAACTCCATAACCAGCTCCTACCATCTCCAACTCAAAAATATATCTCGCATCCGTCCCTTTCTCACTCAAGACACAACCAAAATGTTAATACATGCTCTTATAATTTCTTGTCTGGACTACTGCAACGTACTACTTTGTGGACGACCTTCTAACAGACTGGCTCCGCTCCAGTCGGTACTGAACTCAGCTGCTCGTCTCATTCATCTTTCTTCTCGATCTTCCTCTGCTGACCCTCTCTGTCAAGCTCTTCACTGGCTGCCAATTAACCAGAGGATCCAGTTCAAACTCCTAACCCTAATCTACAAAGCTCTCCACAATCTCTCTCCCCGGTACATATCCTCACTAGTTTCCAGATACAAACCCAATCGCAATCTCAGATCTGCACACGATCTTCTGTTGTCTTCCTCTAGAATCACCTCCGCACATTCACGCTTATAAGATTTTGCACGCGCTTCACCCCTTCTCTGGAATCCCCTCCCACAACACATCCGTCACTCGCCAACCTTTGTTACTTTTAAACGCTCTCTAAAAACTCATTTGTTCCGACAAGCATATGCGCTACCTTAAGCCACTTCCCTTGGTCCTAAGACCAAATTGCACTCCTACTAGGTATCCTAAAACACACTGCCTTTATATATTTTATCGTATACTACCCCTCCTCTTGTTTCCCCCCCTTTTCCCTTTAGATTGTAAGCTCGCAAGGGCAGGGCTCTCTCCCCCTTTTGTGTCTTGGAAATCATTATACATTTTATTCATTATGTTACGTTTATCACTGTCATTACCACTTCTGCATTTTGTATTCTGTATGTTATATCGTTTTTTGTATTTTGTCACTAATTATGTATTTTGTATATTAGTGTACACGATTGTCTGTATTATGTACCCCATGTTTGTTTCTTACTTTGTACAGCGCCACGGAATATGTTGGCGCTTTATAAATCAATATTATTAATAATAATAGCCTGGGGTGACTCGGAGTAGGGTGTGTGTGTACAGTGACCGTGGCCCGGCAGTGGGCTGGGGGGATGTGTAGTGTGACCATAGCCTGGGGTGACTCGGAGAAGGGGGGGTGTGTACAGTGACCGTGGCCCGGCAGTGGGCTGGGGGGATGTGTAGTGTGACCATAGCCTGGGGTGACTCGGAGTAGGGGGGGTGTGTACAGTGACCGTGGCCCGGCAGTGGGCTGCTGGGTTGTGTAATGTGACCATAGCCTGGGGTGACTCGGAGTAGGGGGGGAGGGTGTATAGTGACCGTGGCCCGGCAGTGGGCTGGGGGGATATGTAGTGTGACCACAGCCTGGGGTGACTCGGAGTTGGGGGGGTGTGTAGAGTGACTGTGGCCCGGCACTGGGCTGGGGGGATGTGTAGTGTGACCATAGCCTGAGGTGATTTGGAGGGGGGGGGTGTACAGTGACCGTGGCCCGGCAGTGGGCTGGGGGGATGTGTAGTGTGACCATAGCCTGGGGTGACTCGGAGGGGGGAGGGGGGAATACAGTGACCGTGGCCCGGCAGTGGGCTGGAGGGATGTGCAGTGTGACCATAGCCTGGGGTGACTCGGAGAGGGGGGGTGTAGAGTGACCGTGGCCCGGCAGTGGGTTGGGGGATGTGTAGTGTGACCATAGCCTGGCTTGACTCGGAAAGGGGGGGGGTGTAGAGTGACCGTGGCCCGGCAGTGGGCTGGGGGGATGTGTAGTGTGACCATAGCCTGGGGTGACTCGGAGTTGGGGGGGTGTGTACAGTGACCATGGCCCGGCAGTGGGCTGGGGGGATGTGTAGTGTGACTATAGTCTGGGGTGACTCGGAGTAGGGGGGGTGTGTACAGTGACCGTGACCCGGCAGTGGGCTGGGGGGATGTGTAGAGTGACCATAGCCTGGGGTGACTCGAAAGGGGGGGGGGGTGTACAGTGACCGTGACCCCGCAGTGGGCTGGGGGGATGTGTAGAGTGACCATAGCCTGGGGTGACTCGAAGGGGGGGTGGTGTAGAGTGACCATGGTCCGGCAGCGGGCTGGGGGATGTGTAGTGTGACCATAGCCTGGGGTGACTCGGAGGGGGGGGGGTGTAGAGTGACCGTAGCTCGGCAGTGGGCTGGGAGGATGTGTAATGTGACTATAGTCTGGGGTGACTCGGAGTAGGGGGGCTGTGTACAGTGACCGTGGCCCGGCAGTGGGCTGGGGGGATGTGTAATGTGACCATAGCCTGGGGTGACTCGGAGGGGGGGGGTGTAGAGTGACCGTGGCCCGGCAGTGGGCTGGGGGGATGTGTAGTGTGACCATAGTCTGGGGTGACTCAGAGTAGGGGGGGTGTGTACAGTGACCGTGGCCTGGCAGTGGGCTGGGGGGATGTGTAGTGTGACAATAGTCTGGGGTGACTCGGAGTAGGGGGGGTGTGTACAGTGACCGTGGCCCGGCAGTGGGCTGGGGGGATGTGTAATGTGACCATAGCCTGGGGTGACTCGGAGGGGGGGGGGGTGTAGAGTGACCGTGGCCCGGCAGTGGGCTGGGGGGATGTGTAGTGTGACAATAGTCTGGGGTGACTCGGAGTAGGGGGGGGTGTAGAGTGACCGTGGCCCGGCAGTAGGCTGGGGGGAAGTGTAATGTGACCATAGCCTGGGGTGACTCGGAGTAGGGTGTGTGTGTACAGTGACCGTGGCCCGGCAGTGGGCTGGTGGGATGTGTAGTGTGACCACAGCCTGGGGTGACTCAGGGGGAGGGTGTACAGTGACCGTGGCCCGGCAGTGGGCTGGGGGGATGTGTAGTGTGACTGTGGCCCAGGCTTTGTCGCTGCACTCCTGTATAGGCATCTCAATGTGAACAGCAAAAATTCACATATTGGAAAATTATTTCAGGGGATTTTGTTGCTGAGCCGGGACGGTTTTGGGTAAAATGAATCCCTGGACATAAATTAAAGTAGACCCCTTCAATTTTCATACTGTATTGAAAAATAATATCTTGTGACCTCTACAGTTCCTAACTTGTGGTGCCCCTAAGGAGCATAAGGCCCTGGGCAAGTGCCCAGAATGACCCTATTAAACTAAGCACCAGCCCTGTTGCTGAATAATTACAAACACAATGAAAGGTAAAGGATAGCATGCTTCATAGGGTGGATTTTTCATCAGTGAACAAGTGGTGAATTTAAGGCGGAGCCGGCCTTGAACTTCTTATAAATAGACCCTTATCCCAGTCAGCATGTTTAGAAAGCTTCCAGCTATGAATGTATACAATGACCATGCTTCTCGCACACCCGCTAACCTCCATGCATCGCACAGTATATACAGATATAGGAGGGGCAAACCATCGGCAGGAGGAGGAGGGGGGTGCAGCGATGAAAGAAGCCATCCAATGTTTCTTTGGAAAATGTCTGAATCGGTTTCCCTCCTGTGAATCCCAATCTCTCCTCACCGCTCAGCGCAATCCACAGGCCGTGCGCTTGCCAAGCCCAGATGTCACGTTCCTGCATGAAAAGCTGACAGCCAGAAGTGACACCGACCCCGGGCTCCCCCCAGTGATACCTGGCGGCGTTTCACCAGGACAGCAGACGGCGGATAGGGAGTCAGGTGATGACTGTGTTCCTCCAGGTCCATAATAACTCCATCACTTTCCTGCTACAGAGAATAGGAACACACGCCAGAGATGGACTGATGATGTGTGTTGGGAAAACTAGAATATTACCGTAAATAAAAATAGAACAAAAATGGGATATCTGCCAATAAACACAATGGGCTTGATTCACAAAGCGGTGCTAACCTAGTTAGCACGCCTAAAAGACTTTGGGCGTGATAACTAGAGTGCTAACTGGGTTAGGACCGTTTTGCAAATCTGATCACGCGCAAAGGCCGGCGAAAGTCGCACCGAATGCGACATAGACGCATCGGGTGCCCTGTTTCAGGGCCGGGCCGAGGCATAGGCTGGAGAGGCTCCAGCCTCAGGGCGCAGTGTAGGAGGGGGCGCAGAATTCATTCAGCTGTCATTCCTAATTGTGTTTGAAGCAGAAAGAAATAAGAAAAGGGGATACATGGCAGTGACTGCAAGCCAGATAACTAGATATTAAGGTGTTGGGGAGGTTGTGGGCCCTGTGGCGCCTCTTAGTCTAATAGCAATCAGTGTGTGATGGCTGGGTGGCAGGGATGGAGGGGCGCACTTTGGTGTCTCAGCCTTGGGTGCTGGAGGACCTTGTCCCGGCTCTGCCCTGTTTTCATCGCACCGCGATGCGACGTTTCGCGCGCACCGGCCTTTGCGCGTGGGACTTTGCACGCGATCTCTACTTATCACGCCCAAACTGACTTTAGGCATGATAAGGGGCTTTTCACAACCGTGCTAACAGTTAGCACCGCTTTGTGAATCAGGCCCCTAGTCTCACTGTAGATAGAAAATAAACTGTAGATAGAAAATAAACACATTGTTTCACTTACTTGGGGCTTCCCCCAAGCCCCCAGCAGCTGTCCTGTCCCGCGCCAGTCCTGCCCGAGCCACCGTTCTCCCGCCGCTGCTCCGTCCTGTACCTCGACTTGTAAGTCGAGGCCAGCGCAGCCCTGCCAAGCGTTTCCTTTCTTTGTGTTCCCCTCTGCAATAGGGTGGAATGCGAAGAAAGGATACGCATGGCCAGAGCTGCACAGTGGCCCGGCGGCGAAACCGAAAGTAGCTGGCGGCGGGAGAACGGATGCTCGTCGAGAAGCGGTGCGGGACAGGGCGGCTGCTGGGGGCTTGGGGAAGCCCCAGGTAAGCGAAACAATGTGTTTATTTTCTATCTACAGTTCCCCTTTAAAGGAATGCTGTAGGGGGCTAGGCGGAAAAAGAGTTGAACTTACCCGGGGCTTCTAATAATCCCCCGCAGACGTCCTGTGGTCGAGCAGCCAGTCACCGATGCTCCAGTCCTTGTCGCCGGTTCACTTCCAGAATCTGCGAGTTCAAAGTCGCAAACCCACTGCGCCTGTGTGACCGCATGCTCGCTCCTGCTTTTTTTGACTGATGATTCCTTTAACATTTTACTGGATTAAAAAAAAAATACTTTCAACATCTGTGTTATAGGTTAATCGTAATACATACATTTCAAAAATATTTAAATGTGTTTGAGTACAGGAAAAAACAAAAAACAAAAGTAATTGTGAACCAGTCTGGTAGCAAATAAACAGTGCTGTATTTTTCTTGTTGCCATCTTGATGCCTGTGACTTGCCGGCTGCTTCGTGCCGATCCCGCAGATGCCAATTAAAGGTGACACCGCTTCCCTCGCCATTCCTCAGCATCAGAGCGCGGCGTCTGAACTTACGCCCCGAACTGCACAAACAAACCGCACCTGAGGAGGCTGCCGTGAAAAGGCTCATTCAGGGCCTGTTTTCCAAGCCGTCAGTCTTGGCTCTCAGGCTGCTCTGAACTGCCTGTCTGGGTTACAGGAGCAGCGGGACTGCACTGCCGGTTACTTTCCATTAAAGGGCTGTTAAAACAATTCACAAATAGGAGCCTAAGCCGATCCTGAGTGCAGAGCCTGAACTGTGCATTGGATTTAAGGGAACAGTGTGAAAGGACTTCATTATTACTTCTTATTCTGCTTTATTTGCAAAAGGCAGCATGGTGCCTGAAGGCCCTTTCACAGCGGCGCTGGCCGGTGTTGGCCTGTCTTGCCTGTTGGCGGGCGTTGGCCTTTTTTGACGCAGGCCAACGCTAAGCCAGTGAAAGGCTATGGGGCCATTCACATCAACGTGGTGCGGCGGAAGTGATGTTTTCACCGCATCCCAGATGCGAGCGCCTACCTATGTTAAAGAGAAACTCCGACCAAAAATTGAACTTTATCCCAATCAGTAGCTGATACCCCCTTTTACATGAGAAATCTATTCCTTTTCACAAACAGACCATCAGGGGGCGCTGCATGGCTGTTATTGTGGTGAAACCCCTCCCACAAGAAAAGTTCGAACTTTTGGCAGTTTCCTGTCTGTGAACCTTGTTGCATTGTGGGAAATAGCTGTTTACAGCTGTTTCCAACTGCCAAAAACCATGCAGCAGCTACATCACCTGCCAACACTAAAATGTTCACTGGAGTTCCTCTTTAATGGGAGACTTGGGCAGCGACATGCGTCAGACTGGAAGTCATGTAAGTCTATGTCCAGGTGTATTTTTTAATTTATGTTCGCTGCAAGTATTCACGGAGCATGGGCAGAAGCGTATTTTAGCACTACACTTTCATGCAATTCGTGTCTTCGGCCAGAGAGAGCCTCACTTCCTGTTTGTCCTGCTGGCAGAGGAATATGCGTATGTTAAAAAGGGGCGCTGGGAAAAAAGGGCGCGGGGTTTTAACCACCTGGGCGGTATGGACGAGCTCAGCTCGTCCATCACCGCCGGAGGCTGCCGCTCAGGCCCTGCTGGGCCGATTTGCGCCAAATAAAGAGCAGCACACGCAGCCGGCACTTTGCCAGCCGCGTGTGCTGCCCGATCGCCGCCGCTCTGCGGCGATTCGCCGCGAGGAGCGGCGAAAGAGGGTCCCCCCAGCCGCCTGAGCCCTGCGCAGCCGGAACAAAAAGTTCCGGCCAGCGCTAAGGGCTGGATCGGAGGCGTCTGACGTCAGGACGTCGGCTGACGTCCATGACGTCACTCCGCTCGTCGCTATGGCGACGGTGTAAGCAAAACAAGGAAGGCCGCTTATTGCGGCCTTCCTTGTTTATTCTGGGCGCCGGAGGCGATCGGAAGAACGCCTCCGGAGCGCCCTCTAGTGGGCTTTCATGCAGCCAACTTTCAGTTGGCTGCATGAAATAGTTTTTTTTTAATTTAAAAAAAACCCTCCCGCAGCCTCCCTGGCGATCTTATCAGAACGCCAGGGTGGTTAAACGATAAACATGGATAACGTTAAAAAATATAATGTACTATATTTCGTTTAAATATTCATTTTTATAAAGTTATAAATCTGTAAATAATGTGCATGAAATCGGCAATTGTGAAAACGTTAATCTTCCGTTTAAAAAGTGAAATGTATAATAAAGTTTAAAAAAAAATTAGTAAGTAACCCTCCCTGTACCTACCCCTAACCCCTAGACCCCCGTATTGGTGCCTAAACCTAGGACCCCCCTGGTGGTGCCTAAACCTAAGACCCCCCTGGTGGTGCCTAAACCTAAGACCCCCCCCCTGGTGGTGCCTAAACCTAAGACTCCCCTGATGGTGCCTAAACCTAAGACCCCCCTGGTGGTGCCTAAACCTAAGACCCCCCCCCCCCCTGGTGGTGCCTAAACCTAAGACTCCCCTGATGGTGCCTAAACCTAAGACTCCCCTGATGGTGCCTAACCCTAAGACCCCCCTGGTGGTGCCTAAACCTAAGACCCCCCCCCCCCTGGTGGTGCCTAAACCTAAGACCCCCTGATGGTGCCTAAACCTAAGACCCTCCTTAGTGATCACTGTATTGTGTGTAGAATAATGTTTTAGAAACAGTAAGGGATAAAATATATTACAATTTACGTTAGGTACTGATTGCTTTCTTTTGTGAATAATAATGTTTTACAAACACTAAGGGATAACATTTAAAATAATGTTTTATTGAAATAGGAAACGTAAATCATCAAAAGCAGTTATAAAACATTAAAAATCTTCGGGCGCCATTGGAAAACGTTATTATTCTCGGGCGCCCTTTTTTCCCATTTGGCGCCCATTAAACGATATTTATTATGGGAGTGAATGGCGGCGCCCGATTTGTCCACTAACCTCCTGCACCCTTTTTTACTGTTTCCGAGGAATATTACCGCGTATTAACAATGTAATCCTTAAAGTTTTTGGCGGTGCCGTGCAACCCTGGCACCGCACCGCTAACGCTCCATTCTTTTGGTCAGATTGCTCATCATTTTTCCCTCCATTGGCGGGCCTGAACGATTGTCACTGATCGATCTCAACGTTTGGATCGGACGGTCGATCTTTCAGGAAAATGGATCCTTAATGGTCACCTTAAAGCGGACCTGAACTCAGAACTTTTTCTCTGCTCTGAAAGATAAGCAACAGCATAATAACCTTTAAAGAAAAACATTTCTTTGTTACAGCAGATACAAAACCTGCAATAAATCTTCAGTGTGTCCACTTCCTGCTTTCATGGAAGCAGCTATGGGGTTATCATCCTGTGTTTACAAATTAGCTGCTCAGCGGAGGCAGCCAGCTGACACAGCTGTGAGATCAAATTACAACTTGTGATTAGTCAGAGATGAGGGGAAATTAGACAGGCTAAACTCTCTAAATACATACAGGGTGCATTTGTGTATGTTTTCCTTCTGTCCTGTGCAAGAGTTCAGGTCCACTTTAAAAGGGTATTCACACATCCAAATTTGATGGGCCAATTTTACCATACCTATGTAGCATGAGAGCTTGCCTGCACAACCTGTGCATAGTATTCAGCATCGGTTGGCCATCATACAACATGGAAAATGGAAAATGTGATGATGTGTGTATGTGCCTTGTGTGGTTAGCATTCTTGCTTTGCAGCATAAAGCCTAGTATACACTTTTGGCAGGCCAATGACCGACCAATTTTACCACTTTCATGTAGTATAAAAGTCTACGTGTCCTACACAATCCGCTCATAGTATTGAAAATCTGTTGTCTCTCATGCTACACGGAGGTGATAAAATTGGTCGGTCATTGGCCAATCAAAATTGGATGTGTGTACCAAATTTTATGCTGCACGGTAAAAATGCTAACCATTCAAGGTGTGCAGAGCCGGGACAAGGTCCTCCAGCACCCAAGGCTGAAACACCAAAGTGTGCCCCTCCATCCCTCCCACCCCAGCCGTCACACACTGATTGCTATTAGACTAAGAGGCGCCCCAGGGCCCACAACACCTTCATCTCCAGTTATCTGGCTTGCAGTCACTGACATGTATCCCCTTTTCTTATTTCTCTCTGCTTCAAACACAATAGGGGAATGATAGCTGAGACAATTGTGAGCTCCCTCCTATACTGCGCCCTGAGGCTGGAGCCTCTCTCGCCTCTGCCTCGGCCCAGCCCTGAAGGCGCGTGGTTCATGGAATACTACTCCCCGTTTTGTATTCCGATCAGGGAATGGTTAAGAGGTTTGCCTCTGACACAGGAGACCAAGGTTCGAATCTCGGCTAATGCTGTTCAGTAAGCCAGCACCTACAGTAAGGAGTCCTTGGTCAATACTCCTTAACATTGCTACTGCCTATAGAGTGTGCTCTAGTGGCTGCAGCTCTGGTGCTTTAAGTCCACCAGGTGAAAAGTACAATATAAATGTTATTTGTCTTGTCAATATTGATAGTTTGATCCAACTGCTATCATCCCAAGTATAGCACGTCACACAAGGTTGTTATAAATGTAATCATAAGCCGCAGTCGCTTGTGTCGGGCTTTCAGTTCCAGGACAAGTCTGAGAAGGAAATAGTTGAGTTTTAACACCTGGGGGGACCCCATCCTGATGTATATATGAAGGGCAATCCTGATGCATCCTGTGAGGATATCGCAGGCAGCGACAGACGGGACCTTCCTGAACACATGGAAACTCCAGCGATGACGGATCTGATTGGATGGACACACAGCCAAATCACGGGCGCCAGGCCAAGGCGAGAGGGAACGCCAATGGAGCTGTCATTAGCTCAGCCAGGATCCTTTATGAGGAGACAACAAACATTCTGATGAATGGAACAACAATTTTCGGCTATGGGTTAAAATTGAAGGAAAATTGGTTTAAACTATCATGAAAAAAGTAGGCAGTTAAAATCTGATAGAACTTACAAGTTTGGGGTCAGACCATCTCCTCATGGGGGATTCTCAGGGTTTTCTTTGTTTTCAATAGCATTTCCTGAACAGTAGTTGCATAGTCTAACTGACAAAATAGTGTTCAAATGAGTAGGGAAGCTGGCTTACTATTTTGACAGTTAAACTGCGATTCAGGAAATGCTGCTGAAAACAAAGAAAACTCAGAGAATCCCTCATGAGGAGATGGACTGAACCAAAACCTGTCGGTTCTGTCAGATTTTAACTGCCTACTTTTTTCACGATAGTGGTCCATTTAAGAGACAATATTCTATACTTTATCCCAAAAAAAAATAAAAATCCTCCTACTATCCTAACATTTGTATAGCGCTTTTCTCCTGTTGCACTCAAAGCGCTCAAGAGCTGCAGCCACTAAGGGAACGCTCAATGGGCCACCCTGCAGAGTTAGGAAGTATTGCCCGAGGACTCCTTACTGAATTTAACCCTGGTCCCCCATGTCAAAGGCAGAGCCCGTAACCAGTATGAGTGAGTCAGTGGTCTTCTTTCATTGGCAGGAAAGCCCTGAGAGGTTGGGTTGGGTACAGGGCTATTTATGTCGGTTTGTGTGGACTGTGGCTGGGCCACAAATTGTTGGTTAGTCATGGTTTGCAGCTTTACATTGAGGGTAAACGTATCACCATGGCTACGCCTCTGCTACATCATCAGGCAAACCTAAATTGTGTTTATTGAAAAAAAAAAATATTCATTGCTATTCGGTGGCAAGAATTCAGGAATTTTCTGCACTCACTTGTGTCATAGCAAATCCCAGTGAGGATTGCTACATGCATACAGTAAAAAATGGTGCCGGGGAAAAAATGGATCATGGAGCCGCCGCTAATGTGTTCAAAAGGCTATTTCGCGTTTTTAATGTTAAAATGCTATTTAAAGGACAACTGTAACGAGAGGGGTATGAAGGTTGTGATATTTATTTCCTTTTAAGCAATACCAGTTGCCTGGCTGTCCTGCTGATCCTCTGCCTTTAATACTTTTAGCCATAGACCCTGAACAAGCATGCAACAGATCAGGGGTTTCTGACATTATAGTCAGATTGGACGAGATTAGCTGCATGCTTGTTTCTGGTATTATTCAGACACTACTGCAGCCAAATAGACCAGCAGGACAGCCAGGCAAGTAGTCTTGTCTACAAGGAAATAAATATGGCAGCCTCCATATACCTCCTACTACAGTTGTCCTTTAATGCAAAATAGCGTTTTGAACACATTAGCTGCGGCTCCGTGCACCATTTATTATTTGTACATAAATAAAAATAAAATAATAAATATCAATAAATAAAAAAGTGTGTGTGTGTGTGTGTGTTATATATATATATATATATATATATATATATATATATATATATATATATATATATATATATATATACAGTATATATATATATATATACATACATATATATACATATATAATATACAGTGGGTTGCAAAAGTATTTGGCCCCCTTGAAGTTTTCCACATATTGTTACATTACTGCCACAAACATGCATCAATTGTATTGGAATTCCACGTGAAAGACCGATACAAAGTGGTGTACATGTGAGAAGTGGATCAAAAATCATACATCATTCCAAACATTTTTTACACATCAATAACTGCAAAGTGGGGTGTGCGTAATTATTCAGCCCCCTGAGTCAATACTTTGTAGAACCACCTTTTGCTGCAATTACAGCTGCCAGTCTTTTAAAGGGTATGTCTCTACCAGCTTTGCACATCTAGAGACTGAAAACCTTGCCCATTCTTCTTTGCAAAACAGCTCCAGCTCAGTCAGATTAGATGGACAGCGTTTGTGAACAGCAGTTTTCAGATCTTGCCACAGATTCTCGATTGGATTTAGAGCTGGACTTTGACTGGGCCATTCTAACACATAGATATGTTTTGTTTTAAACCATTCCATTGTTGCCCTGGCTTTATGTTTAGGGTCGTTGTCCTGCTGGAAGGTGAACCTCCGCCCCAGTCTCAAGTCTTTTGCAGTCTCCAAGAGGTTTTCTTCCAAGTTTGCCCTGTATTTGACTCCATCCATCTTCCCTTCAACTCTGACCAGCTTCCCTGTCCCTGCTGAAGAGATGCACCCCCCCCCCCCCCCCCCGAGCATGATGCTGCCACCACCATATTTGACAGTGGGGATGGTGTGTTCAGAGCATGCCCGGATTTACCTCACTGGAGCCTATAGGCACAGATGTCCTGGCACCTTAGACTTCATCCTCCATGAACCTATAAACCCCCACTGTTCCCCACCACAAATGTACTGGCTGTCCCAGCTGTCACTTCTTCCTTTCTTCCCTTTACCCACCATAGGCAGCTACAGGTGCCCCTTAGTATTATGTAGCCAGAGGTACCGTCAGTATTAAGTAGCTGGAGGTGCCCCTGACTGAAGGGAGATCTCATCAGAAGAATGTCGAGAGCTGGGTGAGTAACCTCTCATTTACACTCCCAACAGGACTCTGCATAGAGAAGGAGGGAGGGAGGCGCTTGGAGAGGGGAGTGAGCCGCCTTTCCATCACCAGGCGCCTGTAGGCACGTGCCTATAGTGCCTTATGGTAAATCCGGCCCTGGTTCAGAGTGATGTGCAGTGTTAGTTTTCCGCCACACATAGCGTTTTGCATTTAAACATTTTGGCCAAAAAGTTCTATTTTGGTCTCATCTGACCAGAGCACCTTCTTCCACATGTTTGCTGTGTCCCCCACATGGCTTGTGGCAAACTGCAATCGGGACTTCTTATGCTTTCTGTTAACAATGCCTTTCTTCTTGCCACTCTTCCATAAAGGCCAACTTTGTACAGTGCATGACTAATAGTTGTCCCATGGACAAAGTCTCCTACCTGAGCTGTAGATTTCTGCAGCTCGTCCAGAGTCACCATGGGCCTCTTGATTGCATTTCTGATCAGCGCTCTCCTTGTTCGGCCTGTGAGTTTAGGTGGATGCCCTTGTCTTGGTAGGTTTACAGTTGTGCCATACACCTTCCATTTCTGAATGATCGCTTGAACAGTGCTCCGTGGGATGTTCAAGGCTTTGGAAATCTTTTTGTAGCCTAAGCCTGCTTTAAATTTCTCAATAACTTGATCCCTGACCTGTCTTGTGTGTTCTTTGGACTTCACGGTGTTGTTGCTCCCAATATTCTCTTAGACAACCTCTGAGGCCCTCACAGAGCAGTTGTATTTGTACTGACATTAGATTACACACAGGTGCAATGTCCATAGGCAACTGACTGCACTCAGATCAAAGGGGGCCGAATAATTATGCACACACCACTTTGCAGTTATTTATTTGTAAAAAATGTTTGGAATCATGTATGATTTTCGTTCCACTTCTCATGTGTACACCACTTTGTATTGGTCTTTCATGTGGAATTCCAATAAGATTGATTCTCGATTGTGGCAGTAATATGACAAAATGTGGAAAATTTCAAGGGGGCCGAATACTTTTGCAAGCCACTGTGTGTATATATATATATATATATATATATATATATATATATATATATATATATATATATATGTGTGTGTATATATATATATATATATATATATATATATATATATATATATATAGTGTATGTACACCTATATATATATACATGTTAATACATGTATTTATACATGTATTAACATGTATATAAATGTGGTGTTTTTTTTTGCTTATTTTACATTTTTTTTTAAACGACGTGGGGTCCCCCCTCCCGAGCCTCTTTAACCCCTCATCACCCATGCAGGCTGGGATAGCCAGAATGTGGAGCCCCGTCCGAGTGGGGTTTCACACCCTGAGCTATACCAGCCCGCATGGACCATGGTATGGGGGGCCTCCGGGGGGGGAGGGGTGGCCAAGCCCCCCCGGAGCCCTTGTCCAATCTATGGACAAGGGGCTCTTCCCCGTCCGTCTCCCTTGCCCCAGGTGGAGGCGGGAGCGACGACTCCCTGGGGGGGTTCATGGTGGCATCTGGGAGTCCCCTTTAAGAAGGGGACCCCCAGATTCCCAACCCCCTCCCAAGAGAAATGAGTATAGGGGTACAAAGAACCCCTTACCCATTTCCACAAAGGGTTAAAAGAAATAAAAACCCAACCACGAGAATTTTTTTATTAATCTTAAATAACCAGAAATACTTACCTGTACCTTTAAAAAATGTTCCCACGCCAATGATCCAACAAATACAGTATCCTCTAATGTTGCGACCTTGATTGAAGATCTCCGCTGACCGCGCACGTGCACCCACCGCCACACACCGCCGCTCCCCTGTGCTGCTCTAGCTATACTGAGTATAGCTAGAGCTAAAAAGCATCTTTGAATTTGACTCCAAGGAGCCCCGTTGGTCTAATAACAGACCAACGGGGTTCCTCCTGATACCCATTGGTCTGTTATTAGACCAATGGGGAGTCTTGGAGCCAAAATTTAAACATGCTTTTGATCTCTAGCTATACAGAGTATAGCTAGAGCCGCTCTGTCGTCCCGCCTGCGCGGCTTTCCGCATTTCTCCCTGCATACTGAATCTATAGCACCCTCCCACACTGTCACCCTGGAGCACCCATAGCACCCAGTGTCTACAGTGTCAGAGGTGCAAGAAGGGGATGGGGAACAGTGTGTTAATGATTACCACTATTCAACGTATCTACAGAAGTGATTATTATGAGCACAGGACCAGTAGAGAGCTAATACTGTAGTTCAGAATCAGAATCACTCGGAATTGCTTATGGTACACATGGCATAGACATAGTATGAGGACAGACACGAAAACACATACAAGTACCAATTTATATAGGTAGCAAAAACTTCAGTAGAGGTATAGATATGTCCTTTACGTATAACATTCCCAGGAGCATTGGGAACCAGGGCAGGCGGAAGACGGATGCTGGCGCTAGGGCATGCTAGTAGGCAGGCCTCGACAGGGAAGGTTGGCGTTAAGCAGCCGAACCGCTTGGGGGTAGAAGGAGTTCTCCCGTCTGGTGGTTTTGGATGTTAATGTTCTGTAGCGGTGGCCCCGCGGGAGGATTTCGAAGTAGCGACTGCCTGGGTGGGAGGGGTCCCGGGAGATCATGGTGGCTCTCTTCATCATCCTGGCGGAGTGAAGGAGATCAAGAGGTGGAAGAGGAGACCCGATGATCTTCTCTGCGTCGCATATGACCCTCTGCAGTTTGAGTTTGTCACTGGCAGTTGCACCCGCGTACCAGACAATGACTGAGAAGCAGAGGATGGATTCTATGGTGGCGGAATAGAAGCTGGTGAGCAGTTTCCGGGGCATGCCGAATCGCTTCAGTTGGCGCAGGAAGAATAGCCTCTGCTGAGATTTCTTCTGAATTCTGATGGTGTTTTGTCCCCATTTCAGGTTGTTTGTGAGGGTCGTGCCTAGAAACCGTACAGATGACACCCTGGAGACTTCATTTCCCCCAATGAGGATGGATGTGGGGGGGGGGGAGGGTTCCTCCTGAAGTCAACGACTAATTCAACTGTCTTAGCTGTGTTGAGTACCAGGTTGTTGTCCCCGCACCAGTTGCAGATGCTCTCGACTTCGCCGCGGTATTCCTGTTTTCCGTTGCTGCCAATTAGGCCGATTATGGTGGTATCGTCCGCAAATTTGATGACCTTCACGGAGTCAGCGGACGAGATACAATTGTTTGTATAGAGAGAGAACAGTAGAGGTGACAGGACGCAGCCTTGTGGAGCCCCTGTATTGGTGGTTCTGACGCTGGAATAGCAGTTTCCCAGCCTCACCTGTTGCGTTCTGTTTGTCAGGAAGTGTTTGATCCATGCCCGAAGGGTGGGGTCTACTCCGAGCTGCGTCAGATTAGAGAGCAGGATATCTGGGCAGATCGTGTTGAACGCTGAGCTAAAGTCCAGGAACAGGATCCTAGCGTAGGAGGCAGGGTTGTCTAGGTGCTAGTTGAGGAGGACCCTTCGGGGCCCCCAATGCAGTCGCAACTCCTATTGCTACTCCCCTGCTGAAAACCATGTTCATTCACTGTTGTCTTGTGCCAAGCAATGCGAATGCCAAATCGTTTTAAAAATTGTTCACAACTAAAAATTATTTTAAACCTTTCACTAAACTAACAGTGTTTAATCATCATATACTGTCAAAGTAAGTGTCCATTCTCATTTCCTATTGTTATAAGGTATTTCCTATTCCTATACGTCTGCTATAAACTGATAATTAAGATTTAATAAGGAATAGCATAAAACGATAAACAGCAATTTCTAAGAATTGTACCGGTGTAACCATGCGCCATTATTTAACCTGTGCCATTGTCACTGTACTCATCACTGGGTCCTCTTCTGCACTCTATGGCAGCATTGCCCTGTGGCTGGTGGTGGTGGAAGGGGTGATGTGGCATCAGGTGGTGAGCACTTCAGAACTAGCCATCAATCCAGCATATCAAATCTACTGATAAAATAAAATGAACCTGTGTGGCATTCTCTACACATGCAAGCCCTTCACTAAATAAACAACCAATAAACAATAATAAATATGCCTGCCACACACACTAGTAAGGATCTCGCAGCAACGCAAAGTTTGTCTGAAGCCATAAATTCCATTCTGAGGAACCCGAAGTGTCCAATAAAAAGTCTGCTCTAATAATCATCCTGCCCGCCGTGTCAGACTCCAGCCGAGCTGCGCGCTGTAGAGGAAGTGCAGCTTAAGGTAAAATTAGAACAAAATTGGATATTACGGGAAGGTAAAATTGGAGCCCGGCAGAAAAAAATGGCAGGTTCCCGAGGAAAGTGCAGTGCGCCTGAAAATCTGTAAGACAATATGGAGATTGAAGCTGACAGATGAGCGGAGGAGGTATAATTATGATGCGTATGAGGCATTTAGTGGTATGTAAAATAATCTCACTGATTATATGTGTTCGGGATGAGGACTCGACTCTGAGGACAATCCACTCATTACCGGGTAAGAAAGCTTGACAAATTATCTCATGTTTTTCCCATTCTGCACTCGGGGTCACAAGGACGCCGCTGCCTAAGCCGGATTATTTTAGTTCCATTTAAGGTAGGGGATGCTAGATTCTTAAAGGGTACACGAGGTGACATGTGACACGATGAGATAGATGTACAGTATATGTACAGAGCCAAGCATGCAAATCACTAGGCTGTGTTTCTTTTCTTCTTTTTATGCATGAAAGAGTTAAACATCAGGTATGCAACTGGCAGTTTCTCTCCAGTTGGGACCCAGTCAGAGTATAGTGTCATTCTCACTGATAAGGGATTCAAGCCATAAAACTCTTTACTGGCAGAGAACAGCTTCTGCTGCAGAGGGGGCATATAATAAAAAAGGTCAATAGTTCATACATGTTGGCTTAGAACTCTCTCTGACTGTTTGAAAGACTGAATCATTCAGTTGAGACATTACAACATTAAACTTACCTTTTAGCTGATACACGGAAAATAAAACTGTGTGATTCTAAAAAAAAAAGTAATTTCAGGAGTAGCGGTATAGATATTGTTTCTCTCATTTCTTTATTGTCTCATCGTGTTTCCTTTAAGTGACACTGAAATGAGAAAAAAAATGATATAATGATTTGTATGTGTAGTACTGATAATCACTGATAATTAATAGAAGGTTAGTAGCAAAGAAAGGAGTCTCATATTGAAATTTTTAGATATATAGTTTTTTTTATAACATTGCATAATTCTGTCATATTTGCAATTAGAAACCACACTCTCTATATATACAGTATGTATAGTAAAACGCCAAATGAATCCCATTCACTTAGATCACTTCAGTAATTTTGAAACTCCTCCCTGTCTGATTATGAATTACAAGTGGCTCCTTATAACAGCACCTGTACCTGTACACCACTGTATGGCAGCACTGCTGTGGGTCTGCTGGTGTCACTGGCTTCCCATTACAAACACCGAACTAATGCCCATGGCTATATGGAATAGGATTATTCACATACATGTGATCTCTTATGTACATATTATCTATTCCTTACTTGTTTATGCTGAGATCAGGGGCAGAAACCCCAGCAACATTCAGCAGGACTTGTAAGGGCTGTGTTGTTTTTTCTTGTTATTATATTGCTGTTCTGTGTGTCCAACAGTGCACTTTAGATGTTGGAGACAGGTGTGCGGTACTACTACAGTACTAGTTCCCTGACTAGCTAAACCAATGTAAGGGCTTTTTTTCTAGTTATTCTTATATTGCTGTTCTATGTGTCCAGCAGTGCACTTTAGCTGTTTAAGACAGGTGTGCGGTGCTGCTACATTATTAGTTTACCAACTAGATAACCCAATAGCCCTTGTAAGGGCGTTTTTTCCTGGCTATTGTTAGATTGCTGTTCAGTGTGTTAAGTAGGGCTGCTCAAATCCGATCCGGATGCTATCCGGATTTCTCCCAGTAAAGCTTTGCTGCCTGGGAGGGGGGGTTTAATCTTACCTATGTTCTTCGTTCGGCGCCTCCCACAAAGCGCTCCAATCCGGTTTCACATGACTAAAACCACTTCCTCCTTCCGGGTTGAAGGAGGAAGTGTATAGTCGCGTGACGCCGGATTGGACCGCATTGTGGGAGGCGCCAAGGGACGGACGAAGAAGACGTCATGATAGGTAAGATTAAATCCCCCGCCCAGGCCGCAAAGCTTTACTGGGAGAAATCCGGATAACTACTAGCCAAATAGCATCCGGATCGGATTTGAGCAGTCCTAGTGTTAAGTGCACACTTGAGCTGTTGGAGATAGGTTGCTGCTCCTAGTATTGCCCCGACTATATAACCCAATAATCCTTCACCATCACTACTGTTATCAATCTACTACTGTCCTGTATAAGGCCTCACTGGCAGCCGCAGGGCGGTTATTTTGTGGTGATTGTTCCACGTTGCATAAAACTAACTGTCACCTAAATTAAGTGACATTCAGTTCCCAAAAAACAACTGGTTGTCCAGCACCACTACTGTTATTTATCCAGTACTGTCTTGTATAAGACATCACTGGCACTGCAGTTAACTGGCAGGGTCTTTATTTTGCTGATTGTTGCACATTGCACAAACCTAACTGCAACCTGAGTTAAGTGACATTCAGTTCACCAAAGCACCTGTGTGACCACTACTGTTACCTTTCCAGTACGGTGCAGAATTGTATTTATATTGTTTAACCTCCTTAGCGGTTTGCCCGACACTGTGTCGGGCATACCGCTCCTTGGCCCCTGGAGTCCCCCATGCTTAATTAATTTGATCTATTTGCTCCAAAAACGTCTAGCTAGCACTAGGTTAGCTAGTTCACATGTTCGGCACCCCACGATCGCCCCCCGATCCCCCGATACAGCCAGTTAATACGTTACCCCCCCTGGCTCCAGTAATCGGCGCAGCCTCCCTTCATAGCTCCGGTCTCTCTATGGGGAGGATTGGATCTGGGCATGACGTCATGTTCGATCCTCACCATAGTGAAGAGCGGAGCTGTCCGGGGAGGCTGCGCCGATCGCTGGATCCAGGCTGGGTAATGTATAAACGGGGGAGTGGCGGGGATTGGGGGGTGCCGAACATGTGAACTAGTTAGCCTAATGCTACGGTAGCTAGACGTTTTGGAGCCAATAGATCAAATTAATTTAGCTGGTGACAGAAACGAGCAAAACCTCCTGAGCGGCGTAACAAAACATGAAAGGCAGAGTCAGGCCACAGGGAGGAGAAGTGTACAAAGTAGGGAGAGCTCAGAAGGAACTGGAGGCAATCGACAACAGCATGTAACAGCACCTGGGGTCAGCCAGCCAACCTGCCCGCCAACTTCTACTGTTGCTAGAATGCCATCAGCACAAGGCTCAGCAGTGTGGCATTTAATTTATGTGTCTACCTCTGACAACTGCATTGCCAACCTGTGCCATAAAAAAAAACTTGTGGAAAGGCCAACACCAAACTGGGAAGAACCGCTTGGCCAAGACACATGGCCTCCCATCACAAAGCACTATGGGAGCAACACCAGAAGAAATCAGCACACAAAGTGAAGCCACCCTCCTCTTGGTCCAACTTCTTCACTGTCTACCTCTGCTCTCCTTGTCCCTTCTCATGCACCCTCCACTCCGCCTTCCCCCTTGACCAAACAATATTTTTGAAAAGTACATGCCCAATTTAAAAGGTCTCAGCTACAGTGGCAACATTATTATAATTTCACTGCAGGGTGCATGAAGTGTGTGTACAGCGACCCCTCAGCGCACAGCGTCTCGCAGTGGTGAGGACGCGGCGTCAGGAAATGCTTGGGCAAGCTGAGGAGAATAGTTCTCACACAAGTATTTTTATCTCGCAATAGAAAAGTGCACAGCGGGTTTAAATTCCTGACAAGTGATCTTTTTATAAATCCTGCAATCCACTTAATGTAAAGCTGCAAATGTCGACTAACCCACAATTTGTGGCCTGGAGACAGTCCGCACAAACCGACATAAATAGCCGTGTACCCGACCCAACCTCCCGGGGCTTTCCTGCTTATGGGAAAGAGACCATTTCCACTGACTCACCCGGACACAGGCACACGGACCACACTCATGTCTATCTATAGGTAACGGTCCATTAATGACTGACACTATTAGCAAGTTCCGTGGTAACTGTGCTGTGGTAACGTGCATTAGTAACGCTGTTACCATAGCAATGCCCACAATACTCGAGTACCACAGGTAGCACTTATAGCGTAAGTCGCAGTACACTGCATGCAGTAGTAGCTGCAATATTGCCATGTGTTGTCTCCACAAGGCTTACCGCTGGCTTGTTAGTGCAGTTTTCTCCTTGAAGTTATTTTTTTCATCTTCTGTTTAAAATAACCTTTCAGCAATCTGCAATTGAAAAGTACCAAAAAGCAGGTAAAGTACTGTCAAAATTATTTTGAGTATTTTCATGCTTGTTGGGGGCTTGAAGGTGACTTTATTTTTTTATGGTGTAAAAATATCACCCAAGAGAAAAATGAAGGTGCCCACACATCTATGGACCATGAGACAGATCTCGCTCTCTGATCGAATCTGATCAGAGAGAAATCTTTTGGCTGCCCATATACCACATGTCGATTGCCGATAGATTTCAGCATGAAATCTATCCGGAATTAACCCTCCGACGCCTTCCTGGCCACCCCCCAAATATAAATGTCCCCACGGGTGCCCTGTAAATTCTCCCCTGTCACACTGGCGTGACTCCTGACGCGTTTCTGCCATCACCCCGGTTACCGCGATAGCTGTACCACATGGTGTATGAGTGACATCACACACACACGCCTGGTGCCATGTGATATAGGCATTTGTGTAGCGGAAGTGACAGCAGAGGATGCTGGGATTTGCAGAACAGGGGAGAATAACTATAAGGGTAATACTATTGTGCGCTGTCTGTACACGGCAGTCTTACCGCGACTTAGTAAATCAGCCCCTAACGGAGAGATAAATTGCGAGTTAATCAGTAAGGAGAGATAAACCAATAGAAAACCTTTGTGAATCAGCCCCTAGGAGAGAGAAATCATGAGAGTTTTGTGACTCAACCGCAAGGGTTTTTGGACCAAACTGGAGTAACTCTTTAAACTATCCTAAACATTTCTGCTTATTTTTGTTTAGTAATATAATTGCATCTGCACCGGTGGAATATCTATGACGTGCTGTGATCACCCCTGGAGTCACAGGGAACTTGCATATCAGTATAGCTATCTATTTTCATTTTTTAGTATAGTCGGTCCATTTTGGATTGATTTGTGTTAGACCAATGCTATATGCGGATGGTGTAGACTGGTTTCTGATTGAGGCCAGACTGAACGCATTGTGGCGTTATGCGTAGTTCTTTGAGGCATACGTTGTAGGCGCCGCTTACATTGAGTAACCGCTGGTTTACCGCTGTCTTGTATATGCGGAGGACCATGCGTGTTTGGTTGCGTAATTTTTGTTGCGGACGTTGTAGGCGCCGTTTTGATTGGTTGAAGGCTGCACATGCGTGCATGCGGACAACCATGCGTAGCTTCAGAGGCGGACGCAGTAGGCGCCACGCTGATTGGCCACAGGCTGAACAGTCTCTCTAGCGGACGCTGTAGGCGTCTTTAAGATTGGCTGCTGGCTGTATGCTTATGAAGCGGACGTTGGCGGCGATATGCTGATGGGCTGAGTGGATACGGGGGACTTATGGATAGGCTGAGGGACGGAGGGACTGTCCCAATACAAAGGTAATGCGGTGATTGGTCGGCAGGGCTTGGGATCAGCCGACACCGCTGTTTGGCATCTGTGGCATGAGGACTGAAGCGTTTCTTTAGATGTGTTTTACATATCTTTGAGCGCATGAGGAGGTGCCTCTGGTGCAAAAAATCTTTTGTGCGATCCCTCTGGGTCAGATCGGCCTGAAGTGAGTCTCTGCTCGGTTGCTTCCTGCACAGAGGTTTGCTACATTTGTAAACGGTAGGGTGTTTTTCATTGGACAAAGCTATTATGAATATGCATGTATGCAAATTGTTATGACATGTTGTAAGTTTTCTATCAGGTCCTCTTCCTGTGTATTTAATGGGCATGGTTTGAGTGAATATGTCAGTGTGTACTGGAACCATTCTGAGGAAGGATTGTATCCGAAACGCTATGCGTCAATGGTGATCCGGAACGCATTCAAATTTTGCCTATGATGTTTTAAAGAGCTTTAAATAAATTTCTACATTTTTTAGACGGTGCGGATCCTTTCAACTGATATGCTTATTTTTGTTTTGCATCCCAACATCGATGTGAGGTAGGGGAACATATTGCGGGGCTCGTACTGGTGCTGGGAATGATCCTTCCACTTTCTGGGATGATCTCTGCCCTGGAACAGCACACTGGGGGGGCCACTGCCTAACCCCATGAAAGGAAAGTTCCACAGATGAGGATGCAGCACAGAAAAACATTCTGTACAAAGTTAAACAAGAGAATCTTCTCCCAGGGATTAGAAACCACAAGGCCCTTCCTGGGGCAGCCTGGGCTGGGAAGAGCAGCGCACGGACGCCACGCAGGAGAAAACACCTGGTGTCTCTCACACAGCTCATCAGGAGGAGGTGAACAATGGTGAAAGTGTCCACCGCTGCAGCGTAACCGCCTCGGGCATTGTGCGCACAACACGACACGGCCAATGTGCTGCTCCTGTGTGGTCCAAGGAGGGACGTGAGGATGTGAATCCATTTCCTGCATGTGTCACACAGGGCTGCTGTGCGATGATGATCCAACATCAGAGATACACAATCACCATCATTGTTACCTCATCCACACACGCCCCAAACGGCAACGTCACCCAGACTGCAGAGAGGCCAAGATTTATCATATATTTCCTGTATTTATAGAGCACCAACATATTATACAGCACTTCACAGAGTCCACCAAGCCATTCACATCCGTCCCTATCTTCTAATATTATTATTATTGTTATTTGATACATGAGAAGTTCAAAACTTTGTACAATCAGGACATCCACCAGCAATACAAACGCATACATAGTTGATGAGTGGTTGAAGACATCACCAATACTTGTACATGTGATAAATTACATGGAGTTTGCCTTTTTATAGTCTAGACTAGAGGGTAGTGGGTTGGAGACATTAGGGAAGGAGACACGGGTTAGCAGATGAGGCAGTGAGCCTCCAATGCTACCTATAGCAAATTATAGACTTGTCAGTACTGGTCTGGAGTGTTTTGAGTTTACATTTGAAGGTTTCCAGGCTTGGAACATGATGGGCAGTCTGTGGAAGAGAGTTCCAAAGGAGAGGTGACACTTGTGAGAAGTCCTGAATGCAGGATTTAGAGGAGGTGACCAAGCTAGAGGACAAGAGGGTCTCCTGGGAGGCGTGAAGGTTCGGGGTGGGATGGTATCTGGAAATAAATGAATCCGGGCTTGCATATGTGCAGCATAAATGCTCTTGACTTTGGAAGCACTCAGGCGCAGGTGCAAGTTCCAAACCGCAAAGCGCAGTGAAAGCAAGCGCTCATCCACGATTGCTTTCTTACATTGCGCAGACGCAGTTTGAAACTCACACCTGAACATGTGAATGAACAGTTCACAATCACACTGCGCTGCTCAGAGGAATCCCCCCCCCCCCAGTTCCTCTCCTCTCTGCAGCTGCGTGGAAGTATCTCTGAGGGGTGCAGATTGATTGTGTACTACACCTGCACAATGAAGAAAAACACTTGTGGATGAGCTCTTGCTTCCGCTGTGCTCAGCAGTTTGGAACTAGCATCTGTGCCCAGGGCCGGTGCTACCATAGAGGCAAAGGGGGCAACTGCTCCGGGGCCCCGACCTCTGCTGAGACCCCCACAGCGCCAACCCTGCTACATTCTGCTTGCTCCCCCGCTTTTACCCCTCTGCTCCCCGGGGCCCACCAAGTATAATAGCCATAATTACCTATTAGTCCCGCGGGTGAGCGGACAGGCAGCGGCTGCACTTTGAGACACACTGTCTCCCTTCCACTCTATGACCCAGCGCGTCATGTGTAAACACGCGCCGGGTCATAGAGTGGGAGGGAGATAGCATGTCTCAGAGTGCAGCCGCTGCCCGTCCGCTCACCCGCCAGGACTAATAGGTAATTATGGCTGCTTTTATACTTGCAGGGCCCCAGGGAGCAGAGGGGAAATGGGGGGGGGTGGGGAGGGGGCCCCCAATGGTACAGTTTGCCCCAGGGCCACAGGGCCCCTTAAAGTGGCCCTGTCTGTGCCTCCAGTGCTACCGAAGATGAGCACAACCGTCCTGCGCACACGCCTGAACTTGTGCATGTGCAGTGCATATCTGCTTGTCTCCAAAGGCAAGTAATTTTAAAGCTTTCACAAGGACTTCTGAAGGCCAGTTGGTCAATTAACTTGACTGGGGGCGGGTGGTTGGTGGGAAATATTGGGCTGAGGGCACGGAGAGAGGACAGGGAAGGCTCTATGGGATCCAGAGCTCTTGCTTTAATATGAGCTGGTGCAGAAGCAGAAAAGTTTTTAGAATCTCAGAATTCCTCAAATTCTTTGGGACTTGACCAATTTCTGAGAGCTGCTCATCCAATGCTCAGGAAGACTAATTAGCTTCACAGCTTGCTCTGCCTTCCCTGCTCTCTCCCTTCCTGGAGTCCTTAATATGTTTCCAATGGACAAGTGAGAAGTCTTGTAAATTAGTCCCACATCTGAATTAAGAGCAGAGACCACCCACTGGAGCTCAAACATCATTACTGCCCCTGTTTATTTACTTGTCAATTAGGAGAGAGGCCACTGATGCATAGAGAAGGCCAGAACTGCTGGAGGAATGCACCTATCTAGTGCTTTCTGCAGGAGTAATGCCCCATACATGATGAAAAAATACAGTCATATTACATACAGTGAAAACTGCACATGTGAGTCCCTCGCCGTCCTCCCGCGGTCCTCTGTTCAGCCACAATCAGCCCCGGTAACTGGCTCAGTCCCGTCACTGATGGTCTTCTGCACCTGCGCGGACCTCCCATACATGCGCAGAAGACCACTACTGATGCAACTGAGACAGTTACTGGAGCTGATTGCAGCTGAACGGCAGACCGCGGGAGGACCGTGAGGGACTCACATGCGCTTATGAGGCTCAAGGAATCCCCGGGTAAGTATCGATTCTTTCTATTTTTTGTTTTTTATGTTAATATGTATTAATAAAGAAGGGCTGCTTTGGCCGATTTATCCAAAGTGCAGAGCAGTCCGTGTCTTATCTCGGGAGCAAGTTTGAGGGGCTGGTACTGGTTTGGTCCCAGGCAAGCAACAGACAATGCCAGAGGACATTATTATTATACTAGCTGGAGGCGCTCACTACACTGTGTGGGTCATCTCAGATTGTATAATTGAACCAATTAGATTGTACCAAATGAATTGCATGATTGGAACAATCAGATTTGACCAATGGAATTGCACAATCGAACTAACCAGATTGGACTAATTATATTGGACCAAGCACAATCTAATTGCACAAATAAGACTGGACCAATTTATTTGCATGATTGAACCAATTAGATTGGACCAATCAAGCTTCAGGATTGGGCCAATTGAATTGCATGATTGGACCAATAAAATTGCATGATCGGACCAATTAGATTTGCATGGTCCAATCTGATTTTGTCCAATCATGATCCCAGTCACCATGTAACCAAATTATTGACAGTCAACGAACAGATGCAGTTTAACATTTTCCAATTTAAAATGAATGGCTGAAATGTAATTGGCAGATAGAGGCTCCACCCATTTTTCTTAAATTTTAACCACAGTCACCCAGTGACTGACTGGGTCAAGTTTGAGGACCCTGCCATTACCAGTGTAAAAATGGCATCAGTTTCATTATTCTCCTTAAAAATCTACAGGTGAAAATGGATTGGCTGTTTAAGGCTTCACCCAATTTTTCAGAATTTTAACTGCAGTCACCCAGTGACCAACTGTACCAAGTTTGAGGTCTCTGGTTTAATACTGTGAGAATAAAAACTTTTAACATTTTCTCATTTAAAGGTACATACCCGAAGTGACATGATAAGATAGACATGGGTATGTACAGTGCCTAGCACACAAATAACTATGCTTTGTTCCTTTTTTTCTTTCTCTGCCTGAAAGAGTTACATATCAGGTATGTAAGTGGCTGACTCAGTCCTGACTCAGACAGGAAGTGACTACAGTGTGACCCTCACTGATAAGAAATTCCCCTTTTATCTCTTTCTTGCTCGCAAACGCCATTTTCTGCTAGGAAAGTGTTTTATAGTTGGAATTTCTTATCAGGACTGAGTCAGCCACTTACAGTGCTTGCTAGGCACTGTACATGTACATGTCTATCTCATCATGTCACATGTCACTTCGGGTATCCTTTAAGTCAATGGGTGAAATCTGATTGGCAGTCTTCAGGGTCTTCCGTGGGTCAGCCTGAGGGCACCGATAAGTGCCGAAGAAGGATGCAATTTCATAACCGTACAACTAAAACTGTAGGAGGAGGAGTGTATAGAAAATAGTTAAATTTTAATTGGCTGTTTTCAGCTACTCTCATCTTCCCCAAATTTCACAATTTTATTCGTGTTGACATGATGACATCACTTGGTCCTCGGTGACTGTAGCTTTAAAACTGTGCGAGTGGCAGTGATTGGAAAATGTTCCCTGTCAAAGTCAATGTGGCATGTGCAGGACAGAAGGTCACATGAACAGTGTATGTTCCTTTATATGGACCACACAATCCTCAAGAATTTACACAGTAGCCCTTGACCACCACACCCACCATTGATCCGTCCAGTGAATCAACTTCGCCAAGCGATGGCCAACTCCTTTGTGCATGCTGCTCCCCTGCCCACCGCATGACGTCACGTTCATGCCACTTCATCATCCCTCCATCATTCCCTTTGTCCCCCAGCATAGCAACATTTGTTGTCAGCTGACACACGTCTGTACAACCCAGCAATGCAGCCCAAGGGGATCGGGTCCTTATCTCCGATGGGTGGCATAAGTCAAAGATGTGTACACACCTTAATGTAGATTGGAGAGGTTGATGGGTAGGGGCAAAGAAATACAAGTCTGGGTAAGCGTTACCACAAACTTATAAATAGAAAAGTTTAAAAAACAGATACTTTAGTAGTAAGAAGCTTCTGGATGGTCCTCCGCCCATTGCTGCTCCCCAGGACCCTTTTCTTTGTAGCTGTGCTTCCAGCTGTAACGATCAGTGTAGCACAGAGAGGATCTGATTACCGGTGATCTGCAGTATCACTGGTAATACAGATATATACCAGATTACAGATGATCTGCAGTATCACCGATAATCCGATATACAAACTAACCTCTGGACACCTGAGTGGAGTGTTTGGTGCAAACAGTAATAATGAGAGGACTGGCCTCAGAGCAGTAAGGAGTACTGCCCAATTCCTTCTGGACTCTCCCGGAGGGAGGAGTCAGGCTGAGAGAAGGAACGACAGAACGAGAGTGACACTCAAGTGGGAGTGTCACTATCAGGACTGGGAACCGCCTCTAATAGTAAGGTCGGTTCTCGAGGTCGGACAAGCCAGGTCGTAAACACACGGACAGACAAAGTACAGATTCAGAAGGCAGAGGCGAAGTCTAGGGTACAGGCGAGGTTCGGCAACAGGGTATCAGAAATATCGAGGTACAAAATCAGAAGGCAGATGCAGAGTCTAAGGACGAGCCGGGGTTCGGCAACAGAGTATCAGAATGACAAAGTACAGGATCAGAGTTCAGGAGAATGGTCAGGCAGGCAGAAGGTCATAACAGATAATCACAATCAAACTAGTACTTTAAACTATCAACAAATCTAGCTAAGTGTAGGATTACAGCTCCAGCTGGTCCCGGCACACTTTCGGATCTGACTTAGGTCTGCGTGCTACCACGTAGTGATCACAACGCCAGACAACCAGCAACTGAGCAGCCAGCAGCATATATACCAGAACACTCTCCAGGCCCCTCCCTAAGTGCTGGACCAATGAGAGGTGTAAAAATTGTCAGCTGACCAGCCTGGTCAGCTGACTCACTTCTGGCTGTTATATAAGCTCTGCCTCAGTGCGCGCGTGTCACTCTGAATCCTGGTGGACTATCAGTCCCAGCCACACCAGTACTGTCTTGCAATGTATCCAGCGAACCGAGCGTGGGAGCCGCCGCACCGCTCACTACACCAGCGGCGGCTTCCCCAAGCTCAGCCCCCTTGTCAGGGACACTGCCATGCGGCAAGTTCGCCGCCTCCAATGCGGATTCTGCCTCTCCCAATGCGGATTCCGCCGCTCTGCCTATGCGGCATGCGGCGTTTTTTCCGCGTTGTGACGCCATGCTGGATGCGGAACCAGCCGCCTCACCCTGAGAAACGGCGGCTTTTCCGCGTTTCTTCACACCAGCCATGTAAGAGCACATCTGTACTGCGCCTGCACCAGGTCCGGTGTGCCCATGATGCCAAGTGAGGCGACTTCCTCAGGCGGCAGAATTCTGGGGGTAGCACCAGGCAGAAACAGGAAGTGAAGAGAGTGCCTGGCCAACCTATACTGGGGGCAACTGTATCTGGCTAACCTATACTGGGGGCACTTATGCCTGGCTACCTACCTATGCTGAGGGTGTTTTTGGGGTGCTCACCACAGCTATAATGTGTGGTGCAAATTGTCGGGTGCTATGCGATCATTCCAATTCAGGGGGGGGGGGGGTACATCCTCACAAGTTTGCCCCAGGCAGAAAAAAATGTAGAACTCGCCCTGGCCTGCACGATTACACTCTAATCAGGCTCAGTGGAATGAAGCTGCACATGCTTAGAGGGAAAAGCCATGCCTCGTTCTACTGGGCAGGTGTGGTCCATAATTACGCATTCTCAGTACAGCCATGCAGCTCATACACGAATGGCGGCCACAAAAAACGTATTTGAAAATTTTGTTGAATATGTTTAGGGACCCAGTGCTGGAACGGAGGGGTGTAAGAAGTTTCAGAAGCACTCTGAACTATGCAGACTCTTTCCTCTACTGAGATAAGCATCTATTTTTTTTTCAACATAGGCTTAATACATTGTCGTTACCGTAAATTTGCTGTATGTTGGGCTGTTTTATTTGACTGTTTTGGGATTTTTCCCCATTAAAAAGACTTCACGCCTCAGCTGGCAGCCATGTTTAACCTTTTGACCTCCGATTCTTGTGAAACTCAACCCATCAACATGTTCGTCTCCAGGGTGCAGTTCCAATAGACAATGCTATTATAGATTCGATACCTATTTAATTGAGAAAATACTCGTCAGATTACACACTCGGCGAGTGCCTCAGACTGCCCAGATGTTATCGCACAAAGGAACCTTTTCAGGCCGCAGGACTTTTTACACAAGAAAACGCCTTTAAATCTCCAACGGTTTGAGGGGAATTATTACAAGTCAACCCAACAGGCAGCACAGGAGAACGTCGTCCTGTTTTACTATTGGCAGTAATCTGGGAGTCGAGGTCGGGGGAAGAATGAGAGTCACTGTTTGAATTCCAGCTCTAGTTATAAAGGAAAAAAAGGAAAAGAAGGGTTGAAAACTTTGAAGAAGTCTATAGGGGCTCCCCCATCCATCAGTTACAAGGATAAGTGCCTGAAATATTGATCCACCTCCTCAATACTTCAGTTCTTTTCATGTTTGGGGTCTCCAGCCTATGGGACCACAGCAGGTGACCTCTTTATATCGGGCCAGCCGTGGTGGTCCTGTTTCCGATGATTTATGATGAACTAACCTTTTTATCCCAGCGTGCAGTGAAAGCTGTTAAGGTGGTCTATGATGTTGCCTTTTATTTTATTTTTACTTGGCCAGATATCAATTGGAGACCAGAGAGGTGGTCTCCATAGTTCAAATTTTGCTACATATTTTCGACACTGACGCCACATGTACCTTATGATGAGAGCCATAACCTTTTATTGGTCTGTACTCAGCCAGAGACAGTCCAATCATTCCTGAAATGTTTTTGCATCTGTAAAAATTACTCAAACCAAGTGAGGGCGCCCAGAACCGCCTTCAGATATTGCCTCAACTTTATGACTGATGTCGTGATGAGTTTTTGTTTTTCTGTCTCGGCTATTTTTCTGTTTCTGTACTAGGTTTAAAGAGATTCACTTGAAATGGGGCACTAGGCAACATTAGGGCACCACTGTTGGTCATCTGGCTTCCTTGACAAGATAAGGTGAAGCAGAATAGTCGGTAAAGGTGCTAGCCAGACTCCTAGGTCCCATTAGGCCCTAGGAACCTGCCAAAAATGCCTTGTGGATGATCCAGCTCTGACTAGGCTGGATTAACAAATGTCACATATGCAGATGGGATTTGCAAATTGCTGCTGTAATTTTACACTCCACCTGAAAATTCCATTTTAATAAGGGATGGTCATTAAAAGTAATAATTTCAAGTCCACGCCAATTCTGTACAAATGTATTTAATTATTACTTTTTCATTGGACAAATCAAATGTTGATGATCTTCACTGGTTTAATTCCATGTGGAAAACATAAAGGTCAGTTGGATAGCTCACTGATGAAGGATTTCAGCCTTTGGCCAGGGTTCGAAACCCAGCTTAAGCCAGTACACAAAACAGTAAGGAGTCTTTGGGTAAGGCTACCTAATGATCTTAGTCGCCCGTGGAGCGCGCCCCTAGTGGCTGCAGCCCTGAAGCACTTTGAGCCCGCCAGAAGAAAAGCACAATATTTGAAGATTCTGGCCCACATGAAATTAAAGTTTTCTCCTGAGTTGATACCTCCTCCTGATACCTCCTCCTGGACCCTGTTTGGTCTAAAAGGGTACTTGTAACTTTTTTTTTTAATTACGTACTTACATCTGTAGTATGGTCCAGAGGCTTCCCCGGTCCTTCTATGCCCCTCCTGTGCTGTACCCCTCTAAACAACTTCAATATTAAAATAAAAAATTGCTTGCAGCCGCGCTCCCCTCTGTGTGCAAATGGGGCTGCACCGTGGAGTCTGCACCTGATCCTTAGCATTGCTTTTTACTCAGTGCTACTGTGCAGGTGCCAACCCACTGGAACTGCGGTCACGATCGCACATGGAGGGAAACGCAGTTGTGAAAATGGAGGCCCGTCTCTGGAGCATTTTGAGGATGCCCTCTACTGACTTTTTTTGCTTTAATCCAGTTCCGTGGAGCAGGGATGGAAGGTGGCTCCACTACCTGTGCTTACACCATTGTAATATAAAGCTGTGTACCCAGCGTGCGATATTTGCAGTGATGTTACCCGACATCGGGCAACATGGTTTAACAGAAGCATGTTAAAAGATGTTACCTCCAGAGGCGATTGCGCATCGTTCAGTGGTGGACACAGCGCTTCGGATTGGGTAGATCCCTGATGACTCCCACGCAAAGTACAGCAATCGCTTTAATTCTAGCTCAAGCGGCAGCCCATCGTGGAACGTAGTGTATACCCGCCAGCAGGAAGATGGATTGGGGTTGCTTGTCGTGAGTATGTAGCTTCATAGTGTCACCAGCCATAACTCCTCTTATAGAGAATACTGCAGCACTCAGCAATCCTATAGGCTGGACACAAGCCCCTTATACAATTAAGTTTTTGTCCTAGTTTTCTCCTAGGAGATAATTTTTCATTCTCTGTTTAAAATAACTTTTCAGCACCCTGCCATTGAAAAATTAGTGAAGCGTATGTGGAAAAGTACCATCACCATTATTCTGTATATTATCTTCTTTGCTGATAGCTTAAAGGCCCTTTCACACCGGCGCAAATTGCCGCACTGCTTCCGCAGCCTAATTAAACCCTATGAGAAAATTTCATACTTTCCATGTTGTGGTACACTGCACCGGAAGTTCCAAATCTAATGCTAGTGCAGAACTACGTTACCATGCATGATCCGCAGCAATCTGCGTTAGACCGGAAGTCAAGTTAGTATATGGGGATGTGTATTTTTTTTAAAAGTTGACGTCGCAGCGGACATTTTTTACAATATGCTTCCGTGCACGTCCGCGTACCCCGAAGCAAGAAGTGACCGCAAGTAGGCATCACTTCCTGCTTGGCTGGTGGTCAGACAGGGACAGGGTACTAATGTGGTGTTCCCTGAAGGCCTATTTTTAGCGGTGCAGTGCGATGGGTGCGGCGCAACGCACCACATCGTTGATGCCAGTTTGCAGTGTGAAAGTGTCCTAAAGGAGTACTGTAAGCAGAAAAAAAGTTCAACTTACCTGGGGCTTCTACCGGTCCCCCTGCAGACGTCCTGTGCCTGGACAAAACGATCCTCTGGTCCCCGCCGCGGCTCGTTTCCATTTTTTGTGATGTTGCAAGTCATTGCGCCTGCACGACCTTCGCCGCGTGCGCTCTTGCTCCCGCTGATGTCACTGGGAGCGAGGGCCGCGCAGGCGCAGTTGCTTGTAACATTAAAGTCACCAAAAAAAGAAGTGAGCCACGGCGGGGACCAGAGGTTCGTTTTGTCCCAGCGTAGGCACAGGACATCTGTGGGGGGCTGGTAGAAGCCCCAGGTAAGTTGAACTCATTTTTTTGTTTTTCAGCTTCCAGTAATCTTAGCATTTTATTGATAAGGAGAAAACTTGAAAAAGTGAATTGCATGTGGGCCAAGGAGAGGTAGCTGTGGCTATAAGAGGCCTACCAATATCTATACTCACCTTTCTAAACTTTCTGCCAGAGTCCAGCTTTAAGTTGTAATATTCAGCTAAACATCCTTCTTTCCATGGTGAATGTTTGGCCACCTCTGCAGCAATTATATAGCTGGTTTAGTTTTATTTATTTATAGTTCTGCATGCCGATCCCTTGAGTAGAACTGTAAACCTCACCAGTAAAAAAAATGTGTAATCCTCGTAGTCGCTGCATTTACGGAAATAAACAAAATAAAAAAAAATAAATAACGGCGACGGGAGGCTGAAGCGAGGACAGGAAATGGTGCAATGATGTGTGAGAGGTCAGGGGCTTTGTAGCTATTTGTAAAACGGCCACCAAAGAATACAGTTTATATCAAAGAAGGTTCCACAGAGCTCAGGAACGAAGCAAGTCATTTAGGCACAGATCATGCCTGATCATTTTGGTGCTGCTGTAGTAATTGTGGCTATGGCAGTGCCAAGACAGTAATTTAGGCACAGGATAAATTAGTTGCTATGGTGGGTGGCAGAGTTTCGCTATTCTATAGCGGCTTTCAAAATTAGCGACGATGGCGTTAGGGCACTGGATAAATTGCAGTTGCAGCAGTTGCCGGAAATTAGCAGCTTTCAGACTTATTGTTGATATTGACATGATTTAGCGGATGGTAGACTAGATAGCAGCAAGGGTTAGTGTTAGGTGTATGGGGTATAGTGTTACCTGTGGTGGGAGTGGGGGTAGTGTTAGGTGTATGGGGTGTAGTGTTAGCCGTGGTGGGAGTGGGGGTAGTGTTAGGTGTATGGGGTGTAGTGTTAGCCGTGGTGGGAGTGGGGGTAGTGTTAGGTGTATGGGATGTAGTGTTAGGTGTGGTGGGAGTGGGTGTAGTGTAATGTGTATGGGGTGTAGTGTTAGGTGTGGTGGGAGTGGGGGTAGTGTTAGGTGTATGGGGTGTAGTGTTAGGTGTGGTGGGAGTGGGGGTAGTGTCAGGTGTACGGGATGTAGTGTTAGGTGTGGTGGGAGTGGGTGTAGTGTAATGTGTATGGGGTGTAGTGTTAGGTGTGGTGGGAGTGGGGGTAGTGTTAGGTGTATGGGGTATAGACAAGACAAGACAAATAACATTTATATTGCGCTTTTCTCCTTGCGGACTCAAAGCGCCAGAGCAGAGCAGCAGCCACTAGGGCGCGCTCTATTGGCAGTAGCAGTGTAAGGGAGACTTGCCAAAGGTCTCCTACTGAATTAGTGCTGGCTTACTGAACAGGCAGAGCCGAGATTCGAACCCTGGTCTCCTGTTTCAGAGGCAGAGCCCTTAACCATTACACCATCAGCCAACTGCTGGAATGGAGGTAGTGTTAGGTGTATGGGGTGTAGTGTTAGGTGTGGTGGGGGTAGTGTTAGGTGTATGGGGTGTAGTGTTATGTGTGGCGGGAGTGGCGGTAGTGTTAGGTGTATGGGATGTAGTGTTAGCCGTGGTGTGAGTGGGGGTAGTGTTAGGTGTATGGGGTATAGTGTTACCTGAGGTGGGAGTGGGGGTAGTGTTAGGTGTATGGGGTGTAGTGTTAGGTGTGGTGGGAGTGGGGGTAGTGTCAGGTGTACGGGATGTAGTGTTAGGTGTGGTGGGAGTGGGGGTAGTGTAAGGTGTATGGGGTGTAGTGTTAGGTGTGGTGGGAGTGGGGTTAGTGTTAGATGTATGGGGTATAGTGTTACCTGTGGTGGGAGTGGAGGTAGTGTTAGGTGTATGGGGTGTAGTGTTAGGTGTGGTGGGGGTAGTGTTAGGTGTATGGGGTGTAGTGTTATGTGTGGCGGGAGTGGCGGTAGTGTTAGGTGTATGGGATGTAGTGTTAGCCGTGGTGTGAGTGGGGGTAGTGTTAGGTGTATGGGGTGTAGTGTTATGTGTGGCGGGAGTGGCGGTAGTGTTAGGTGTATGGGATGTAGTGTTAGGTGTGGTGGGAGTGGGGGTAGTGTTAGTTGTGGTGGGGGTAGTGTTAGGTGTATGGGATGTAGTGTTAGGTGTGGTGGGAGCGGGGTAGTGTTAGGTGTATGGGGTGTAGTGTTAGGTGTGGTGGGAGTGGGGGTAGTGTTAGGTGTATGGGGTGTAGTGTTACCTGTGGTGAGAGTGTGGGTAGTGTTAGGTGTATGGGGTGTTGTGTTGGGTGTGGTGGGAGTGGGGGTAGTGTATGTGGTGTATTGTTAGGTGTGGTGGGAGTGGGGTGTAGTGTTAGGTGTATGGGGTGTAGTGTTAGCCGTGGTGGGAGTGGGGGTAGTGTTAGGTGTATGGGGTGTAGTGTTAGGTGTGGTGGGAGTGGGGTGTAGTGTTAGGTGTATGGGGTGTAGTGTTAGCCGTGGTGGGAGTGGGGGTAGTGTTAGGTGTATGGGGTGTAGTGTTAGCCGTGGTGGGAGTGGGGGTAGTGTTAGGTGTATGGGGTGTAGTGTTAGGTGTGGTGGGAGTGGGGGTAGTGTTAGGTGTATAGGGTGTAGTGTTAGGTGTGGTGGAAGTGGGGGTAGTGTTAGGTGTATGGGGTGTAGTGTTAGGCGTGGGGGTAGTGTTAGGTGTATGGGGTGTAGTGTTAGGTGTGGTGGGAGCGGGGTAGTGTTAGGTGTATGGGGTGTAGTGTTGGGTGTGGTGGGAGTGGAGGTAGTGTTAGATGTATGGGATGTAGTGTTACCTGTGGTGAGAGTGGGGGTAGTGTTAGGTGTATGGGGTGTAGTGTTGGGTGTGGTGGGAGTGGGGGTAGTGTATGTGGTGTATTGTTAGGTGTGGTGGGAGTGGCGATAGTGTTAGGTGTATGGGGTGTAGTGTTAGGTGTGGTGGGAGTGGAGGTAGTGTTAGGTGTATGGGGTGTAGTGTTAGGTGTAATGGGAGTGGCGATAGTGTTAGGTGTATGGGGTGTAGTGTTAGGTGTGGTGGGAGTGGGGTGTAGTGTTAGGTATATGGGGTGTAGTGTTAGCCGTGGTGGGAGTGGGGGTAGTGTTAGGTGTATGGGGTGTAGTGTTAGGTGTGGTGGGAGTGGGGGTAGTGTTAGGTGTATAGGGTGTAGTGTTAGGTGTGGTGGAAGTGGGGGTAGTGTTAGGTGTATGGGGTGTAGTGTTAGGCGTGGGGGTAGAGGGTGGAGGGATGTCTGTCTATTTATAAACATTATGCTGTTTATGTACAACCTGGGTGTTTACAGGTTACAATATTGTTCTGGAAATTAAATCACATCAGTGCCCATTACTATCGCTTGCTTAATGGAACTCACTGTTTGCTATTCGAATTCCATAAAGTACAGTGTGCTGAGACTAGCTCTGTGGTGCCTCCTCCTATAGATGTAAACACAGGCATCTGCCTTGCTTGCCTATGCTTAAAAAAGGAGAGGGGGGAATTTTAACTAAGGTTTAACCTCCTGAGCGGTATGGACGAGCTCAGCTCGTCCATCACCGCCGGAGGCTGCCGCTCAGGCCCTGCTGGGCCGATTTTCTTCAAATAAAGTGCAGCACACGCAGCCGGCACTTTGCCAGCCGCGTGTGCTGCCTGATCGCCGCCGCTCTGCGGCGATTCGCCGCGAGCAGCGGCGAAAGAGGGTCCCCCCAGCCGCCTGAGCCCTGCGCAGCCGGAACAAAAAGTTCCGGCCAGCGCTAAGGGCTGGATCGGAGGCGGCTGACGTCAGGACGTCGGCTGACGTCCATGACGTCACTCCGCTCGTCGCTATGGCGACGATCTAAGCAAAACAAGGAAGGCCGCTCATTGCGGCCTTCCTTGTTTATTCTGGGCGCCGGAGGCGATCGGAAGAACGCCTCCGGAGCGCCCTCTAGTGGGCTTTCATGCAGCCAACTTAAACCTTTATTAAAAAAAAACCCTCCCGCAGCCTCCCTGGCGATCTCAATAGAACGCCGGGGAGGTTAATTCATATCTGCTCCCAACAGTCACACAAGTTAAACCGCTCACATTAAGGGCTCTTTCACAGTGCGACGGTAAAGTCGCACATTATAAAATACTTTAGCGCAGAGTAACGCACAGCAATGCAAAGTCTGTGCGACATTCACAGTGAACACGTTGCGTTAGTGTGTAACGTGTAGCGTTATTAGAAGGTGCTGCATGCTGTGCGTTTAGCAATGAATCTGCTGCGTTACTTGTGTTGCACATGCTCAGTAATGTTCTTTTTCCTTTGTTAAAATGTTCCGCATGCGCCGTTTTCGTTCTATGGTAAATTTGTAACGTGCGACTTTATCGTTGCACTGTGAACGTGTATATGCGTTGCGTTGGGGTCGCGTTGTGTGACTTTAACGTCGCATCAAATGCAACGTCCTACTGTGAAAGTAGCCGAACAGAACTAAATAGTGTCTAGGTATTTTTTATTTTTCAAACCCAGAATGCTGCTCATACATACCCAGTGTGCCTGTTTCCAGGACTTGTTTGCCATCACTAGCAGTTTCCTTGATCATTTTCCCCAGCCTAAAGAGCTGCTGTTCAAGGGTATATGGTGGTGCGGTAAAACCAGCTCAGGCTCCTCTCACTGCATGTAAACACATTTTTCCATGTCATTCTGAAGTAGGAATCAGGAGAAGAGTTTTCTGGCCTGCTCTTCCGGCAGCCGTGCATGCTGTAGTTTGGTGTCAGAGAGCACAGGAGGAGTCTGCGGTGCTTTTCCGACAACTGCAGAATCGAAATAAAACCGTGGCAAATTCAGTAAAAAATAAAAGTAAAAAAATTCAGCCTGGCAATGCAATCCCTTTTCTGCGGCTGACATTACATTTTGATTTACCTTTATATACTTGCGAATAAGCCTAATTTTTCAGCACAAAAAATGAGCTGAAAAGACACCCCCTCGGCTTATATGCGAGTCAGTGGAGCAGAACGGAGGGTAGAGCAGGTTTTGTTACTGGCAGAGGAGCGTGTCTCCCTGTTGTGTCCGTGCCCCTATCCCCTGCAACATGGTACGCAGAGTGCGCTGCTCAAGACTACGTGGATTCTCTACCTTGTGGAGCGGAGCGTGCCAGCAATGTGTCAACAGTGCAATGATCAAGTTTTTTTCCTGTGTGGCAAACGCTGTGTCTCATATCTATGACGCCATCTAGTGGCATCTTGAGACACAGCTGTATCATCCTTGGGGCACATTTGGCTATGAGGAGAGGGGTGTTGACTTGCACTGGGGGCACATCTGGCTACTGTGGGGGCTGTACTGGGGAGGTGGCTTATACATGAGTCAATCACTTTTTTTCTGGTTTCTGAGTAGAGATGTAGCGAACGGTTCGCCGGCGAACGGTTCCAGGCGAACTTGAGGGTTCGCGTTCGCCCGCACCAGGCGAACTTTTGCTGAAGTTCGATTCGCCCCATAATGCACTATGAGGGTCAACTTTGACCCTCTGCATCACAGTCAGCAGGCACATTGTAGCCATTCAGGCTACATTAAGCCCTGGAGCCCCACCCCCCCCCCCCCCCCTTATATAAGGCAGGCTCCGGCGGCCATTAGCCTCACTCGTGTGCTTGCTAGAGACATAGTAGGGACAGCTGCTGCAGACTTGTTCTTCTAGGGACAGATTAGTTAGGCTCTTGGCTGCTTATCTTGCTCCTGGCTGATTGTTATTGCTTTTATAGCACCCCTCAATAGCTCTTTTCAGAGCTCATCCTGTACTTTTTTTCTTTTTCTGTGTCTCAAACTGACACTTTTGTTGCATGCACAGCCTTGCAATTGATAGTGTGTGTGTGCCACTGCCAGCAACCCAGCACATTCAGTGACTACCTGTGTGTGTGACAGGGAGCTGCACATTGTACTACCCAGTACTGCATATACTGCAGTACCTGTTGTGTTTACTTAACCCACCTCATCACTGCATATACCTAGCTTTGTGTTGAGTGAACTCACCTCACTGCATCTAAGTACCTTTACTGTTCAGTGAGCCCAGCTCACTGCATCCTACTACCTGTTGTGTTGAGTGAACTCACCTCACTGCATCTAAGTACCTTTACTGTTCAGTGAGCCCAGCTCACTGCATCCTACTACCTGTTGTGTTGAGTGAACCCAGCTCACTGCATCTAAGTACCTTTACTGTTCAGTGAGCCCAGCTCACTGCATCCTACTACCTGTTGTGTTGAGTGAACCCACCTCACTGCATATACCTAGCATCCACCCGAGATGGACAAAATGGACAAACCAGGTAGAGGAAGAGGTAGAGGCAGATCCAGAGGAAGGCCACCAGGCACCGGCAGGTCTGTGCGAGGTGGTGTTGCTGTGATTTCATGCGGACCTGTCCCAAAATACAGTGCTCAGAAGAAGGCACGTGCCATCACTTCCCAAAATTGTGAGGACGTGCTTGAGTATTTAACACAGAACACCTCATCTCCCGCAGCCAGTGCCACCAGCGCTAGTACAAACACCACATCCGCTACATTTGACACTTCGCAGGAGTTATTTGGTGGTGGTGGTGGTGGTGAAATCACTGATTCACAGCCACTACTGCAACAACAACAAGAAGGCGCAGGTACACCACCTCATACGTCTGAGTTAGGTGGCGATAGTATGGACGTATCATGTGAGGAGGGGGATGATGAACCACCTGAAGTTGGTGCAGTTGAGGAGGTGTCTGAGGAAAGCGAAGCTGGCCAGGAGGATTATCATGACGATTATACGGATACCACATATGTTCACGGTAGAGGAGATGACCAGGGGGGCAGTTCAGAGGGGGAGTCAGAGAGGAGTAGGAGGAGACGACTCCATGATAGAAGCAGAGGGAGCTCGTCCTCCGAAACAGCTGGGGGCAGTGTCCGGTGCCATGTATCGCCAGCTATGGCCAGCCAGCCAACATGCCCTTCAACGCCAGCTGCTGATGCCACCGTAGTGCCATCACCCCAGTGGGGCTCAGCGGTTTGGAAATGTTTTCACGTGTGTGTCTCAGATCGGAGCAAAGCCATCTGTTGTCTCTGCCAGCAAAAATTAAGCCGTGGAAAGGCCAACTCTGACGTAGGGACAAGTGCCTTACGAATGCACCTGGAGAGAAGGCACAAACTGCTATGGCAAGAACACCTGAGGAAAAGCAGCACCCCTCAAAAGACAAGCCATCCTCCTTCTCCTCTTCCTCCTTCAGGTGCATCGTCTTCATCCACTTTCTCCCATGCACCTTCACAGCCACCCTCCTCCACACCACCTCTTCCCTTCAGCGGTTCCTTCTCCTCTGCCCACAGCAGTACCCAGCTGTCCGTGAAGGAAGTATTTGAGCGTAAGAAGCAAATGTCTGCCAGTCACCCTCTTGCCCGGCGTCTGACAGCTGGCGTGGCGGAACTATTAGCTCGCCAGCTGTTACCATACAAGCTGGTGGAGTCGGAGGCTTTCCGTAAGTTTCTGGCCATTGGTACACCGCAGTGGAAGATACCAGGCCGCAATTATTTTTCACAAAAGGCCATACCCAAACTGTACCGTGCAGTTGAGAGGCAAGTGGTGTCATCTCTGGCACACAGCGTTGGGTCAAGGGTCCACCTGACCACGGATGCCTGGTCTGCCAAGCACGGGCAGGGCCACTACATTACATACACAGCCCATTGGGTCAACCTAGTGACCGATGGCAGCAAGCAGGGAGTACGTGGCTGCGCAGCGGACCGACTTGTCACACCTCCACGGCTTGCAGGCAGGCCTCCAGCCACCTCCTCTCCACCTGCTACCACCGCTTCGCTGTCGTCATCATCCTCCTCCTCCTTGGCTGGTGACGCGATCTCCTCTCCAGCTACACAGCCCCAGCACCCCAGGGCCTATGCTGCATGCCAGGTATGACGGTGTCACGCAGTGTTAGACATGTCTTGCCTGAAAGCGGGGAGTCACACTGGAGCAGCTCTCCTGGCTGCTCTTAACAAACAGGTGGAGCAATTGCTGACCCCGCACAAGCTTGAGATTGGCAACGTCGTGTGTGACAACAGCAGCAATCTCATTGCTGCGTTGAATTTGGGAAAGCTGACTCACATACCCTGCATGGCACATGTGCTGAATCTGGTCGTGCAAAGATTTGTGTCCAAGTACCCAGGCTTAGAGGACGTCCTGAAGCAGGCCAGGAAGTTGTGTGGGCATTTCAGGCGCTCTTACAAGGCCATGGCACGCTTTGCGGACATTCAGCGTAGAAACAACTTGCCAGTGAGACGCCTGATTTGCGATAGCACGACTCGCTGGAATTCCACCCTGCTGATGTTCTCTCGCCTGCTAGACCAGGAGAAAGCCGTCACCCAGTACCTGTATCATTACAGTACAAGGACACAATCTGGGAGGATGGGGATGTTGTGGCCCAACAACTGGACACTGATGCGAAATGCATGCAGGGTCATGGAGCCCTTTGAGGAGGTGACCAAACTGGTGAGTCGCGATGAGGGCACCATCAGCGACTTGATCCCCTATGCCTACTTCCTGGAGCGTGCCGTGCGTAGAGTGGTGGATACAGCTGTGGAGGAGCGTGAACGAGAAGAGTTACGGCAGCAGGAGTCGTGGGAGCCATTTACACCCGAACCCGATGTTCCCACAACACCTGCAGCAGCACAGAGGGGGGAGGAGGGGGAGGAGGAAGAAGAGGAGTCGTGCGGGGAAGGAGAGGAGTCAGACTCTGATGATGGTGATGATGAGAAAGGTGTTTCTGTGGAGGAGGAAGAGGCGGCGGAAGAAGAACAACCGCGGCAGCCGTCACAGGGGGCTTCTGCTGCTTTACGTTCCCGTGGTATTGTTCGTGGCTGGGGGGAGGAAGAGGAGTTGCATCCCATCACTGAGGAAGAGCAAGAGGAGATGGAGAGTACGTCTGCATCTAGCTTTGTGCAGATGTCCTCTTTCATGTTGTCCAGCCTGTTGAGGGACCCCCGTATCAAAAAACTCAAGGCAAATTACCTGTACTGGGTGGCCACGCTACTAGACCCTCGGTACAGGCACAAAGTGGCGGACCTGTTACCAACTCAACAAAAGGCGGAAAGGATGCAGCATTTGCAGAACAAGCTGTCGATGATGCTTTACAATGCGTTTAAGGGTGATGTTGCTGCACAACGCAATCAAGGTACCACTGGCAGTAACCCTCCTCCTCCCAAGTCCACGCAGGCAAGGACAGGACGCTCCAGCCATCTCAGGGTGATGTCGGACATGCGGATGTTCTTTAGTCCAACTCTTCGCCATAGTCCTTCCGGATTCACCCTCCACCAACGCCTGGACCGGCAGGTAGCCGACTACCTGGCCTTGAGTGTGGATGTAGACACTGCGAAAAGCGACGATGAACCCTTGGACTACTGGTTGCGCAGGCTTGACCTGTGGCCAGAGCTGTCCCAGTTTGCCATACAACTTCTCTCTTGCCCTGCCGCAAGCGTCCTGTCAGAAAGGACCTTCAGTGCAGCTGGAGGCATAGTTACTGAGAAGAGAAGTCGCCTAAGTCATGACAGTGTTCAGTACCTGACCTTTATCAAAATGAATGAGGAATGGATCACGGAGGGCTACTGCACGACCGAAGACTAAGTCAGTCCCCACACACAGCATCTCTGCCTGCAGGCCGCTTGCCTTCTCCGCCACCACGAACAGGGTCCAGGACTCTAGGCGGATTCCTGAATTTTTAAGGCCGCTGCTAGCAGCGGCCGCTACACTAATTTTTCTGGTGCGTGTACATGCCAGGCTAATTTTTCTGGCTGCACTGCGGGCGGCTGCAACAAAAAAATAAAAGGCATGTACATGTGCCCATCCCCCTTCGTGATCATTACCTTGCCACGGTGAAGGGGCTTGCGTATCACAATGAAGCAATGACCGCCGGCTATTTGAGTGTCTCGGGTGGGGGTGGCACACAAAAGATAATAAGGTCGTTGCTTCATTGTGGTCAGACCAAATTTGATCAGCTGGACAGTTACTGTTGTTCTATCATTGAGCTACCACAGCCCGGCGACCACATGGGCTTGAAAAACGCCACGGCCTACACTCTGGCCATGTTGCGCACCAGTCCAGCACTGCCGTCACTACGCAAACAGCTGTTTGCGGTGCGTTACACAGTGAGTTACACAGTGAGTTTGGTGTGTCAGTGTGAAGCAGAATTCTAATTACACTACCTGGTTGATGTATACCCATGCAAGATGTTTGAAAGCACTTTAGGCCTGCAATTTAGCATTCAATGTGACTTTTACGCGAACCGAACCTTCCACGAAGGTTCGCGAACCGAAAATCGGAGGTTCGCGACATCTCTATTTCTGAGAGGAAATTGGGTACCTCAGCTTATGTGCGGGTTGGCTTATATGCGAGTATATAAAGTTCACTGCAGTTATTCTAACTTTATTACCCAGCAGTAAGGCAGCAACCTCTTGCCGGGGACGTGCTCAGCGATAGGGGACATTACTTAGAATAGAGAGGGAAGCCTCAATAGGATCCTGAGGCTTCTCTCTCTTTAGGTACCGGTAAGTATCTGATTTTGTACACTTTAAAGGGACCCCGAACAGTGGGAAAACAAACCCAGACTTACCTGGGAGTTCAACCAGCCCCCGCCCCCTCCTCCATTGCCCACGAGATCCCTCGCAACTGCGCACGCATGGCCCGTCCACACACTCGGCTCGATCACATGCACATGGCTGTAAGCCTCCCGTGCAGTGGTGCTCACCGCCAGGTCGTGATCACGCTTACGCGTGGATTCACGACCATTTTGACGCATTCCGCCTCGGACACGAAAATCCGTGAATAGATTTTCAACCACGAAAATCTACTTCGGCTTCGCGTGAATGCGGACAGAAATCCGCATTCACGCTCGTGAAACCCGGGGCTGAAGTCGTGGTTTGCGGAAATGCGTCAAACTATGCGGAAGTGACACATTGCAGGCCAATCAGAGTGCCCCAGCCAGGCCCTAGCAACCAATCACAGGAGGGGAGCTATGCCCTCCCCTCCTGAATATAAAGCGGCGGCCATGATGGAAAAGCTCTGTCCTTGCTACTAGACTGTGGTGCTGAGAGGATTATCTCCAGGCCATTGTTGTTTGAGCAAGTGCATTTATTGTGTTAAAAACAAAGCGTTTTTTTTGCTAACACTGCTCTTATACTGTACACAGTTAGCTAGTCAGTGAGTGATTGCTGTAGTTAGTTGTAGTCAGTGTAGTGTAGTGTAGTGGGAGTGTGGGAGTCTAGTGATTATTTAACTGTGTGTAGTGCTGTGCAGGCAGGTTCAGTGCTGCAGTGTAGTGGGAGTGGGGATTATCTGTGTGTAGAGTGCAGGCAGGCAGGTTAGTGCAGCTGCAGTGTTCACTTGTATATTCCAGTGACAGTTATACACTTGTACTATTTGCAGGCAGCCAGTCACACCGCCGGCGCCGCCACTCTCTGCCAGCGCTGTTCATTCATTCTGTCAGTGACCTTGTGCCGTGCCCAGTGCCCACTGCTCGCTCGCTGGCATATGAGCATCTCATTACACACTGTGACATCCTTGTGTGCCCACTGCATCCTTCAGTGACCTAGTTGTATATCCAGTGCCCACTGCTGTGCCCACTGCATCCTTCAGTGACCTTGTACTGTGGCCACTGCATCCTTCAGTGACCTAGTTGTATATCCAGTGCCCACTGCTGTGCCCACTGCATCCTTCAGTGACCTTGTACTGTGGCCACTGCATCCTTCAGTGACCTAGTTGTATATCCAGTGCCCACTGCTGTGCCCACTGCATCCTTCAGTGACCTTGTACTGTGGCCACTGCATCCTTCAGTGACCTAGTTGTATATCCAGTGCCCACTGCTGTGCCCACTGCATCCTTCAGTGACCTTGTACTGTGGCCACTGCATCCTTCAGTCACCTTGTACTGTGCCCACTGCATCCTTCAGTGACCTTGTACTGTGCCCACTGCATCCTTCAGTGACCTAGTTGTATATCCAGTGCCCACTGCTGTGCCCACTGCATCCTTCAGTGACCTTGTACTGTGGCCACTGCATCCTTCAGTGACCTAGTTGTATATCCAGTGGCCACTGCTGTGCCCACTGCATCCTTCAGTGACCTTGTACTGTGGCCACTGCATCCTTCAGTGACCTAGTTGTATATCCAGTGCCCACTGCTGTGCCCACTGCATCCTTCAGTGACCTTGTACTGTGCCCACTGCATCCTTCAGTGACCTTGTACTGTGCCCACTGCATCCTTCAGTGACCTTGTACTGTGCCCACTGCATCCTTCAGTGACCTAGTTGTATATCCAGTGCCTGCTGCTGTGCCCACTGCATCCTTCAGTGACCTTGTACTGTGGCCACTGCATCCTTCAGTGACCTAGTTGTATATCCAGTGCCCACTGCTGTGCCCACTGCATCCTTCAGTGACCTTGTACTGTGGCCACTGCATCCTTCAGTGACCTTGTGCTGTGCCCACTGCATCCTTCAGTGACCTTGTACTGTGCCCACTGCATCCAGTGATTCATTACTAGCAACATGTCTGGCAGGGTTTCGCGGGGTGAGAGGAAAGGGAGTTCAATTGCCTCAGCCACTTCTGGGACTGCTCCACGTCCAGGGAGAGGACGCCCAGCTGTACGTGGTCGTGATGCAGCAGAAAAGGGGGCAGCAAAGCCTGGGCCGAGTCAGCGGACGCCATTGTCCAAATATTTTAAAGTTTCTGGTCCCCGTGTGGTGGTTGAGCAAATGGAACCTGACGTACTCATGGACATCATGACTTCCTCCCAGACCTCTACTGTGAGCACCACTCCAAGCAGTAGCAGCAGCAGCCAACATCCCACGCTTGTTGTGACATCCACCCCAGCACCCACTGGTCAGCAGCCCTCCCAGGATGACAGCGTTCTGTCCCTCAGTCCGGCATCTGGGAACCTGCTGATGCAAGAAGCACAGGACTTACTGGGGACTGATGTGGCAGAGATTGAGATCGGGCCACAATCACAAGCGTTGTTGAGTTCTGGTGATGAAGAAGAGGGGTCTGTGTCTGGGGATGTAGGGACAGAAGAGGAGGCGGGGGAGTCAGAGGAAGAGCTGGATTATGATGATGCTGCTGACGATGACGTTGTGGACCCTAACTATGTGCAGCCTGCTGAGTCCGTGGAAGAATGGTCAGAGCAGGATGACGAGTCACCTCGGCCTAGGCAAGGATATCGCCATATGTCAGGCAGGGGCAGGGCCATCGGCAGCAGTGGGCGTGGAGGAAGTAGACAGGACACTGCTTCAGCCGGCACCACCACCATGCAACCCCCGGCAACTACTACCACACATTGCTCCGCTGCACCCTCTGCTAGTGGGGGCCGCAGTAAATTAAAGTCACCAGTGTGGGATTGCTTTGAGGAATGTACTGATGACAAAAGGTATGCGGTGTGCAGGTTATGCAGCAAAAGATTGAGCCGTGGGAAAAGTCTGAGCAAGATGGGTACCTCATCCCTCCAGGGCCACCTGAGAAGCCGCCACTGCCGCGAGTATGCGGACTTTAAGAGGAAGCAGGCACTGCTGGCAGGGGTTCCTGAGAGCAGAAGGCCCACCAGCGCAGCAGCATCCTCCTTCCCTCAGGGTCGTGAATCCCCCACAGCAGCAGCAGTAGTAGCACGCAAGCGCTCTTCCACCTCGGGTGCTCAGGACACAGACATTGAGGCTGGCAGCCAGTGTTCGTCTCTCTCCTCTGTCTCCCCTGCATCCCAGCGTCGTCAGACCCTGCTGAGCGACACCTTTCAGGGTCTGACCAAGCCTCTGCCTCCAAGCCACAGGCGGATCCGCAAACTAAATGGCTTGCTGGCCCGGGCCATGGCATCACAGCTGCTTCCCTACTCCCTGGTGCAGGAGGGGAGCGCCATGCAGACGCTGCTCCAATTTGGCATCCCCGAGTGGCAAGTCCCCAGTCGCCACTATTTCAGCAGGAGCGCGATCCCAGCACTCCACAAGTTTGCGGTGGAAAACGTGGCCCGTTCCCTGGACTACTCTGTGGGCAAGCGGGTCCACGTGACCATGGACTCGTGGAGTAGCAGATTTGGGACAGGTCGCTACCTGTCCTTTACGGCCCACTGGGTGACACTGATGGAAGGGAGGGAGGACAAGAGCGCATCAGCCCAGCTAGTGGTGCCACCACGCGGGATCAGGGGGGATGCAGAAGGGTCCTGTCACGACACTCCCTCAGCACCCGGAAAGCAAGCCCGCCTCGGCAGCAGCAGCGCCAAGCCTCGGCACTGCCAAGCCCTTTTAAAATTGGTGACCCTGGGGAAGGAGAGGCTTACGGCCACCAACGTCCTGGCCGCCCTCAGGAAGCAGGAGCGGAGGTGGCTGACCCCCAGAGGCCTGGAAGTGGGGTATGTGGCAGCCGATAACGGGGCCAACCTGGTGGCAGCAGTGCAGCAGGGAAACCTCCAGCACATCCCCTGCTTGGCCCACGTGCTCAATCTTGTGGTGCAGCGCTTCTTGCGCACCTACCAGGGGATGAGCGAGCTGCTGCAGGATGCCCGGGCGGTGGTACGCTTTTTCCGCCTGTCAGCCACTGCCTCTGCACTCTTGTCCACCTTACAGCAGCAGTATGGAAGGCCACAACACCGGATGATCATCGACATGCCAGTTCGCTGGAATTCGACTCTGGCCATGTTGGAGCGGCTGTGTCAGCACAGGCTGGCTCTTAGGGCCTACATGCTAGACCCAAGTGTCCCCAGCAACCAGCAAGTCCCCATGATTACTGCCACTCAGTGGACACTGATGCAGCAAGTATGCCTGGTGCTGAGTCCCTTCCTGGAGGCAACCAAGATGGTCAGTGAGGAGCGGGCCTCTGTGTGCCAGTGGGTGCCCTTGGTTTGTCTACTGGAGCAGGCAATGGACAATTTAATTGAGCGTGGGGATGAAGCCCTGAGGCAGTTGGAAAACAGGAGCAGATGGCAGCACAGTCCAGCTCAGAGGAGGGCTCACAGCAGGTAGTGGAAGAGTTGGAGGTCCCTAACCTGAATGAGGAGGAGGAGGAGGAGCAGAGTGCAGCAGGCGTTGTACGTGGATGGCGGTTTGAGGAGGACAACGACATGGCACAGGAAGAGGACAGGCATGCGTTATGGGACAATGGCGAGGACGAGGAAGATCTTGCTGGCAGGGCCCACTTGTTTCCCATGGCTGTGCACATGTTGCGCTGCCTTCGCAGGGACCCCCGGGTGATCCAGATGCGTTCAAGGGAGGACATCTGGATTACCTTGATGCTTGATCCCCGTCTGAAGGGGAAGCTGGGAGACTTAATGACGCCATCCACCACCGAGCAACGCACAAGGGAGTTGAAGGAGGCCCTTGTGCGCAGACTACTGGAAGCATTCCCCCAGCATTCCACCCCCACTGTAACTGCTCTGCCAAGCCAGCAAGAGGTGCCTGCCATTGCCACTAGCAGCACAACAACAACCACCAGCAGCAGCAGCAGCAACTGGCGCCCCGGAGACCTGAAGAGCCTAAGCAAGAGCCTGTATGCAGTGCAGCAGCCCAGAACAGAGGTGCCCGCCACAGCATCCACCACCAACCAGCACAAGCAACGACTGACCACCATGGTGTCTGACTATATGGGGTCATCCAGCGGGCTCAATGACACTGACAGCCCCGTGGACCCCTTGGAGTACTGGGTCAAGAGACTGGACATCTGGAGCGAGCTTTCCCAGTACGCCCTGGAACTCCTATCCTGCCCTCCTTCCAGTGTCCTCTCAGAGAGATGCTTTAGTGCGGCCGGTGGCGTGGTCACAGAGAAGCGCTCTCGGCTCTCCCACGCCTCTGTGGACAAACTCACCTTCCTGAAAATCAACCAGGCTTGGGTGGAAGGTGAGTTCCTGGCCCCTATTGTCGGACACAGGGGGACATGAAGTGGCTGCTGCATGTGCTGTTGTTAACTATGCCTGCCTTTATAAAGACATTTACTACCTGCCTAGTGCCTACCTTGGTTAATTTTTTGGTGTTATGGTACTACTACCAGTAAGTTGCCATGGTCCTCCTTCTGAGCTGCTGAACTGACCGCCCGCTTTGTCCTCCTGACTCAGTCGCTACTACACTCTGCGTTCACACTGCCCGGGTCGCCGGGTGCATTTAATTTTTTGGCCAGCACTATGACGCTGTGCTACTTCTACTGTGCTGCTGCTGCTGAACTGACCGCCCGCTTTGTCCTCCTGACTCAGTCGCTACTACACTCTGCGTTCACACTGCCCGGGTCACTGGGTGCATTTAATTTTTTGGCCAGCACTATGACGCTGTGCTACTACTACTGTGCTGCTGCTGCTGAACTGACCGCCCGCTTTGTCCTCCTGACTCAGTCGCTACTACACTCTGCGTTCACACTGCCCGGGTCGCCGGGTGCATTTAATTTTTTGGCCAGCACTATGACGCTGTGCTACTACTACTGTGCTGCTGCTGCTGAACTGACCGCCCGCTTTGTCCTCCTGACTCAGTCGCTACTACACTCTGCGTTCACACTGCCCGGGTCGCCGGGTGCATTTAATTTTTTGGCCAGCACTATGACGCTGTGCTACTACTACTGTGCTGCTGCTGCTGAACTGACCGCCCGCTTTGTCCTCCTGACTCAGTCGCTACTACACTCTGCGTTCACACTGCCCGGGTCGCCGGGTGCATTTAATTTTTTGGCCAGCACTATGACGCTGTGCTACTACTACTGTGCTGCTGCTGCTGAACTGACCGCCCGCTTTGTCCTCCTGACTCAGTCGCTACTACACTCTGCGTTCACACTGCCCGGGTCGCCGGGTGCATTTAATTTTTTGGCCAGCACTATGACGCTGTGCTACTACTACTGTGCTGCTGCTGCTAAACTGACCGCCCGCTTTGTCCTCCTGACTCAGTCGCTACTACACTCTGCGTTCACACTGCCCGGGTCGCCGGGTGCATTTAATTTTTTGGCCAGCACTATGACGCTGTGCTGCTACTACTACCACCAGTATGTTGCCGTGGTCCTTCTGTGCTGCTGAACTGACCGCCCGCATAGTCCTTCTCCTGACTCAGTCGCTACCACCACTGCACTCTGCGTTCACACTGCCCGTGTCCACTGACAACTCTGCTGCGATGTCATTGCTAATTGCTGCAAAAAAAAAAAAAAAAAAAAAAAAAACCTCTCTGGAGCCTTTTTGCCGTCAGCCACTCATCCTCCTCCAGCGGTACCTTCGCCGCCAAGTGCCATTGGAACTCGCCTTCACCTCTTTGACTGCTTAACGCGTATATCCCTTTTTAAAACCACTTATTACCAATTAATAGCCCCATTTAAAGTGTTGATTTCACTTTAAAATCCATTTTCTGTAGAAAAAAATTTTGGGGGGAATTTTTTATGTTGAAGTTATGTTGCCCCTTATCACCTCGATAATCCATGCTATTTGGGGGACTGTAGCATGTATGGGGGCTTTGTTATTAACGTTAAAAGAAAATCCGCCTCCGGGCGTGAATCCGCGCGTGATTACGCCATTCACGGGAAAAAATCCGCGTGGTTGCGTGGACGCGGACGAAAATCCGCATGCGGCGGGGCCGAATGCGGAATTTTTTTTGCAACCACGCGGATTTCCGAATTCGTGGATGAGGCACATCCGAGCATCCCTGCTCCCGTGCATGCGAGGTTCAATCTTTCTGTCTTGCTGTAATTAGCCTTAAACTGGTGAAGAAACTTTATTTGTTCATATGTTTTAATAATTATATGTACTTTAAAATAAATGGTATTTCAAAATGCTTTTTTTTAGTTTTTTTTTTCCTATTTTCACATTGTGCTTCCCAAAAAAAAAAAATCCCTCCCAGCAGAGTTAAAATATTTGCGTTCCGGTGTCTGAACGACGCAGAAGACAATCTTAATACCAAGCCTAATTTAATTCATTCCTCCAAATTTATTCACGTCAGGAAATAACTTGAAGGTTCTACTTGGCTTCCAAGAATCTTGGACGAGCTCCTTATTTTTTGGTACATTCCTGCTCTCCGTTACATGCGACTGAATGTGCTGACCAGGCACAGCTATATATAGAGAGAGAGGGGGAAGAGTTTTGTGTGGTTTTCACAGCTATAATGTAAAGGCTCTAAACAGCCAATCCAGGTGTCACGTTAAGGTGCCCAATGAAGGTATAATCGCCCAAATGATCAACCGTACTATCGATCAGATGGGGTAGCGCTAATAGTGCCGTCGATCAGAATTTCTAAATAATTTTTTTGTGTGATGGGGTTGCTTATTATATTCCCATTGGTGGACCCGAACAATTGTTCCCGATCGATCAGATCACAATTGGATTGTTAATATATGGGCACCTTAAAGGACTGATACGTACCTGGGGTTTCCTTCAGCCCCATGCAGGCCGTGGGCTCCCTCACTGTCTGTCTGGGCCCCTCCACTTTCCCCAACTGAGCAACGCCGGGTCTTCAGCTAGTGAAAGATACAAAAAGGAAAGCAGCAGTTTCATGTGTTCCTGCTCTTTCTCAAGCTAATTAAAGGATACATTAGCCCTATTAAAAAAATCAAAAACGAGGGGCGCAGGCATGTGTACTAGGGTCTCCTCATGCCTACCGCCACCCCCCTTCTTTTCTCCATCACCTTTTAATAGCCCCCCCCCCCCCAAAGTAACTAAATGCTCAAAAAAGCGCTCTAGTGGGTTTCAGCCCTTATACAGGTCCTGGAGGGATGGGGGGGATAATGTCCAAAAGCCAAGAGCCGAGGCTGCCATACTACGGCGCCACCAGTTGCACTTAGCTAGAGAGCCCCCCTCCAAGTGGCACTTGCAGGTTCCCCAACACCCCAAGAGACACTGAGCCCCCCTCCCCCAAGTACCTGTGGCAGCCACCCTAGCACCCCTGGGCCCTGACCCCTCAGCCAGACCAGGGAGTCATTGAATTAATAGTCCAAGGCAGAGAGCAGAGCCCCCTTCTGAGAGTGGCCACATCGGAGGACAGAGAGAGAGTAACACCACAGGTCACAAGTACAGCAGCTGTCTACTTACTCCAGTAACCGGACTCGCAGAGCTGCTCATCCAGGGCAACTGGGAAGCAAGCAGGAACCAGGGGAACACACGCAGTGAGTGATGCAGCAGGATTCTTCCATGGGCGCTACTGCCACGTACTGACAGCCTGGCCTACAGTGCTGCTACAGGAGGTCAGGTGTCATCACTAGAGATGAGCGTAATGACGTAATTACGATTTCCCGTAAGTACATAATCGTAATGAAGAAGGATTTCGCGAAATTTCGCGTAAGCGTAATTTTCGCGTAATTTTTGCATTACAGTGGGTATTACGAAATTAATGCGTATGGCCATGCTCCCAAGCGGAAAAGTTGACGCATGGATCAATGTTAGGTAGCCGCCGACTTTAAGGGTTAATAGCAAAGCCCCCTTAAATGCTAAGAGCCTCAAATTTGGAGAATATATTAAGGAGATCAGGAGGAATAAGAGGAAAATTTTTTTTTTCAAAAAGACCTTATAGTTTTTGAGAAAATCGATGTTAAAGTTTCAAAGTAAAAATGTATACATTTAAAAACCAGCCGACTTTAACGGTTAATAGCAAAGCCTGCTTAAAGTTTAGGAACACCAAATTCCTAGGGTATATTAAGGGGATCAGTGGGAATAAGAGGAAAACATTTTTTTCAAAAAGACCTTATAGTTTTTGAGAAAATCGATTTTTAAGTTTCAAGGGCAAAAATGTCTTTTAAATGCGGAAAATGTCAGTTTTTTTGCACAGGTAACAATAGTGTATTATTTTCATAGATTCCCCCAAGTGGGAAGAGTTTTACTTATTTCGTTCTGAGTGTGGGAAATATAAAAAAAAAACCGACGTGGGGTCCCCCCTCCCAGACCTCTTTAACCCCTTGTCCCCCATGCAGGCTGGGATAGCCAGAATGCGGAGCACCGGCCGCGTGGGGCTCCGCACCCTGACTATACCAGCCCGCATGGTCCATGGATTGGGGGGTCTCGGAAGGGGAGGGGCAGCCAAGATTTCCCCTCCCCCTCCGAGCCCTTGTCCAATCCAAGGACCTCTTCTCCACCTCCGATGGGCGGTGGTGGTGGTGGAGGCCGCGATTTCCTGGGGGGGGGTTCATGGTGGAATCTGGGAGTCCCCTTTAAAAAGGGGTCCCCCAGATGCCCACCCCCCCCCTCCCAGGAGAAATGAGTATAGAGGTACTTGTACCCCTTACCCATTTCCTTTAAGAGTTAAAAGTAAATAAACACACAAACACTTAGAAAAAGTATTTTAATTGAACAAAAAACATAACCACGAAAAAAGTCCTTTAATATTCTTAATTAACCAATAATACTTGCCTGTCCCTTTAAATAAATGATCCCTCGCAATAGCCTCAGAAATGTTCTATCAGTTACAATGTAACAAAGTTAGTACAATGTAACAACTTTGTTACATTGTAACTACGCCGCACCCGACGTCACTCGCCGCTCAGCCGCCGCAGCAATTACGCGTCCGTGCAGGACGCTAAGTCCCCGCAGCTCCCGCTGTCCACCCCGCCCACATCTGTCACCCATATAGCTCAGAGCTCTCTAAGCATCTTTGAATTTGGGCTCCTCCAAGGAGCCCCATTGGTCCTTAGCAGACCAATGGGGTTCCTTCAAATCGGGAGCTGCGGGTCCTGCACGGACGCGTAATTGCTGCGGCGGCTGAGCGGCGAGTGACGTCGGGTGCGGCGTAGTGGTGGAGGTGGAGAAGAGCCCCTTGTCCTTGGATTGGACAAGGGCTCGGAGGGGGAGGGGAAAGCTTGGCTGCCCCTCCCCTTCCGAGACCCCCCAATCCATGGACCATGCGGGCTGGTATAGTCAGGGTGCGGAGCCCCACGTGGCCGGTGCTCCGCATTCTGGCTATCCCAGCCTGCATGGGGGACAAGGGGTTAAAGAGGTCTGGGAGGGGGGACCCCACGTCGTTTTTTTTTTATATTTCCCACACTTAGAACGAAGTAAGTAAAACTCTTCCCACTTGGGGGAATCTATGAAAATAATACACTATTGTTACCTGTGCAAACAACTGACATTTTCCGCATTTAAAAGACATTTTTGCCCTTGAAACTTAAAAATCGATTTTCTCAAAAACTATAAGGTCTTTTTGAAAAAATTTTTGTCCTCTTATTCCCACTGATCCCCTTAATATACCCTAGGAATTTGGTGTTCCTAAACTTTAAGCAGGCTTTGCTATTAACCGTTAAAGTCGGCGGGTTTTTAAATGTATACATTTTTACTTTGACACTTTAACATCGATTTTCTCAAAAACTATAAAGTCTTTTTGAAAAAAAAAAATTTCCTCTTATTCCTCCTGATCTCCTTAATATATTCTCCAAATTTGAGGCTCTTAGCATTTAAGGGGGCTTTGCTATTAACCCTTAAAGTCGGCGGCTTTTTTATATTATACGGAGCGTTACGGTTTAACGCGAAATTACGGTAGCGTTTAATGCGAAATTACGGCATGAACGAAACGCGAAGTTACGCATTGAAAATTAGGCTTACGGTATTTTCAATTACGATTTTAATGGCAATTACGCTACCGTAATTTCGCATCGTAATCACAAATTTCGCATGCGTAATTATAGTAATGCGAAATTACGAAAATTTCGGCTCAACTCTAGTCATCACGCGGTGCAGGGGCGTAACTAGAAGTCCCAGGGCTCCCCTGCAAGAACTTGAGCGGGCCCCCCCCCCCACCCTGGGGCCCGTTCATGGCCATTTTAGGGGGGCAGGAGGGGTCGCAGCATGAGGGGAGAGCTTGGTATCACGTCGGTGGGGAGGGGGGGGGCGGTCCCCCCCCCCCCCTCCCTCACCTCTGGCTCTCCCCTCTGCGCTCCCCTCCTGCCTCTGTGTGTCAGTAGCGGCAGCGGCAGCAGCAGCTATAATTACCTCCATTCACCACCTAAGGTCGCCGATCTGCAAGGGCTTCTCCAATCTGCAAGGGCTGCACATTACTTTCACATTACTTCCTGTTTTAACAGAAAGTAATGTGAAGCCCTTGCAGAACAGCAACCTCCGTGGTGGATGGAGGTAATTATAGCTGCCGCGCGCTGCTGCTGCCGCTTACATAGTGGCAGGAGGCGAGCGCAGGGGAGAGCCCGAGGTGAGGGGGGGGGGGGGATTGTCCCCCCTCCCCACTGACATGCTACTAAGCTCTCCTCTCATGCTGCGACGCTTCCTGCCCCCCCAAAATGACCATGAGAGGGCCCCAGGAAGGCCCCGGGCCCCCCCGCAGGGGTAGGGGCTGCTTCCCCTATTCGTTGGATCAGAATAAGCTGCAGGACGCCCAGGAGGAGTGTAGGAAGGACAGTGATCATGCTGGTGTACTTTTGTTCGCCTGCACCGCACGTCACCAGCTCAGTGACAGTGGCTCCCTAGCAGTGTCTACCTGCCTGCGCCTCCTTCTTTCACCTGCCGGTCTGCGCTCAGTGCGGTCGCCCGGCCCGCACGGTGGTAAACACAATCTTGGTCACGACCAAGGTCCTGACAATTTCCTGTCTGTGAACCTCATTGCATTGTGGGAAATAACAGTGATTTCCAACTGCCAGGCAAGCAACATTTCCCTCTGTGCATAGAACTCTCAGTAAGGAACATTCCGTACAGATCACCTGGCAGAACTAAAGATGTTACCACCAGTGATAAATGTCAGAATGTAAATCAGGGTGAGCAAAGATTTTACAGTGGGCAAACACTGTCTAAATAATCTATGAATGAATATTGTAAAAAAAAAAAAAAGCAATTTTATTAACTATGGTTTCTCACCACAGTTCCTCTTTAAAGACAACAGCATGGCTAAATGCCTCAGGCTCTCAACAGAACTGACCATACCTGACCTAAAAATGTGAAAGTGAATAATTTCCCAAGACACATTTTCCTTATTGTTGGCTGTTTCCCCGCCAGCGCTCGCTGCAGGTACCCTGCAATGTTAATAGCAGATCGTCCAGCACATGTTTAGCTCACAAGCACGAGGCATTCCGCAGCTCACTGTCTGATTCTGAGAAATGCTTGGCAGCGAGACCCAGGATACAAGCGAAGAGAATGTCTTTATTTTTACAAACCTTCCTTGACCCTCCGCAGAGAGTCCGCAGGGACCGCCGCAAACGGCGCGGCACTATCGAGACATCGCTGGCGCTGTTTGGAAGCGGCGGAGGAATTTGGAATATGCACATTGGAATCGCTTTGGCAAGTTCAGCAGCCACCAGACAGTCCTGCATACATATGGATTCAGCTCAACAGCGCCATTAGCTTCAGCATTAGACCCGACAGCACCTCAGAGCAGTGCATTATTGGTAAAAGCTGACAATAAGTCCCCCCCATCCTAGCCATTATGCCCCTAACTAAAGTAACACACTATTTACCCACTATAACCAGACCATCAACCCTCCCCGAACATAAATTTCTATTTCCCCTTTATGACCTACCAATTCCCCCCCCCCCCCCCTTTTTTCCATGCTACTCACACCCAATGTAAAGAATTATTATACCCCCTGTTTCTTTTGGAAACCCCAGTTCAAAGTAGACGTCCCCCAACATAACTGCTTAACATACTTTACAGAGTATCTTGCATCCTCATCCTAACTTTACCTTAACCCCAACAGTAAGAAACATGAAAAATACTCGCCTCATGCCCAGTGCTGAAATCTCAATCGTTGAGACCATTTGAGATCTGCAACAAAAACACCTGGGTCCAACATGAACAGGACTAGAGACTACACTGACCGCTGTGCAACCCTGGCCCCTGCTGCCTCAGTGAGCGGGCAAAGCATCTCACATGGATTAGCCTGGAATTTTCTAGCAATATCAACATCATCATCATCTTCTAATTCCATCATAATAAATTGTAAGTTTCAAACAAACCTGGATAGTGACAACTGGCAACATGGAATTTTGGCTGAGATTAAACACTCCATGAATTTTAATGGGGTCCCAAAGATATCTGTACCAAAACAATCGCTGATGCTATAAACTCACCCATTGATGTAAATGTCTGCCCATCATCCATTTACTGCTCCATGCACTCCATAGCACAATGGTGGTATAGCCTTTTACTTTGTGCAGGCCTGGATTGACCTCACAGGAGCCTATAGGCACAGATGTCCTGGCACCCAAGACTTTGCCCTCCTTCAATCTACAAACCTTCACCAAACTGCATCATCGCTAGTGGGCCGGCTGTCCCAGCTGTCACCTCTCCCTTACTTCCCTTGCTTGACATAGGTAGCTACTGGTGCCCCTTAGCATTAGGTAGCCAGAGGTACCCTTAGTATTAAGAAGCCAGTGGTGTCATTGAAATCTCGTCAGTGGAATGCCAAGAGCTGATTGAGTAACCCCTCATTTTCACTCTGCTCAGGACTCTGCATAGGGAAGGAGTGAGGGAGGCACTCGGGGAGGGAAGTGAGCCACCTTTCCACCATCAGACGCCTGTAGGCATGTGCCTACAGTACCTTATGGTAAATCTGGCTCTGACTTTGTGCCATGGCTTTAGATTGTAAGCCTTTGGCAGGGCTCTCCCTCCTTGTGTGTCCTACCTGATGGTGCACCCTGCCCACAGATATAATGGGAACTTATATTACTTAGATTATTATTATTCCAGTGTCTGGCATTTGCGATGCAAATCCGAATTCCACTTTGGGAGGATTTAACTGATCCATTTTTAGTGAATCAGCTAATTACGATTATGCAAAATTTCACGTAGATTTTCGCAGATACGCCTACACGTAATTATACTTTGTAAATTCAACTGATTTTTTATACACGTTCCTAAACTAAATGTTCGCATCATTTTATGCCAAATTTAGCAGTGAACAGCAAAGCCCCCTTACATGCTATTGACACAAAATTGCTACATAATTTAAGGAGAATACTGTGAACAAGTAAAAAAAAAAAGAATTTTTCAAAAACACCTTGTAGTTTTTGAGAAAATCAATTTTAAAAATGCATGGAACATGGTTTTTAAACTCAGAAAAATGACAGTTTAAAAAACATATTTCCTTTGCTTTTTAAAATCAATTTAAATTTTTTTTTCTTTTTACTTGTTCCTATTTTTTTTTTTTTACTTGTTCCCAGTATTCCCATTAACAAACGTAGCAATTTTGGTGATGATAGCATGTATGGGGGTATTTGTTGTTAACCGCCAAAGCTGGCACGAAATTATGTGAAAATTTGAAAAATTACTTAGAATTGATGGATTACATTTAAATGTGAAATTTATTACTAATTTTCCTGATATTTCGCATTAAAATTTCACATTGTAATTGCGAATTATGACTATGGGAAATTTGCGCTGATTACTAACCATTTTCAAGATGCGTACATTGGCTAGCAAAATTGACAGAATCCTACATCAACTGGGAATCATTGGCACCCATTATTTCCCTGCAGTGCCTTGGGGGGAGCTATTGCTAATGGAGATTGATCTTTAACCTCCCTAGCGTTCTGGACAAGCTAGGCTCGTCCAGAGACGCCAGAGGTCACCGCTGGGCCGATTTGAATAATTTTTTTTTAAACACGCAGCAAGCACTTTGCTTGCTGCGTGTCCTACCTGATTGCCACCGCCCGCCGCCGATCCACCGCTATTCGCCACGATATAGCGCCCCCCCCAGCCGAGACCCCGTGTGCTGCCTGGCCAATCAGTGCCAGGCAGCGCTGAGGGGTGGATCGGGTCTCCCTGTGACGTCATGACATCGCTGACGTCGATGGCGACGGGGGAAGCCCTAAAGGAAATCCCGTTCAGAACGGGATTTCCGGACGGGCCATTGCGCAGGCGGCGATCGGAGGGCAGGGAGGGACGCCGCAGGGAGGGGGGAATCATGTAGCTAGCGCTAGGCTAGCTACATGAAATATAAAAAAAAATGTGCAGAAAACGTTCCCTCGGCCGCAGGGAATCAGAATGCCAGGCAGGTTAATCAGATTATGGCCCTTATTCAATTCATTTTTTTCTCCTAAGTTTTCTCCTGTGGTTGTTTTTTGTATTTTGCCATAGTTTTCAGACAGGTAAGAAGATTTGAGAAAATAAAAAAATAATATTATTTTTAATATTATTATATTTATTTATCATATATTTTTTGTGAAATCACAAGTCATTGCAAAATTACACATCATAGTTACAATTACTGTACGTGCAAAATTAATTTTGCAATAATCTATAATGATGTCACATTACAATTTTGCATCATAACCGTGAGTTTCATTGTGAAATGGCTGCTATGCAAAATGTGAGTAATGCATTGAGAATAGCAATGTATACACAACTGTGGTGGGGACACTGGCGTGTAAGCCAGTTCCATTGTTATCCTTTTCCCTAAACAGTCAGATAATATAGAGCACATTTTGTATACAGCAGGACATTACATTTTCATTTCATTGGACATAGCACAGATGTTTGCCTGCTGATCACGGTTTCCTTGAGTTTCTTGCCTATAAACACACAAATATTTTATTACTAGCTGATGGCCCAGCATTGCCCGGGTATGTATTTGGCTGGTGTTGACTCCATCCACTTTTTCTAACCCTAAAACACAATTACTCAATGACTTAGTTTGGGTGTTTTGCATCAATAATTTGCATTGAAATGAAACAAATCTGATTGGCTATGGCTCCACAACCTTTTCTGAATTTGAACCCCAGTCACACAATGACCATTGAGGCTTGTGCTATTAACAGTGTAAGAATGGCAGCAATTAAATTTTCCCCTTGAAAATCAATAGGTGATGAATTTTGATTGGCTTTTGTAGGCTCCACTCACTTTCAGAATATTAATCCCAGTCACCCAGTGACCGACTGTGCAAAGTTTGAGATCCCTGCCATTAACAGTGTAAGAATGGCTGCAGTTTACATTTTCCCAGTGAAATTTGTATTTGTCTCCGCCCACGTTTTGGTTATGGTGATACAAGGTATCCTATACTTTATTCCAGGTAATGTACTATGTGTGTGCCAAATTTCATTCAAATCCGTTCAGCCATTGTTGTGTGATTGAGTAACAAACATCCAAGCATCCAAACCTTTGCATTTATAATATTAGTGAGATTATTATTATTTATTAGTGACTTTTTTGTAAGGTAGCATACACTGAATATTTCAATGCAGAACACAAAGAATTTACAATCCCAAGAAGAGATATGCATACATCAATAAAATAAGTTCTTCTTCAAAGATAAGTATCATTCGTGGAGATTCAAGATTCAAGCACTTTATTGTTGTTGAGTAACACAACAAAATTACTTTTCATGACAGCACCATGGTGCATATAAGGAACACGTGATAACAACTAGGGTAGAAATAGAAGAAATTATACAAGTATGCCGGGCATTTCAAATATTTAAACAATTTGTACACAGTGTTCATTACTTCAGAGAAGATTCATAGTTTAACAATTTTATAGCAGATGGGAAAAAGCTGGTTTTCAGTCTGTATGTATGTGGATTGACCTAAAACGTCTACCTGATGGAAGGAGCTCAAACAATGCGTTTCCAAGGTTAGTGTAGTGCTTGATAATGTTTTTGGCCCTTCTCATACAGCAAGTCTTATACAAGAGTTCAACTTAGTGATGGTAGTTCAGTGCTGATAATGACCTCTGCTGTTTTTACAACCCACGGCAGGGCTTCTCTAACAGCATTGGCATAGCTCCCAACTGTCGCTGTTTTGGAGGGACAGTCCCTCTTTTGGAACCAAATCCCCCTGTCCCTCTTTCCTCCTCATGTGCCCCTCTTTCTTTCTTATTTGTCCCTCTTTCAGGACTTATATACAGATCTGTGTTTATGTATTTTCCTACTGAAAATGTGTTGCACTGACTATTCCCAACCTTTAAAATGATATATTTCTTATTTTCAAATGGTAATATGAAAGAAAATGCACCAGGATAGAAAGGACCAGTGTAGTTTGAATTGTAAAACAACATATTTTCTTATGTAATATTTATGTATGCGTGACTAGGGGTGTGCCAGGGGCATGATTAAGGGTGTGATAGGGGCGTGAATTAAGGGTCCCTCTTTCTTATCTCAAATAGTTGGGAGGTATGGCATTGGTGCAGCTGATGTACCAGGCCGTCATGCAATTGGTCAAAACACTTTCTATATTGTATCTGTAGAAATTAACGAGCAGCTTCTGTGGAAGGTCAGCAGATAGATTTGTAAGGCTCTGATTTGCTGGTCATGATCATGCTTTGGACCAGGAAGTCATCACAGCAAATCAGAACCTTTCAAATCTATCAGCTGATCAAACTGATGCTTCTCCGTGGTGCACCCACAAGCACAGGTGGCAGCCAGCGGTGGATGAAGGCGGATGTGCATGGAGCCACAGACTGACAGGGGAGTGCACCCGCCAGCAATGGTTTTACAATATTTTTAGTTGTAGTGTCTTCAGTGGGCCCAGTGACAGTTTGCCTGTCCCCCACACATTTTATATCCTACCTCTGGAATTTTTAGAGGCCCTCAGGGTGAGTGCGGGCACATCGGGTGGGGGGGGGGGGGGGTCTATGCATGGACAACGGTGTGGTGGAAGTGGCTTGGTTTACACTGGAAAGGTGGAGAGGTGGAAGTGAAGCAGACGCTATCAGCAACTGTGGCTGCCCAGTATGCTCCTGGGGACATCAGCGGGATCGAGGACACGGCAACGCAGGCGCAGTGGTTTTCAGACTTTAAAGTCTGAGATTCCAGAAGTGAACCAGAGGCGGGTCCGGAGCATCGGTAAGTGGCTCCGTGGGCACAGGACGTCTGCGGGGGACCATTAGAATCCCCGGGTAAGTTCAACTCATGTTCCCCCGACCCCCCTACAGTATTGCTTTAAGGGGGGGAATCTGCTATATACACTAAAAGGGGGGGGGGGGGGTTCTGCTTATATACACTAAAAGGGGATCTGACTATATACACTAAAAGGGGATCTGCCTCTATACACTAAAGGGGGATCTGCCTCTATACACTAAAGGGGGGGGGGGTGAATCTGCATATATACACTAAAAGGGCATCTGCCCATATATGCTAAAGGGGGGATCTGTCTATATACACTAAAATGGGGGGCATCAAAATCTGGTTACGCTCAGGGCGCTGTGAAACCTAAGGCCGGTCCTGAGTGGATGGTGATAGTTGAACTGTATTTCTTCCACTTTATTGATATTTGAGCGCAATCAATTTTTTATAAGCATTTTAGGAGCGATTACGCGTCAATACAAAATATGGGATTGCTGCAAAATAAAACGCTGTAGAAGGAAATTTTTCAGCAATTTTACTACCCAGAAGCACAAAAAATCCATGTACAAATTGCTACTGTTTAAATCACCAGAAATCTCTCTGTAAAACGCTGCTAAAATGGCTACAAAAAGCGATTAGCGATAGTGTTTTGGGCTTTTTAGTGTGCCCCGACCCTTACACTCTAATATCTCCACCACAGTTTTATTATTGTTATGACAATAACTATTACTGTCATTATTTGTATGAGAATATCTTGGCAGCTGCACTGACGGTCGGAGGACGCTCTTCAGACACGCCGCGGCTGCTTCTCCTCCCATCTGTGTTTTTGTACAAGAATGGAAAAAATGGGCGACTATATAAACTGACCTTTAGTTTTTTTTTCACATTATTTATACATTAGAAGCACAACTCTCTGTCTCATTGGAATATGCACTAAAAGCCCCTCTCCTCAGTAATAAAATGGGCTCCGCACAGAAAAACAAAACCTGTTGTACATGGCTATAAAGCCTTGCCTGACGTCATGCGATGCTACATGTCGCGAGCGAACGAGACTTCAAGCGTTCACTGTTCTTTGCGCGGGAGTCGGCAGGGATCTTTGCGATCCGATGTGACGGTTGTTTTGAGCGACATGATGGTTGGAGCTCAAAAAATCGCTGGCGGAGGTTGTCAGAACAATCTTCGGAAAAATTGTGACGTGGGTATAGCTTAAAGGGAACCAGAGATGAACGTTTCACACAAAATAAACATATCAGTTGATAGCTTGTAAAGAATAAATGCTCTACCTGATAATTTTGCCACTCTGGTGTGCTTTTTTTAGTGTTTTTTATCCATTATTGCTCCAGGAAAAATCCATTATGGCCGCAAGCTCATATCCCTTCTGCTTCTGGGTTATGAGCTGTTCTGGATGTGCTGTCTTGGCTATATGAGAAAGGCTGCTGCAGCCTTTCATCTGTGTGCTTTAATTTTGGTATGATGTGCAGCTGCCTGTAGGAAGTGTCTCTCATAGGAATGAAACTGCAGTCATCATCATTATCTATGCAGAGTGCGCACAGAGCACACAGATCATATTGCAGCAACACTTGTCTGTTTCAGAGCTTCTCTCTCAGCAGAAGCAGCCCCTCCCATGTCATCAGAGCTCTCAGTATGCAAAGCTGGAAAGCTGAGCCAGGAGGGGGCAGGGTTTGGCTTGAAAAGACTCCACAGAAGAGTGACTCAGCTATAATGTTTCCAGGTCAAACCTAGACTGAGCCAGTCGGGGATTCTTATCACAGCTGGTAAGAGACTAATTAAGCAGATAAGAATGAAACTAAAAGCAGGGTAGGTGTTTACTGTCATGTTCCCACTGATAAATGTAGTAAAATACATGAGGGTGCTTCGTCTCTGGTTCTCTTTAAGATGAATAAGTGTGGAAAGTTTGGCGCTTGTAACCCCAAAACTGTAGGAGGAGTAGTGTATAGATAAAAAGGTGGGGGGGAGAAGACTAAGAAAAGAAAATAATAATAATAAGCAGAAATAATCAAAAAACAATATGTTGGCTTGAAGAGCCAACATAATAATAATCATAATAATAATAATAATATACTAGCTGATCTTGAAGAACAATATGTTGGCCTTTCAAGCCAAATTAATTACCCGCATGTTTTGTGGATGTGTGAGGAGACTGGTCTGCCAGGAGGAAACCCATGTAAGCATTACATGCATAGACTAAATCAGTGGCCCTAGCACTGCCAGTATTTTATGCTTCAGACCCTGAACACGCATGCAGCAGATCAGGTGCTCTGACAGAAGAGTGTGGCTGGATTAGCCACATGCTTGTTTCAGATACTTGTGCAGCCAAAGAGATCAGCAGAACAGCCAGGCAACTGGTATTGTTTATCAGGAAATATATATGGCAACCTCATTATCCCTGTATGATCCAGCAGATCTCCATGGTCTCTACTCCACTCCATGGAGCTTTTATGTTCTCCCCATGTCGTGTGGGTTTCCTCTGTGCACTCTGGTTTTCTTCCTCATCCCAAAAACAAAGTAAATTGGTTTCCCCCTAAATTGGCCCTAGAATACGATACACACACTACACGATACTGTACATGCATAGACATATGACTATGGTAGGGCTTAGATTGTGAGCTCCTCTGAGGGACAGTTAAGTGACAAGACAGTATATACTCTGCACATCGCTGCGGAAGATGTTTGTGCAATATAAATACAAAATAATAATAATAAAGCTGAATAGGTGATAAAAAAAATAGTACAATACTGTAAATCTTCTTCAAATCTTTAAAAATTATCCAACATTACGATCATTGTAAAACAGTGCAAACATAACATCCAGGGGCGTAACAATAGACCCTGCAAGGGATGCATCCGCAGGGGGGCCCAAAAGCTGCAGGAGGCCCTGTGGGAGAAGAAGTTTATTTTCCCTGTCCTGAGATACTGACAACTAAGGGCATGGAGAGAAAAAAAACTTTCTGCTCTCTGCACAATTGTTCTAATGACTGCATCTGCTCAGCCACTGATAAGAAATCAATAAAAGTTTTGCAGACAAAGATTTGTAGACAGTCCCTATTCAGTGTTCAGTAGGGTCTTGTGTACAGCGCTGCTCTACCCTCAGCCTTTCTGGGAGGGGGGGGGGGCACCCAAAGCTTTGCAGGGGGGCCATTGATTTCTGTTACGCCCCTGATAACATCATTCATTTCTGAAAACTCTGATTGCCAAGAAGAGGAGTTTTGCGGTCAGAAAAGCGTATTTACAGGCGTGTGTACGCAGTGTTCCAATTTAGCCAATCACATGCCAAGCACCCCTAGTGAGATCAGGACCTCAGAGAAAAGAATACACAGAAAGACAGAAAAGCTGTATTTTTGTTAGCAGTAGTGGTAGAAGTAATAATCCTAATTTTCTTTTCTATAGCTGTCAGTGACCTATTCCCAACCTCTGCTTCTGTACTGATTCACATCAGCTTTGCAGCAAAGACTCCTTTACAGGAGAAGTTCTCAACTGTAGATTATTATTAGTATTATACATTATACAACTCAGAAATATTCTACAGTGATATACAGAGAAATGTGAACGTTTTACATCATTCCCTGCACTAAAGAAAATATATATTCTAATTTTATTATATTTGACATGTTAACATTTAGAACATTGTACAGAGTAAACTGAGCAATAGAATCAGTCTCTCCTCAACAATAAATTTGAATGGCCCTGCCGCAGTAAAAAATATTATTATTATTATTATTGTTTTATACAAATCACTTAGTCAGTCATTCAATTTTTTATAAAATATTGAGCAATGACGTTCAGAGAAAACTGAACTTCCACATCAGTGTTTTTGTATTAGAAAAGCACATACTCTATAATAATAAGAATTAGAAATATTTTACTTTAATAGCATTCATTATACAGAGTACAGTAAATCATAAAACATCAGTCTTTCCCCTGATAAACTTATACTCTCATGTCCCCACAATTAAATAATAACAATAATATATATATGTATATATAGTAATATTGCTACTAGTTTGCATTTTAACTTATCAAAGAGGAGAGGAGAGAGTCAATTTGCTGTTGTCAGACCCCTTGCTGTGGTTTCCCAGATGACAAAAAGGGATGTGGTTTTGGTCCCCCCAACCTTGATGACCCCAGACTGTGAGAAAAGGACATAGACATCAAAGCGTAGACAGATCTTTGGTCCAGCAGGCTATTTATATTCCTTTTTTCTATTTTTTTCAGAATGGCATGGGTTAATTTACATACAGAGGTCCCGCCCCGCAGCCCCCTTCTCCTAAATCAGATAAGCTTTATTGGCAAGAGCACTGACATTTTAGCATTGCCAAAACAAACTAAAAATGATATTGAAAAAACAAAAACAAAATGAAAACAACATCCTCACTCGCATAACCCCCCTCCACCATTTTCTCACTCTCTCTACCTTGAAGCTTACATGCTCTTCTAGACTAGCTTACAGAAGTAAAGATGGTATAAATAGCATAGACACACACACAAAAAAAGACTCTTGAATGCTTTTATTGCACACAAAAGATAAACACATTAACACTTAATAAAATTGAATGTTTTTTTATTCTAACACAAAATATTCACAGATAGCGTGACTGCAATGTTAAATTATGTCCAATTCACAAAAACGCAAAAGAGTCATCCAAAAACATACAACAGACATATGACCTATGCAGTACATACATTTCTCTTACAGATATTTGTGAATAATGCCAGAAAGCTAGCGTGAGGTTATTTTATGGGCTGATCCACAGCTGATGCTATAAACCCGAATCAGTGCAATGCTATAAAAAAAGAATCGTATAATTGCAATTTTTGCAGATGGTATATGAAATATTACACTGTGATGTTTAATACCAAACCCTGACAGCTAATTGATCTGCACTGTCCATTATGTGTGAATTGAGGAGCACGGCATGCTGAATGCTATAGTGCAATCACATCGTTAGGAAATGAGTAGGGATGCTCAATGAGATACAAATAAGTCTGAGTGAATGTAGTAGGTTTAAGCCAATTTTGTATGTAAATTTATGCAGCCTGAAAATAGACGCCTTGACAGTATTCGGTTGGTCCATATTCAAGCTGGATACTTTTACATAAATAAATTTGCATAATATTACATCAACTGATTTTTTTGCATCTAAATTAGTACAACTTTTAGATTTCCATGACTTTGCAGCAGAGATGCTAATCATGTTTGGTTGATGCAAATGTATGCAGTTTAGAATTTCACCAGTCAAATGCAGATGATGTATTTCAATTGTTGGCTAATGGAGATGGTTAATGAGCATATAATTACTACCTGTATGCAGGTGTCATATAAATTGTATGGCTCTTGGAATTGGGCCAATCAGAATTGGCAGCAAGTGAATTTGATTCTATACAGTTTCAGAGAAAGAAGAGGGACATTTTTTACAACCCATATAAAATTATGATAAAATGGGCATCTGTTTATAGATTGTTGTGAATAAAGTTGATTTTTTTTGTGTCTACAGGTTATGTCATATTGTTCTTTCCTTTTCAAAGTCCCCTCCCTTTTCTCTGGCCCTATATATTTATATTTAAACAATTCTAAGCAGCAGGACAACCAGGAGCATGATTATAAGCAGCTCTCAATTGAGATCAACGGAGCAGTGGGTATATCAGTGGGCACATAAAGCCACTCTGGTGTTAATTTACCAAGGTCACCTCTAACCTTTCTCACTCTGCCCACTCCATTTTCTAGCTTACGCCTTTAGGAATGAGATACCGGTCAGTCACAACAAAAACTTCTAGACACAGGAACAGCATCTTCCCTCAAGTGGTAATTCTGCTTAATGCAAAACCATCCTAGAGCTGCAAGGACTTGAAAACATTATTGCACAGAACTGGAAAATAAATGCTTCATCCAATTTTTTTTTTAAATATTTTAATTCCTATATTGTCCTTGACCTGTAATTATCTATAATGTTTGCATATTGCATTGTTTGTATCTGTTAAGCAAGCAACTGCTAGGTCAAATTTCTTGCAAGTGCAAACTTGTTTGACCAAATAAAAAAAAATATTCTGATCTCTATATATAGCCATTTAGTTCTAATATGAGAAGATACTAGGGGACATAATTGATCCAGTAAACCAGGATTTGATCCTTTAAACAAAATTTCCTGCTGTATAGCGGGAAAGGGGATGGGGGGGGGGGCTCTGCTGGATTACTGACATTCTACAGTGAGTTACACCCTTAATGAATACAACCTATTGTGGCATCACTGTCAGTTGGCACTAAGCAACCAACTACACACAGAGGAGGTTTAGCTGACTTAAGGCGCGTACACACATGCGACTATAGTCGTTTGAAACGATCGTCCCCCGATCATTTCAAACGACGATCGTTACAAAAAAGATGCAAACGATCATTAACTCCAACGACCAATGACTGATCTCGTTGGAAAAGAACGATTCGTCCTGGTGGATTTTTTGTAACGACCATCGTTATAATAAGCTATGTGTGTACAAAGATCGTTACAAAACGATTGTTACAAAACACATGGGCATGCGCAAAACACTATTTGTATTTTTGAAAAGCATCTTATGTTGTATTATGAGTACTATGATAAGGCTGTAAATAGTTTAAAAGATATGTGTGTTTCTGTATGTGTATATTTTTATAATAATTTTTTTCTCATATATATATATATATATATATATATATATATATATATATATACATACACACACACACACTATATAGCAGATTCTTTTTTGTTTTATTATTTGTATGTTATTTATGTTATAATGTTGTAATAGTAATGTATATTGATATTGGCATAGTGATGTAACTATAGTGTATAGCCCATACATGTGAAGGTCCGACCCATGGCCCAAATGTGGCCCTCAGAACCATTAAGTGTGTCCATCAAGTGGTTTTTACGCTTGTGATTATGTTTGGCCCTCTCTAGTCCACCTGTGAAGTTATTATGAATAAAAGCCTTTTATAAGATACCTTTGACGTCACTTCGTTAAATCTACTGAAAGATCGTTCGTTTGATGACGCAACTTGCTTTTTTCTATTGGCCATTAACTTTGACGTTTGATCTGTTTTCCTTAACGAATACATCATTTGGAATATGTAGATTGCCACGTCACTTCTGTATCGTTCGTTCGCTAACGATTTCATTGTTAGCAGGTTTTAAATTTTCTTTCCATGACCATTTAATTACTCCTTATTAAACAATCGTTCGTCGCTCTGTATGAACGATCGTTGTCGTATGTATGTACGTAGCTTTAAATTTAGCCAAAATTTGATGAGACTCAAAATCTAAAATGCAACGCTTACTATTCCTTATGCTGGGAATACACAATGAGATTTTTGGCAGATACAGTGGGATGCGAAAGTTTGGGCAACCTTGTTAATTGTCACGATTTTCCTGTATAAGTCGTTGGTGGTTATGATAAAAAATGTCAGTTAAATATATCATATAGGAGACACACACAGTGATTTTTGAGAAGTGAAATTAAGTTTATTGGATCTACAGAAAGTGCACAATAATTGTTTAAATAAAATTAGGCGGGTGCATAAATTTGGGCACAGTTGCCATTTTATTGATTCCAAAACCTTTAGGGCCCATTCACACTAGAGCGTTTTGCCGCGATTTTGGCAAAACGCTCAAACCCTAGCCCTTTTTAAAAGCACTAGTGTAATGAAACCCTATGGGCCCGTTCTTACTTGGGCGATTTGCGCAATTAGCCCAAAAACTCGGAATGCAAATGTGTCACCTGCACCATTTTCAGGCGACTTCCAGACGATCGCGTTTCAGTGCTATAGAAGTGCTAAACACGATCGTGGCAAAATCACTGCAGTGTTCCACGTGAAATCGTGGAAAAATCACTCCTGCAGTGTGAATGGGGCCTCAGAACTAATTATTGGAACTCAAATTGACTTGATAAGCGCAGTGACCCCTGACCTACATACACAGATGAATACAATTGTGAGAAAGAGTATTTAGGGGGGGGGGGGAAGTAGCAACATGGGGGTCTCAAAACAACTCTCAAATGACCTGATAACAAAGATTGTTCACCATCATGGTTTAGGGGAAGGATACAGAAAGCTGTCTCAGAGATTTCAGTTGTCTGTTTCCACAGTTAGGAACATATCGAGGAAATGGAAGACCACAAGCTCAGTTCAAATTAAGGCTCGAAGTGGCAGACCAAGAAAAATCTCAAATAAACAGAAGCGACGAATTGTGAGAACAGTCAGAGTCAACCCACAGACCAGCACCAAAGACCTACAACATCATCTTGCTGCAGATTGAGTCACTGTGCATCCTTCAACCATTTGGCGCACTATACACAAGGAGATGCTGTATGTGAGAGTGATGCAGAGGAAGCCTTTTCTCTGCCCACAGCACAAACAGAGCCACTTGAGGTATGCTAAAGCACATTTGGACAAGCCAGCTTCATTTTGGAATAAGGTGCTGTAGGCTGATGAAATTAAAGTTTGAGTTATTTGGGCATAACAAGGGGCGTTATGCATGGAGGAAAAACAACACAGCATTCCAAGAAAAAACACCGGCTACCTACAGTAAAATATGGTGGTGGTTCCATCATGCTGTGGGGCTGTGTGGCCAGTGCAGGGACTGGGAATCTTGTTAAAGTTGAGGGACGCATGGATTCCACTCAGTATCTGCAGATTCTCGAGACCAATGTCCAGGAATCAGTGACAAAGCTGAAGCTGCGCCGGGGCTGGATCTTTCAACAAGACAACAACCCTAAACACTGCTCAAAATCCACTAAGGCATTCATGCAGAGGAACAAGTACAACATTCTGGAATGGCCATCTCAGTCCCCAGACCTGAATATAATTGAAAATCTGTGGTATGAGTTAAAGAGAGCTGTCCATGCTCGGAAGCCATCAAACCTGAATGAACTAGAGATGTGTTGTAAAGAGGAATGGTCCAAAATACCTTCAACCAGAATCCAGACTCTCATTGGAACCTACAGGAAGCGTTTAGCGGCTGTAATTTCTGCAAAAGGAGGATCTACTAAATATTGATTTCATTTATTTTTTGTGGTGCCCAAATGTATGCACCTGCATTATTTTGTTTAAACAATCATTGCACACTTCCTGTAAATCCAATAAACTTCATGTCACAACTCAAACATCACTGTGTGTGCCTCCTATATGATATATTTAACCGACATGTTTTTTATCATAACAACCAACGATTTATACAGGAAAATCATGACGATTAACAAGGTTGCTCAAACTTTCGAATCCCACTGTAGATGGCTCGATAGATTTTCTCATAAAAGTGAATGAAAATTAATCGGAAAATCGGTCAGAAAGTAAATCTGCCCCAAAAAATGTATTGTGTACTCCCAGCATCCATCAGTATTCTGACTGATCCTTTGTCTAGTGGCTGGATAGTGTAATGGTTAAGTGCTTTGCCTCTGACACAGGAGATCAGAGTTGGAATCTCAGCTCTGCCTGTTCAGTAAGCCAGCACCTATTCAGTAGGACACCTTAAGTCTCCCTAATGCTGGATCCACACGGTGCGTTCGCGCACTCGATTTCCCGCTCGATTACCGACGATTCGTTTATTTCCAACATGTCCGATTTGGATTTCGATGGATCGTTAGGTCGATTTGGCATACTTTGCATGCGAATCGACCTAACGATCCATCGAAATCCAAATCGGACATGTTGGAAATAAAATAAACTACGGGAATCGAGCGGGAAATCGAGTACGCGAACGCACCGTGTGGATCCAGCATAACACCACTACTGCCTATAGAGTGTGCCCTAGTGGCTGCAGCTCTGGCGCTTTGAGTCCGCCAGGAGAAAAGCGCAATATAAATGTTATTTGTCTTGTCTGTCTAGTCAGGCTATTATCACCCTGTATATGGCTACCTTAACCCTTGCTAAAAGCTTACTGCTACTTTTTTTTTTTTTTTTACAAAAGTGGGAGGGTGTTGGAGGGTGCAGTAATCTTAGTTAACAATCTCCAGATCACTATTTAAATCAGGAAGTGTCAAATTCATTGTAAATGAGATTAGACACTTCAGTCTTCTCCTGAGTTTTCTCCTAGGTGATGTTTTCACACCCTGCCCCGTATGCAAATAACTTTTCCTCCTAAGTTTTCTCCTAGGAGATCATTTTTTTATCTTTAATTTAGAATAACTTTTCAGCACTTTGCTTTTGAAAAAGTACCAAAAAGTAGGTGGAAAAGTACTGTCAAAATTATTCTGAGTATTTTCTTGCTGGCTGTTGGCTTAAAAGGCATGTTATTTAGAAGTTTGAAAACATCACTAAGGAGAAGACTCACAAGAAAAAATAAGTTAAGAAATGCCTTTTTAAGACACCAACCCATATTTTCTCCTGAATTTTCTCCTAGGAGATCATTTTCAACTTCTTTTTAAAATAACTTTTTAGCACTTTGGAATGGAAAAAGTACCAAGAAGCAGACGAAAAAGTACTATCAAAGTATTTTAATAATTTTTATCACTTGCTGGCGGTTTATTAAGGCATTTTATTGACAAGTTTAAAAATATCACCTAAGAGAAAAGTCAGGAGAAACAGCGAATTGCACATGGGCCCAGGAAGCAAGTAAAATACTAAAAAAAATTATAACATTTTTTCACAAACTTTTTGGTACTTTTTTCAATTTTAAAGTACTGAAAAGTTATTTTAAAGAGAAGATGAAAAATTATCACCTAGGATAAAAATTTCATTGGATAAGGGCCCTCATGTTTTATTTACTTATTAGGCTTTGTACTAAACCACCCTTTCAGTTTTGTTTTTTGTTTTTTAAATTAGTGAATATAACGTGATCATTATTTAGATCGCCACCTGCTGGTTTGACTGGCATAGTTTGTAGGTTTAAGATGGGTCTAATTTGACTGTAGTGCAATAGAGACATGAAGAAAACTTTAGCCCAACTACTAAATTTGGCCTCCCTGTGGTAACTCAAAACTCAGTTCAAGGTAATCTCAATCTGTTGGCTCTAATACTGTAGAGGTGTGACAAGACTGGACAAGGTGATGAGACCAAGATTGTATGGGGTAGAGCCAACTTTGGACTATGTCATATAGGCAGGCCAGTCTGGGGACTTTGCTCTTATAATGTTATGATGTGTTAGAAATATGTCTACGCAAAAAAAGCCCATATGCTCAGGATTTTTCCTTTCTGAGTTTTCTCCTAGGAGATAATTTTTCATCTTCTGTTTAAAAGAACTTTTCAGCGCTTTGCAATTCAAAAAAGTAGGTAAAAAGGTATAACCCAAATAAGTAATTAGTTTGAGTATTTTCTTGCCTGCTGGTGGTGCATTTTACTGGCAATGGCCCATATGCAATTATTTTTTTTCACCCGAGTTATCTCCTAGGAGATAATTTTCAACATCTCTGTAAACTAAATTTTCAGCATTCTACAAATGAAAATGTACCCAAAAGTTGGTGAAAAAGTACTATCAAAATTATTTTGAGTATTTTCTTGCTTGCTGGTGACTTCAAAAGCATTTTATAACAAGTTGTAAAAATATAACCTAGGAGAAAACTCAGGTGAAAAAGTGAATTGCATATGGGCCAGTGTGTCATACAAACATATCACCTTGGAGAAAACGCAAGGTAAAAATAATAATTCCATGGCCCTGATGCAATTCACTTTTTTACCAGTTTTCTACAAAGTGATATTTTCACAAGTTGTAATTAAATAAAATGCCCTTAAAACCATCAGCAAGCCAGAAAATATTCAGACAGTACTTTTTCACCTCCTTTTTGGTACTTTTTTCCATTACAAAGTGCCAAGAAGTTATTTTAAATCGAAGATGAAAAATGATCTATTCTAGCCAGCAGGTTCTGTACCAAACAAATGAATTTTTTTCTGCATTATTTCATATATTTATGTAAAAGAGTAAAAAAATAAAATATTGCTTTAAATTTTTTTTATTTTTTTCCTGTTTTTAACACCCCCAAAAAATGACATATGAATAAAAAAACAAAAAAACAAGCAAACAAACACTGTGCACCAATACATGTGCTGTGGAGATAGGAAGCATACTGGTGGTTATAGTGCTATTGGAGATGCTAACTGAATAAAGCAGTGACTTAGCTGTAAGCAGTACGAGGAATCGCTTTGCTGTCTGACTGCTGTGGAGTTGTAACTCACATCCTGCTCTGCAGTTTGGCTGCACTGAAAACACTGGCCATTGGCAACATCAAGCACTCCAGCTGCCTGAACTACATGTACCAGCCTCCCCTGTATCCTGCACCCTATTTTATAGGCTCGGAGGGCAAGCTGGTGCCTGTAGTTAAAGCAGAGCTGCAATTCTGGCAGCATTTCCGATTTATTTAGCTAAAAAACAAACAACAATGAGGAAGTTTTGACTCTAGTTGTGCGTGAATAACAAGTTCCAATCTGCTTTGTATCCTGAAATGTACAATCTGTCACCGTTGCTGCACCGGAGCTTCTGTATGAGGCAATGCAGAAATGCCCTTTTCAATTTCACACATGTTACACCCACTGAGTAATCAGCTGTGGAAAATCAGGGTAATATTCATTTATTTTTTAATTTACACTTTCGCAGGAAGCAGCCAATCAATGACATACATGGTTTAGACCTGATCAAGCCTAGTCCTATGTTTGCATGCCAAAGAGTTGCTTTTTTTTATTAGCATGGAAGCACTTTGGCCCCTTTTCAATTTCTCCTGAGTTTTATCCCAGGTGATATGTTCACATCTAATCAATAAAATTCCTGTAAACAAGAAAATATGCAGAATAATTTGATAGTACTTTTTTATGTACTTTTCAACTGAAAACGTACCAAAAACTTTGTTTTATAGCAAGAAGTTTTAACTTCTTGCTTTTACTGATGGCTAACACAGTACAATACCCCACTGCTACTACTTTGTTTTATAGAGAAGATAAAAGTTATCTCCTAGGAGAAAACTTAGGAGGAGAATTTTTTGATTACATAAGTAAAAATATTGCTATGGCTATTGCATAATTAAAGGGGTAAAGCATGCATCAAGCTGTAAAATCTGTATTTAATATTCCCAAATTCCATTAAAAAAGGCTACCCTAAAAAATGGACTTGCAAAGGCACTCTTTGTAGTCAGTGGGGCTACATAGCCCCCCCCCCCCCCCTGAAAAAAAAGAATTAAAAAACAAAACTGAGATTTACTGAGGGTAGCTGTACAATTTAATATCATAGCAGACAGTATTAGCAATTCATCTCCTCTCCTTCAAAGCCTTGAATATGGGAAGGGGCTCAATTCCTTAGCAGTTAGTTATTTTTAAGAGGGACTAACCTCTCAGTAATCACCTAATAATTTCCTGTAGTAGCGTCGCTATACAGGGACCGACTCTGCTGGAATTATCTGCAGTCTGAGATAAATATCACCCACACACCCCTGGGCTGACTAAGCTGAACTTTGTGGTTCCACAAACGCTAAAGAGATGGTAGAAGTCTAATCTGAATTTCTGAAACCTGAGAGATCTACTTGGGCAGTGCAGATTCTGCAAGAGCTAGAGGAAGGTAGGACAGAATTGGCAGTCCAATCTGGTAGAATCTCCCCTGGATCTGGGAGTCAACCATGAGGGAGGTATTAAAGAGGGGACAGATACTGGGGTTTGGGAAAAGGGGGTGGTATCTGTAGCTACCTGGAAGACACTCCGTAGTCATCTTAGAGACCCCTGGCAGTGCTGAAGCCCCTCCGCTTTCTTTTGCAGTTTGGGAGCTTAGGATGCTGTCTATGCTGAAGCATTTGGGGTGTTTTGGGGTGACTTCCTCCTCCTCACTCTGGGCTTCTGCTGGTCTCTTGCTGCTGGGGCAGTATTCTTTGAAATGCCTTTCTGATCCTAGATCTTGCATGCTGTTCTTCTCCTCACCAGGGGGGCAATTTTGGAAGCTCCTGTATCTCCCAGTGTCATCCTGAGCTGGAGATAAAGCTCCCTTGTCAGATAAGGCAGAGGAAACTGGACATCCAGAGGTCTGTGGACTGTTCATTAAAGTGACAGAAGCCATGTCTGGGGAGCTGTAATCTTTTGTCAGCTCTCCAAAGCCCCCATCCTCCTCTGAAGAAGAGAAGACCTCTCCAGCATAGCCCAAGATATGGTCACTTTCCTCCATATGAGATCCCTGCAGTAATCCATTCATAACTGACCTCTTGCAGATAGGTTGTCCATCTTGCCCATCCTCAGTTGTTTCCACACATTCCATCTTACATCTCTTGCTCTCCTGGGAAATAAGAGGTTTGGGCTTCCTTTTCCTGCGTCTGAAGTTGCCATTCTCAAACATGTCCAGGCATTTGGGGTCTAGGGTCCAGTAGCTGCCCTTGCCAGGTCTGCCCTTCTCCCTGGGCACTTTGATGAAGCAGTCATTGAGGGAGAGGTTGTGCCTAATAGAGTTCTGCCAGCCTTGCTTGTTGTCATGGTAGAAGGGAAAACGGTCCATGATGAATTGATAGATGCCATTGAGGGTGACCTTGTGGTCTGGGGATTCCTTGATAGCCATGGCAATCAAAGCAATGTAACTGTAAGGTGGCTTCTGAGGTGGATCTTGTCTAGGAAGGATGCTGGAAGAAGCAAACCCCAAAGTGGGCATCAGAGACCTTTCTGCCCCATAGACATACACCAGAGGTGGTCTTGTTGGCACTTCACCCCCAAGCTGAGTAAGGTGGCTGTTGTATAGACGGCTCATGTTCAAAACAGCTGGAAATATTTTTTTCTGTCCCGAAGAAGCTGGACCAAAAACTTTTTCCCCAAAGATTTGTCCAGAAAAAGTCTGTCCTGTTGCCGAGAAGTAGAGCAAAAGCTTCTGTCTTCAGCAGAGCCTGGTCAGAGCTGCAGCCTGAACCCCACCACTGAATTCCACACAGCTTGTGTCCCTTCCTCATAGCTTCAAAATGTTAAATAATTGTTGTAAGTTTGCTATTTTATGTTGACTTAGCGCTGGAAAATAAATTGTCTATGATAAACAGTCGTCCAATTCTCAGCCCACCCACATTAATTAAAATTTCATTGCAAAAACGAGAAAGGGGAAAAAAAAACGAGTGAGAGAGAAGAGTTTGCAAGCCCCTCCACGTGTCTCCTTTCTACCAGCCAATGGCTTTCTGGGTGCTTGCTCCATTTGTTTATGAAATTAGTCTGTTGATAAGCTTGCCCACCCAAGTTGAATCAAGCTGTGTTTATTTGGAAAATTTTCTGGGCACCCAATACGTAAACTCAGTGATCTGCTGTTTGAAATCTCACGTCCACCATTCACACAGAATCCGGCAGTGTGCAATAACCCAAACCAGCTCCTTCCCTGCATCGAGAAAGAAGGCTAAAAATACTCTAAACTTCACTTATCTTTATTCAGTGTTTCCCTCACACTCCGCTACGAGACACAAGCTGGAAATCAGGATTACAGCTACTTAGCCACAGACTGTCTAGGATACAGGATTTCCCTGGTTTGGGATTTTCTGAAGTTGTTATGGTTTAATAATACATCAGCACAAATGAGTGCAGTATATCTCTTAAAGAGAATCTGTATTGTTAAAATCGCACAAAAGTAAACATACCAGTGCGTTAGGGGACATCTCCCACTACCCTCTGTCACAATTTCGCCGCTCCCCGCCGCATTAAAAGTAGTTAAAAACAGTTTTAAAAAGTTTGTTTATAAACAAACAAAATGGCCACCAAAACAGGAAGTAGATTGATGTACAGTATGTCCACACATAGAAAATACATCCATACACAAGCAGGCTGTATACAGCTTTCCTTTTGAATCTCAAAAGATCATTTGTGTGTTTACCTTCTGTCCCCTGCTTCTCTCATGCACGGAAGAGTAACAGGCTTCCTGCAGACAGCTCTGCCTGTGCCTGTGTTTGTAATTCCTTAGTATGTGTCAGCCAGCTACTTTCACAGCCTAACAGAGGAGGATTTTTATCCAGCTCTCTTCTATCACTGATAAGATAGCAGAGACGCTGCTGGCTTATGTAAATACACACACACTGGAGTGTGCATAGAGGGCCTGGAGACTGTGCATAAACAGACCAGGAAGAGTTGGCAGCCTTCCAGACACAGGCCGACAAGTCTGACAGGGGAAAGATACATTGATTTATTACAGAGACAGTTATAGTAGAAAGTGCTGCTGTAAGGCAGAGCACATTAGAACAGCTTTAGGAACTTGTAGGATGGTAGAAAAAACGTTGTAATTTTTGGTACAGAGTCTCTTTAAGGTTGTCATATACTTAAGGATTTTTCCCATCAATGTCCAGCAGATTTGATCACTCTGGTTGAATCTGCTAGAAATCGAGGTCACAAATGACTGATCGATCGATTTCAGACAGAAATCGGTGTGCTGGTGAAAAGGTGAGTGTAAGCTCCACTGCCAAAACTTTGGACATGTGGAAGGGGGAACAGGAGCATATATATGGGGTGAATCAGGAAAAAAAGGAGTCTTTACAGTAAAAAAAAAAAAAAATGCAGCCATAGGCGCCTATCATAAAAGCCATGATTTGTGGCTAAAAAGGTGAATTTTGGAACCCCCAAAAATTGCAGACCCACAGGCATGCAGATCTGCAAATTGCGCATGCCTTAGTGGCCTAAATTTTATCGAGTGTCAAAATTTAGCTTCTTTGCCACTAATTGCAGCCAAAATTTACTTTTTTTGCTGCAAATTGCGGCTCTGCGGCAGAGAGGGTTAAGGATTAGGCAAGGGGGTCTTAGGGTTAGGCACCACCAGGGGGTGTTAGGGTTGGGCACCACCAGGGGGGGTTTTAGGGTTAGGCACCACCAGGGGGGCGGGGTTAGGGTTAGGCATCGGTAGAGGGAGGGTTTTGTGTGAGAGTAGCTTTAGGTTTAGCCATTCCGGTAGTAAAATATTGTAAACATTACCGATATTTTACTATCAGAATCCAACAGTAGAATATAGCTAATTGTAGCGCTGTTCTACTAGCGGCAATCCCCTATGCCCTTTTTTCGAGACGCCTTATTTCATGTATGCAGATGGGGGACACTTTGGGAGGCAGTGAGTGGCTCCAAAGATACTCAATAGATTTCATACAGTGTGTGCAGGGATTCAATCTCTCTCAGTTCAGATTTGATCGGAGGAAGATCTAGCTGATGGTTGAATCTTGTGGCCATCTACTAGTGTAGGGCCACTGTTAGGCTGTGAGCACACCTGTTTAAATCATGTGTGTTTTATCACAGAGCGATATATTTAAAAAAAACAAAGCATGGAAAAATGCAAACACACTCACAAAGGCATATAAAATGCCTTCCAAGAACGCAGAACACAGAGAAAAATGCAGGAACGCACATGGCAGGAAACTCATGGTTTGTTGCTATGCTTGGAAGTCTTTTGTGAACTTTTTTTTTTTACAAATATTATCTGCAGATTCTTTGATCTTTCCTTTTTCAAAGACTTTTACCTTGTGTGTACACAGCTTTAGGCCTCTTTTCCACAGACAGTTGAACTGTGTGCTCAGCAAGCAGTTACCAGGCGTCAGTGAGCAGTTACCAGGCAGCAGTGAGCAGTTACCAGACCGCAGCAAGCAGTTGTGAGAGTTTAGGAGGCATTTCACTGCTTATCAACAGTCCGTGGAAAAGAGGCCTTAGTATTCAAAATCTGCTGGCCCTCATAACAATGCCAGAGGGGGATCCAAGCCAAATGTCCCAACTAAATTACGGAGTTGACTCAAAGTTGGGTTTTAATTCCTAATAGGTAGAAATCACATTATACACAGATCTGGGTGTCAGTGAGCTGTGGAGTGTCTGACACAGAGCGATACAATAGTACTATAAGAATACAGTGAAATAATAATGCATTGGAGTAGTTCTGTGCCTGCAACTTAATGAAGCAACAGCAGTAGTGTGCACACAGCTCTGGGTGTCAGTGGGCTGTGGAGTGTCACACACAAAAAAAACACAGGAGACTGATGTGCTAGCCCTCAAAAGTACTGTTTGGGGTGCTTTCACAGCTAGTGAGGAACAAGGACACAGGCCTAGCTAATGCTTTCCCTACCTATCTTGCAGCAAGTCTGACCCTACTCTCACTAACAACAGCCAGCAGAGAATGAATCCAATATGGCCACTGCTACTGCTTTTTGATAGGGGGTCCAGGAGGGAGTGCTAGCTAATTGGCTGCCATGTGTCTGCTGATTGTGAGGTAAGGGGTAAAAGTCTAGCTCAATGATAGGGGGCAAATCGAACGCGCCAAATGTTTGCAGTTTGCCGCGAATGCGAACAGCGGATGTTTGCAGAATACTCGTCGGCAAACTGTTTGAGCCATCGCTACTGCCCACTGTGAATCCAGCCTTAGACTGAGCAACTTTGATTCAGTGGTTTTGAAAAAAAAAATCTTGAGAATCCCCTATGAAGAGATGGACTAGTCCAAAACCTGCCAAATCTCTACATCTCACTGTAAGCAACAGAAACATAGGAAAAATGTAATTTACAGTGCATTTTATTCTGGGAGAATTCTAAATTTGTTATCTGTGTATTTAAAATTGTATGTCATAGTGGAACTTTTTAACTGTCAATTTGTAGATCATCAGTTCCTGATTAGGATTAAACCCCTCTCCTCCATGCAAATTTCCAGCTCTGAGGCAAATTCTAATCCCTGTAAACCCCGGAATTTGCCTATTCATTGAATATTTCGATTGTCGCTATTCTCCAGCTCAGGCCAATGAAGGTCCATCGTGCAGCCAGCAATGGGGCAGCATTGGGGTGATTTGTCGAGTGCAGAAAGAGGCCAGAGATGCTTACAGACCAGAAGGCATCACCCACACACAGCTCTCGTTGTCTGCATACAAACTGCTGTTTAAGAGAAAACACATGTAAACAATAAGCAACCAGGGAGGTCTTCTTCATCGGCAAGATATTGGGGATGCGTTATAATTGCGTTATTGATCAGGGATGATTTGCGACTGATTTTGCATGCTTACAGTATAAGTGCGCTTAGACTGTACATTTCAGTATTACAACCTTGGTCACCTTTGAAGCTGGAGAGGCGCGTTTTACGTTTCTATACGGGGACCTCCATGACAGTTCCGAGGATCGCTTCGAGGTTCTGTCCCGTTACAGCCGGGTGACTGAGCGGGCATTTGGCGTCCAGCGATCGGGGAGGTTTATTATTTGTGAACGCAGGCTGTAGCTCTATAATATGTACTTTCCTGTTTATAGCACAGCCAGGGATTATAACAACTTTACAAGTGCGCACAGCTGGACGCTGCTTACATTATCCATGTGTGATGATTTTTGTATAAACCTTCAGTGTTCCTTCCGCAGCGAACATTGTAATCAAGGTACCGGTCGTCTCCAACGCAGATGGGGGCCGCCGGGTCCGGTCCGCCTGTGTACAGCATACATGCTACATATACAGTATACTTCATGTAAATATACCTCCCAATTCAGCAATATGGAAAGTCTGGCACTGGCCAAGAGCCCTGTTAGCAGGCCTGAAAGTCATGTGTTGACTGACGGCAAAGGACAATAGCCTCGATTCACTGAGCATTTTTACTGATCACGTTTCCAAATTACAATTTACTAAACCTATTACCGCACTGAAAATTAAAATTACCAACTAGTGAAGTAAATACCTTAAAGAGACTCTGTAACAAAATTATTAGCCTTATTTCTTCTATCCTATAAGTTCCTATGCCTGTTCTAATGTGGTCTGTATTTCTGCAGCCTTTCCTAGTTGCACTGTCTCTGTAATAAATCTTATCTTCTTTCCTCTGTCGGCTCTGTCGGGCTGAGGCTGGAATGTGTGGAATGTGCAGCACTGCTTGTCATTGGCAGAAGCTTTACAAGCTCTCCAAGCTCTGCATGAGTCACACAGTAACTTGTTCTCAGCCTATCACACTCTGGTTAGAAGCCATGTCTTGTTTGTAAACACTGCCTAAAACTGACAATTACAAGCCAGGTTTGCAGCAGGGAGTGGCCAAAACAGCACATAGGGGCCCAGGAGAACATAATAGAGAATGGTATGCTTTTTATTGTAAGAATTTTAGTGTACAGATTCTCTTTAAAGTGAATGGGAACTGCATTTAAAAGCATGAGACAGATACTTACCCAAGGGGAGGGAAGGCTCTGGGTCCTATAGAGCCTTCCGGCTCCTCTCTTGGTCCCCTCGTTCCAGTGCTGGCTCGCCCGGTAGCAGTATTTGACTAAATTAGTCAAATACTGCTTTATCCGGCCGAAGGAAGCTTCAGAAGTCTTCAGGATGTGGGGACTTAACATCCCCCCCCCCCCAAAAAAAAATGGCTTTCAATTAACATTAGGCCTAGGTTCCAGACAGCGGTCGTGCAGCCGACAATGGCTATCATTCATAAAGAGGCTGTCGGTAAGGGGAATCAGTGCGGGAAAACACCGCTGGCGGTATTTTAGACTTCTGGGTGGGCATTCACAGAAAAGTATCCATGTGCGGTAGCACTGCGGAGATTCCCCGAACTAGGCTGGCGATAGGCAGGCGGTAGGCAGGTGGAGACACGGAAGCTGCAGAGTTGATACATTTCTCCGTGTTCCGCTCTGCTGCAGCTGCCTGGGAGGTCTGTGTGTCTCCATTCACTTGCATTGGTATCGCCACATCAGAGGGAGCGGGACTTCCCGACCTGACACCGCTTGCGGTGTTCTTCATGAATGAACATTTTGCTACATTTGTTCCGATAATCACCGCACAAGGCGGTGATTTATCACTCTGCTCGTTAGTGTCATTTTTTCATGCGGAAAGAGCCTTTATGAATGCTGACTTTGCCGAGTGGTCGGTAAAGTCAGCTGTTTTTAGCATTTCCGCATGCGGAAATGCTTTATGAATGATAGCCATTGTGTCCAAAGTCCAACCGCACAAATGGGACATGACAGTTTTCAGCCAAGACATCTCCAAAAAATTATGCAGCAATTGTGTTTTGCGTTAAATATAGGTGGTATCAGTGGCCTGTGGCATCCTGGCCTGGCGGTGGGAGCTGCACAGGCAGCAGAAGCAGGGCAATGCAGCAGCAGCAGGTGTAATGTGTGCCAGGAGCATGCCGGACGTGGCACGTTGCAATTGGCACTTAGCATGTGTCACGTGGCACTTGGCACGTGTCACGTGGCACTTGGCACGTGACGTGACACGTGGCAAGTGACACTTGGCAAGTGCCACGTAACACGTGGCAAGTGCCACGTAACACGGGGCAAGTGACACGTGGCAAGTGACACTTGGCAAGAGCCACGTGGCAAGTGACACCTGACACGTGGCAAGTGCCACGTACCAAGTGCCACCTGACACGTGCCAAGTGCCACGTGACACGTGCCAAGTGCCGAGTGACAGTCAGACAGCAGAGGAGAAGACACTAGTGCACACTAACTGTCAGACTCGTACTGCTCACAGCAAAGCAGTTCTGTAGAAAGCTAACACAGTAGTACTACTACTCTAACAACTACTAGCACTGACTGCAGTACTACAGTACTAACTACACAATAACACAGTAACCCCATCCCCTAATCCCTAACCTAACCTATACCTAAGGCTAATAGCTGGCCAGCAGGCAGCAGCTGGCCTGGTCTGTGCACAGCACACACACAGACAAATAGCAGCTGCCTGCAGCACACATACTGACTGTCACACAAATGACATCAAGCTAATTAATGATTTAACAATTTTGTAGTGATAGTGAAGGGGTTAATCACAGCTTTCGGTTTATCACTGCTAGGCCAGTAGCACTGGAGCACACACTCTGACTGTCATACAATGACATCAATCAAGCTAATTAACGATTTAACAATAGTGTAGTGATAGTAGTGAAGGGGTTAATCACTGAACAGCTTTAGGTTTATAACTGTGTACAGCCCTTGCTAGGCCACCAGCACTGGGGTACGTCTCTCAGTGAGCATTCAGCAAGCTAAGACGATATGTCTCATCATGGCAGCCCTCCTTATTATACAGGGGGGCTGGCCAGTGTTTCTTTCTGTGATTGCGTGCCAGGGTTTAGGCTGGGAGCCCTCTGATTGGCTCAATGAGGTCAGGTGGGGCTGGCCAGGGTTCCCCTCTGTGATTGGTTGCTAGGGCTTCTGCTGGGAGCCCTCTGATTGGCTCCAGGACATCATCTCCTTAGTTACAGTATTTCAGATCCAGATATCCGCAATATCCGCGGATATCCGCGTTATGCGCCCAAATATCCGCAGATAGCTATCCGGATTTTTAATCCGGAATCCGAATCGGATAGCGTAAAAGAGTTCGGATATCCCTACACCATCAATGAACCAATTTTTTCTTATCTATCACAACCGACAAGAAAATCCAAATTTTGGTTTGACAAAATCTGTCTGTTTTTATAATAGTTCATAATCAATTGTGCCCATCAACGGAGATTATTTACAACTAATCCGATCTAAATTTGTGATAGCTCAAATTATTTTTCGCTAGAAATTGGACTGTTAGTGGCCACTTTTACCGAGCAGGGCTTAGTGAATTGAAGCATGTTTGTTCCATAAATTACCAAACTTCTACCTCATGCGGAAATTTTGGGGAAAAAAAGTGTAAAATACAGAATGTGGTATTTTACCAACTTACCGACTAAAATAATTTAACCGAACGGTCCTTAGTGAATTGAGGCTGAATAAAAGTTTGGTTTTCCTTTCTTGTAACATAAAAAAATTGGAAGTATCACTTCCATGTGTGCACAATGCATCTCCTTTAAGGGCCTATTTAAATCACCTTACAGCCAGGGATGCTCGGGTAGTGCTTTTTATTACCCGCCCGGATCCGGGTACCCAGATATCCGGATCTGGGTATCCGGATCCGACCTAGCGAGTACCCGACCTATTCGGGTATCCGGATAGAAAACCCGGAAGTGCCCTTTAAATAGCTTCAAAATGGTTTTTAGGGTAAATGATGCATGTAGCATCATGTTTTTTCAAAGGAAAATACTAATTAATTATTTGGTGGACATAAAATGAAAAAAAAAAAGCTGTCAATTAACATCAGGACTAGGTTCCAGACAGCGGTCGTGCAGCCCACATTGTGTCCAAAGTCCAATCGCACAACTAGGACATGACAGTTTTCAGCCCAGACACCTCCAAAAAAATGACACCGCAATTGTGTTTTGGGTTGAATGGTAGTCTCGGTCCTTCATCCCATCATTAACATCATACCCCCCCCTCCTCAAAACCCAGAACATCCTCCTCAAACTCCTTGTGGCTAACAGCCCTGAGTTCAATCGCGGCACCTGGAGCGAAAAGCTCGCTGACTGAGGGTAGGCTGCCCGCTGGGATCGACACTGACACGGCAGACCTTCTGAGGGTGGCTGTAATGTTGCTCCCTGTCCTCTTGCCCTTGCTGCCCCTCCCCCAGCTGCCTGTGCCAGCAGACATAGTACAACTTATACGTGATGATGTCACCAGATGATGTGGGGACTCTTACTTTAATAACATCGGGGTTGGACTTTACATCAAATCAGCACAGAGTGACAGACCGCAGAGTAGAGGACAGACAGTGCACACTGTGTTATGGTGGTGGCCTGGCGGGTACACGCGGTGAGTTCCTGCACTCGATTTCCCGCTCGATTCCCGTCGACTCGATTATTTCCGACATGTCCGATTTGCGTTTCGATGCATCGTTAGGTCGATTTGGCATACTTTACATGCGAATCGACGTAACGATCCATCGAAACGCAAATCGGTCATGTCGGAAATAATCGAGTCGACGGGAATCGAGCAGAAAATCGAGTGCGGGAACGCACCGTGTGTACCCGCCAGGCCGCCGCCATAACAACTAACTGCAGTACTAACTACAATACAATAACACAGTAATCCTCCTATTCCATATACTGTCCTGCTGGCCTGCACAGACACAGACACAGACAGGACCTAACTGAGTGAATGAAAGCAAACAATTAAAAGCTAGCTAAAAAAAACAATAGAACAATAGTGTAGTGAAGGTGTTTAGCACTCAAAGCTTTAGGTTTATCACTGTATACAGCACTTGCTAAACAGCACTGGAGCAAGTCTGTTAGTGAGCAGCCAGCCAGCCAGCCACACAAACAAGGACGATCTGTCTCATAATGTCAGCTCTCCTTGCTATACAGGGGGGCTGGCCAGGGTTCCCTTCTGTGATTGGGTGCAAGGATTTAGGCTGGGAGGCCTCTGATTGGCTCAATGAGGTCAGGTGGGGCTGGCCAGGGTTCCCCTCTGTGATTGGTTGCTAGGGCTTCTGCTGGGAGCCCTCTGATTGCATACCTCCCAACATTTTAAAATAAGAAACCGGGACACTGGTCACACCCCTGGCCACACCCCTAACCACACCCCCTAACCACACCCCTAACACGCCTACCATCGTTTTTTTGATGATTTTTTTTAATTAAATATTTATACCCTTATATTTTTTTTAATAAGTATACCCTCATACACCCTGCCCGTGGGTGGGGAGGAGGGTAAGGGTGCCTGTGGGTGGGGAGGAGAGTGCCACTTTTAGGTTGGGGGGGCTTGCCTGGGCAGATAATGGAGGCGGAAAAACTGATCGAGGCTCCAGCCGCGGTAATGAGGCATGCGGGAGCTTCACTGCTTCCTCCCTCCCTCTCTCTGAATACCCCCCTATGTATGTCTGTGTGCCCCCCTCCCCTTCCTGTAGGCAGAGTGAGCGCAGCGGAGCGGGCAGTCGGGTCCTCTTACCGCTGATGCACGCGTACACTGTCTCTGGCATCCGACCTCCATGTGCGGGTTCGGGCCGAACAGGCCGAACATGGCCGCGATGTTCGGGTGTTCGACCCGAACTCCGAACATAATGGAAGTCAATGGGGACCCGAACTTTTGTGGTTTGTAAAGCCTCCTTACATGCTACATACCCCAAATTTACAGGGTATGTGCACCTTGGGAGTGGGTACAAGAAGAAAAAAAAATTTAGCAAAAAGAGCTTATAGTTTTTGAGAAAATCGATTTTAAAGTTTCAAAGGGAAAACTGTCTTTTAAATGCGGGAAATGTCTGTTTTCTTTGCACAGGTAACATGCTTTTTGTCGGCATGCAGTCATAAATGTAATACATATAAGAGGTTCCAGGAAAAGGGACCGGTAATGCTAACCCAGCAGCAGCACACGTGATGGAACAGGAGGAGGGTGGCGCAGGAGGAGAAGGCCACGCTTTGAGACACAACAACCCAGGCCTTGCATGAGGACAAGAAGCGTGCGGATAGCATGCTTTGTACCACCATGCAGTCATAAATGTAATAAAGATAAGTGGTTCAATAAACAGGGACCACGCGGCAACGCTAACCCAGCAGCAGCACACGTGATGGAACAGGAGGAGGCGCAGGAGGAGAAGGCCACGCTTTGTGAGACACAACAACCCAGGCCTTGCATGAGGACAAAAAGCGTGCGGATAGCATGCTTTGTACCGCCATGTAGTCATAAATGTAATAAAGATAAGAGGTTCCATAAACAGGGACCGGCAACGGTAACCCAGCAGCAGCAGCAGCAGCAGCACACGTGATGGAACAGGAGGAGGCGCAGGAGGAGAAGGCCACGCTTTGTGAGACACAACAACCCAGGCCTTGCATGAGGACAAAAAGCGTGCGGATAGCATGCTTTGTACCGCCATGTAGTCATAAATGTAATAAAGATAAGAGGTTCCATAAACAGGGACCGGCAACGGTAACCCAGCAGCAGCAGCAGCAGCAGCACACGTGATGGAACAGGAGGAGGCGCAGGAGGAGAAGGCCACGCTTTGTGAGACACAACAACCCAGGCCTTGCATGAGGACAAAAAGCGTGCGGATAGCATGCTTTGTACCGCCATGTAGTCATAAATGTAATAAAGATAAGAGGTTCCATAAACAGGGACCGGCAACGGTAACCCAGCAGCAGCAGCAGCAGCAGCACACGTGATGGAACAGGAGGAGGCGCAGGAGGAGAAGGCCACGCTTTGTGAGACACAACAACCCAGGCCTTGCATGAGGACAAAAAGCGTGCGGATATAGCAGCAATGCTTTTTGCCGCCATGCAGTCATAAATGTAATACAGATGAGAGGTTCAATAAACAGGGACCGGAAACGCTAAACCATCCCAGATGTTCATCGGTCATGTTACTTGGTTGGGGTCCAGGAGTGTTGCGTAGTCGTTTCCAATCCAGGATTGATTCATTTTAATTTGAGTCAGACGGTCTGCATTTTCTGTGGAGAGGCGGATACGCCGATCTGTGATGATGCCTCCGGCAGCACTGAAACAGCGTTCCGACATAACGCTGGCTGCCGGGCAAGCCAGCACCTCTATTGCGTACATTGCCAGTTCGTGCCAGGTGTCTAGCTTCATGCCCGGTTTCAGGTCCAGCGGTGCCAGCCACAAATCCGTCTGTTCCTTTATTCCCCTCCAAATTTCCTCCCCTGTGTGCTGCTTATCCCCAAGGCAGATCAGCTTCAGCAACGCTTGCTGACGCATGCCAACAGCTGTGCTGCACTGCTTCCACGATCCTACTGCTGCTGGTGCTGGGTTAGCATTTCCGGATGAGGTACAGCTTTGAGATGCGTTGGAGGAGAAGGAGTCAGAGAGGTAGGTGCTGCTGTTGTTATCCAGCTGTTTGCGGCGTGGGCAACACCCGCGCCGTAGCAGGTGAGGAATCGCTGCCAGGCTCCACAAGGTTCACCCAGTGCGCGGTAAGGGAGATGTATCGACCCTGGCCGAACGCACTCGTCCAGGTGTCAGTGGTGAGGTGAACCTTGCAGGCAACGGCATTCTTCAAGCTTCGGGTTATTTAGCTGACCACGTGCTCATGCAACTCAGGCACTGCAGAGCGCGCAAAGTGGTAGCGAGTGGGAACCACGTAACGTGGGATGGCCACTGACATCATGCCCTTGAAGCTGTTTGTCTCCACCACTCGATATGGCAGCATTTCGCAGGCCAGAAGCTTGGCTATGCTGGCTGGCTGTTACTGCCACGGCCCGGGGGTCATTTGCTGGCAATTTCCTCTTGTGCTCAAACATCTCAGAGACAGACAACTCAACCGTAGCGCTGCACACCGAAGGGCTGTTGGTTGTTGTGTTTGATGAACACTGGGAGACCTCAAGAGCACTAGTCCGGAAAGTGACAGTGTCAGCATCGTCTGATGTTTGTGAATGTTGTGAACCACGCAATGGCTGGGCTACTGCTGCTGCTGAGGCGGGTCTGGTGGTGAGTCTGGTGAACCCAAGGGAGGCAGTGTTGCTGGTGGTACCCTGTCCTGCCGCGTTTGCCCACAGAGTGGGATGTTTGGATAGAATGTGGCGGCTCATGCTGGTGGTGGAGAGGTTGTTAATACTTTTCCCCCTGCTCAGGCGGGTCTTGCACACCTTGCAAATCGCCATGGTAACATCCTCAGTGCAGTCTTCAAAGAAAGCCCAGACTTTAACTGGCTGAGGACTCGGACCTCGTGCGTGATGTGCTGGTGCTGCTTAACCCACTGCTGGACGCTTGAGAGGTCATCCAAGTAATTATCTGGTCCTGTTCTTTTGGATCTGTGAGGGTTGTTGTCCTGGACAACATGGGCAGTATTGAGTGGGTTTTCTTGGGTGCTCCCCTGTGGCCTGTACGTGAACCGTCAGGGGAAACACCTCTTCCCTTGCCCCTCCCTCTTTCACCGGATTTCTTCCTCATTTCACTTATCCTTAAAGTACACGCTGACTGGCAGCAGTACAGTGGCAGTACAGAAATGCTATACAGTGGTGGGTGAGCGGTGTACCACTATTGTCAGCAGTGACACAGAGCACAATGCTATACAGTGGCGGGTGAGCGGTGTACTACTGTTCCCAGCAGACACAGAGTGGAAGTAAACACAATGCTATATAGTGTGGCTGAGCCGTGTACACAGAGTGGCATTAAACACAATGCTATATAGTCTGCTATATAGTCACCCCGAACAGGGTGATGTTCTGCAGAACCCGAACAGTGGCAAACACTGTTCGCCCAACACTACTGGGAGGGAACGCAGATTTTAGTACCTAAACACACGATACAACATGTTTTCCGGGGTCGGACTCTGAGGCACATACAGATGGTCCCGATCATCATCCTCATCATACAACTCTTCTCCTGAGTCTGACCCACCCACCACCTCTGCCACCCCAACATCCCCAGACACAGACCCCTCATCGTCCTCAACATTAACTTGGGATGCTGGCCTGAGCCAGACCTCCTCCTCCACATCAGGCCCCATCATCTCCTCAATGGCAGCCCTCATTAATCGCTCTGGCGACGGACTGATGGACACAACGTTCTCCTCCGGGGAGGGCTGCTGCTGACCACTGGCTGCTGGGGTGGATGTTATAGCTTGCGTGGGGCGTTGGCTGTTGCTGTTGTTGGGAGTGCTGCTCACAGCGGAGGTCTCTGGGGAACTCATGTTGAGCTCATATAGTGGTTGACGGTGAGTGGAGTATTACTGATCCCAGCAATATACACACTGACTGGCAGAGTACGCAATGCTATATAGTGTGGCTGAGCGGTGTACACAGAGTGGCAGTAAACACAATGCTATATAGTCTGGCTGAGCGAGCGGTGTACTACTGTTCCCAGCAGAATCAGAGTGGCAGTAAACAATGGTATATAGTCTGGCTGAGCGGTGTACACAGAGTGTCAGTAAACAATGGTATATAGTCTGGCTGAGCGAGCGGTGTACTACTGTTCCCAGCAGAATCAGAGTGGCAGTAAACAATGGTATATAGTCTGGCTGAGCGGTGTACACAGAGTGTCAGTAAACAATGGTATATAGTCTGGCTGAGCGAGCGGTGTACTACTGTTCCCAGCAGAATCAGAGTGGCAGTAAACAATGGTATATAGTCTGGCTGAGCGGTGTACACAGAGTGTCAGTAAACAATGGTATATAGTCTGGCTGAGCGGTGTACACAGAGTGTCAGTAAACAATGGTATATAGTCTGGCTGAGCGGTGTACACAGAGTGGCAGTAAACACAATGCTATATACTCTGGCTGAGCGAGCGGTGTACTACTGTTCCCAGCAGACACAGAACAGTAAACAGAATGCTATATAGTGTGGCTGAGCAAGCGGTGTACCACTATTCCCAGCAGACACAGAACAGTAAACAGAATGCTATATAGTGTGGCTGAGCGAGCGGTGTACCACTATTCCCAGCAGACACAGAACAGTAAACAGAATGCTATATAGTGTGGCTGAGCGAGCGGTGTACCACTATTCCCAGCAGACACAGAACAGTGAACAGAATGCTATATAGTGTGGCTGAGCGAGCGGTGTACCACTATTCCCAGCAGACACAGAACAGTGAACAGAATGCTATATAGTGTGGCTGAGCGAGCGGTGTACCACTATTCCCAGCAGACACAGAACAGTGAACAGAATGCTATATAGTGTGGATGAGCGAGCGGTGTACCACTATTCCCAGCAGACACAGAACAGTAAACAGAATGCTATATAGTGTGGCTGAGCGAGCGGTGTACCACTATTCCCAGCAGACACAGAACAGTGAACAGAATGCTATATAGTGTGGCTGAGCGAGCGGTGTACCACTATTCCCAGCAGACACAGAACAGTGAACAGAATGCTATATAGTGTGGCTGAGCGAGCGGTGTACCACTATTCCCAGCAGACACAGAACAGTAAACAGAATGCTATATAGTGTGGCTGAGCGAGCGGTGTACCACTATTCCCAGCAGACACAGAACAGTAAACAGAATGCTATATAGTGTGGCTGAGCGAGCGGTGTACCACTATTCCAAGCAGACACAGAACAGTGAACAGAATGCTATATAGTGTGGCTGAGCGAGCGGTGTACCACTATTCCCAGCAGACACAGAGTGGCAGTAAACAGAATGCTATATAGTGTGGCTGAGCGAGGTACACAGAGTGGCAGTAAACAGAATGCTATATAGTGTGGCTGAGCAAGCGGTGTACTACTATTCCCAGCAGACACAGAGTGGCAGTAAACAGAATGCTATATAGTGTGGCTGAGCGAGGTACACAGAGTGGCAGTAAACAGAATGCTATATAGTGTGGCTGAGCAAGCGGTGTACTACTGTTCCCAGCAGTGACACAATGACAGGGGGGACCCTGGCTAGCGTGGCTGGAGCGCGAACTACCCTGCCTGCCTACCCAAAGCTAAACCCACAGACAAATGGCGGAGATATGACGTGGTTCGGGTATTTATTTACCCGAACCACGTGACAGTTCGGCCAATCAGAGCGCGTTCGGGTCCGAACCACGTGACCCGTTCGGCCAATCACAGCGCTAGCCGAACGTTCGGGGAACGTTCGGCCATGCGCTCTTAGTTCGGCCATATGGCCGAACGGTTTGGCCGAGCACCGTCAGGTGTTCGGCCGAACTCGAACATCACCCGAACAGGGTGATGTTCTGCAGAACCCGAACAGTGGCGAACACTGTTCGCCCAACACTAGTGTGTAGCACTACAAGGCTCAGCATGCCCTGGCAGCTGTATAATGTGTGTAGCACTACAAGGCTCAGCATGCCCAGGCAGCTGTATAATGTGTGTAGTACTACAAGGCTCAGCATGCCCTGGCAGCTGTATAATGTGTGTAGCACTACAAGGCTCAGCATGCCCTGGCAGCTGTATAGTGTGTGTAGCACTACAAGGCTCAGCATGCCCAGGCAGCTGTGTAATGTGTGTAGTACTACAAGGCTCAGCATGCCCTGGCAGCTGTATAATGTGTGTAGCACTACAAGACTCAGCATGCCCTGGTAGCTGTATAATGTGTGTAGCACTACAAGGCTCAGCATGCCCAGGCAGCTGTATAATGTGTGTAGCACTACAAGGCTCAGCATGCCCTGGCAGCTGTATAATGTGTGTAGTACTACAAGGCTCAGCATGCCCTGGCAGCTGTATAATGTGTGTAGCACTACATGGCTCAGCATGCCCAGGCAGCTGTATAATGTGTGTAGCACTACAAGGCTCAGCATGCCCTGGCAGCTGTATAATGTGTGTAGCACTACAAGGCTCAGCATGCCCTGGCAGCTGTATAATGTGTGTAGCACTACAAGGCTCAGCATGCCCAGGCAGCTGTATAATGTGTGTAGCACTACAAGGCTCAGCATGCCCAGGCAGCTGTATAATGTGTGTAGCACTACAAGGCTCAGCATGCCCAGGCAGCTGTATAATGTGTGTAGCACTACAAGGCTCAGCATGCCCTGGCAGCTGTATAATGTGTGTAGTACTACAAGGCTCAGCATGCCCTGGTAGCTGTATAATGTGTGTAACACTACAAGACTCAGCATGCCCTGGTAGCTGTATAATGTGTGTAGTACTACAAGGCTCAGCATGCCCTGGCAGCTGTATAATGTGTGTAGTACTACAAGGCTCAGCATGCCCTGGCAGCTGTATAATGTGTGTAGCACTACAAGGCTCAGCATGCCATGGCAGTTGTATAGTGTGTGTAGCACTACAAGGCTCATCATGCCCTGGCAGCTGTATAATGTGTGTAGCACTACAAGGCTCAGCATGCCCAGGCAGCTGTATAATGTGTGTAGTACTACAAGGCTCAGCATGCCCTGGCAGTTATATAGTGTGTGTAGCACTACAAGACTCAGCATGCCCAGGCAGTTATATAGTGTGTGTAGCACTACAAGGCTCAGCATGCCCTGGCAGCTGTATAATGTGTGTAGCACTACAAGGCTCAGCATGCCCTGGCAGCTGTATAATGTGTGTAGTACTACAAGGCTCAGCATGCCCAGGCAGCTGTATAATGTGTGTAGTACTACAAGGCTCAGCATGCCCTGGCAGTTATATAGTGTGTGTAGCACTACAAGGCTCAGCATGCCCTGGCAGCTGTATAATGTGTGTAGCACTACAAGGCTCAGCATGCCCTGGCAGCTGTATAATGTGTGTAGTACTACAAGTCTCAGCATGCCCAGGCAGCTGTATAATGTGTGAAGTACTACAAGGCTCAGCATGCCCTGGCAGCTGTATAATGTGTGTAGTACTACAAGACTCAGCATGCCCTGGTAGCTGTATAATGTGTGTAGCACTACAAGGCCCAGCATGCCCTGGCAGCTGTATAGTGTGTGTAGTACTACAAGGCTCAGCATGCCCTGGTAGCTGTATAGTGTGTGTAGTACTACAAGGCTCAGCATGCCCTGGCAGCTGTATAATGTGTGTAGTACTACAAGGCTCAGCATGCCCAGGCAGCTGTATAATGTGTGTAGTACTACAAGGCTCAGCATGCCCAGGCAGCTGTATAATGTGTGTAGTACTACAAGGCTCAGCATGCCCTGGCAGCTGTATAATGTGTGTAGCACTACAAGGCTCAGCATGCCATGGCAGCTGTATAATGTGTGTAGCACTACAAGGCTCAGTATGCCCTGGCAGCTGTATAATGTGTGTAGTACTACAAGGCTCAGCATGCCCAGGCAGCTGTATAATGTGTGTAGTACTACAAGGCTCAGCATGCCCTGGCAGTAGTATAATGTGTGTAGTACTACAAGACTCAGCATGCCCTGGCAGCTGTAAAATGTGTGTAGCACTACAAGGCTCAGCATGCCCTGGCAGCTGTATAATGTGCGTAGTACTACAAGGCTCAGCATGCCCTGGCAGCTGTATAATGTGTGTAGTACTACAAGGCTCAGCATGCCCTGGCAGCTGTATAATGTGTGTAGCACTACAAGGCTCAGCATGCCATGGCAGCTGTATAATGTGTGTAGCACTACAAGGCTCAGCATGCCCTGGCAGCTGTATAATGTGTGTAGTACTACAAGGCTCAGCATGCCCAGGCAGCTGTATAATGTGTGTAGTACTACAAGGCTCAGCATGCCCTGGCAGCTGTATAATGTGTGTAGTACTACAAGGCTCAGCATGCCCTGGCAGCTGTATAATGTGTGTAGTACTACAAGACGCAGCATGCCCTGGTAGCTGTATAATGTGTGTAGCACTACAAGGCCCAGCATGCCCAGGCAGCTGTATAATGTGTGTAGTACTACAAGACTCAGCATGCCCTGGTAGCTGTATAATGTGTGTAGTACTACAAGGCTCAGCATGCCCAGGCAGCTGTATAATGTGTGTAGCACTACAAGGCTCAGCATGCCCTGGCAGCTGTATAATATGTGTAGTACTACAAGGCTCAGCATGCCCTGGCAGCTGTATAATGTGTGTAGTAGTACTACTACAAGGCTCAGCATGCCCTGGTAGCTGTATAATGTGTGTAGCACTACAAGGCTCAGCATGCCCTGGCAGCTGTATAGTGTGTGTAGCACTACAAGGCTCAGCATGCCCTGGCAGCTGTATAATGTGTGTAGTACTACAAGGCTCAGCATGCCCAGGCAGGTGTATAATCTGTGTAGCACTACAAGGCTCAGCATGCCCTGGCAGCTGTATAATGTGTGTAACACTACAAGGCCCAGCGTGCCCTGGCAGCTGTATAATGTGTGTAGTACTACAAGGCTCAGCATGCCCAGGCAGCTGTATAGTGTGTGTGTAGCACTACAAGGCTCAGCATGCCCTGGTAGCTGTATAATGTGTGTAGTACTGCAAGGCTCAGCATGCCCAGGTAGCTGTATAGTGTGTGTGTAGCACTACAAGGCTCAGCATGCCCAGGCAGCTGTATAATCTGTGTAACACTACAAGGCCCAGCATGCCCTGGCAGCTGTATAATGTGTGTAGTACTACAAGGCTCAGCATGCCCAGGCAGCTGTATAGTGTGTGTGTAGCACTACAAGGCTCAGCATGCCCTGGCAGCTGTATAATGTGTGTAGCACTACAAGGCTCAGCATGCCCTGGTAGCTGTATAATGTGTGTAGTACTGCAAGGCTCAGCATGCCCTGGCAGCTGTATAATGTGTGTAGTACTACAAGGCTCAGCATGCCCTGGCAGCTGTATAATGTGTGTAGTACTACAAGGCTCAGCATGCTCTGGCAGCTGTATAATGTGTGTAGTACTACAAGGCTCAGCATGCCCTGGCAGCTGTATAATGTGTGTAGTACTACAAGGCTCAGCATGCCCTGGCAGCTGTATAATGTGTGTAGTACTACAAGGCTCAGCATGCCCTGGCAGCTGTATAATGTGTGTAGCACTACAAGGCTCAGCATGCCCTGGCAGCTGTATAATGTGTGTATCACTACAAGGCTCAGCATGCCCAGGCAGCTGTATGGTGTGTGTAGTACTACAAGGCTCAGCATGCCCTGGCAGCTGTATAATGTGTGTAGCACTACAAGGCTCTGCATGCCATGGCAGCTGTATAATGTGTGTAGCACTACAAGGCTCAGCATGCCCTGGCAGCTGTATAATGTGTGTAGTACTACAAGGTTCAGCATGCCATGGCAGCTGTATAATGTGTGTAGCACTACAAGGCTCAGCATGCTCTGGTAGCTGTATAATGTGTGTAGTACTACAAGGCTCAGCATGCCCTGGCAGCTGTATAATGTGTATAGCACTACAAGGCTCAGCATGCCCTGGCAGCTGTATAATGTGTGTAGCACTACAAGGCTCAGCATGCTCTGGTAGCTGTATAATGTGTGTAGTACTACAAGGCTCAGCATGCCATGGCAGCTGTATAATGTGTATAGCACTACAAGGCTCAGCATGCCCTGGCAGCTGTATAATGTGTGTAGCACTACAAGGCTCAGCATGCCCTGGCAGCTGTATAATGTGTGTAGTACTACAAGGCTCAGCATGCCCTGGCAGCTGTATAATGTGTATAGCACTACAAGGCTCAGCATGCCCTGGCAGCTGTATAATGTGTGTAGCACTACAAGGCTCAGCATGCCCTGGCAGCTGTATAATGTGTGTAGTACTACAAGGCTCAGCATGCCATGGCAGCTGTATAATGTGTATAGCACTACAAGGCTCAGCATGCCCTGGCAGCTGTATAATGTGTGTAGCACTACAAGGCTCAGCATGCCCTGGCAGCTGTATAATGTGTGTAGTACTACAAGGCTCAGCATGCCCTGGCAGCTGTATAATGTGTATAGCACTACAAGGCTCAGCATGCCCTGGCAGCTGTATAATGTGTGTAGCACTACAAGGCTCAGCATGCTCTGGTAGCTGTATAATGTGTGTAGTACTACAAGGCTCAGCATGCCATGGCAGCTGTATAATGTGTATAGCACTACAAGGCTCAGCATGCCCTGGCAGCTGTATAATGTGTGTAGCACTACAAGGCTCAGCATGCCCTGGCAGCTGTATAATGTGTGTAGTACTACAAGGCTCAGCATGCCCTGGCAGCTGTATATTGTGTGTAGTACTACAAGGCTCAGCATGCCTTGGCAGCTGTATAGTGTGTGTAGCACTACAAGGCTCAGCATGCCCTGGCAGCTGTATAGTGTGTGTAGCACTACAAGACTCAGCATGCCCTGGCAGCTGTATAGTGTGTGTAGCACTACAAGGCTCAGCATGCCCTGGCAGCTGTATAGTGTGTGTAGCACTACAAGGCTCAGCATGCCCTGGCAGCTGTATAATGTGTGTAGCACTACAAGGCTCAGCATGCCCAGGCAGCTGTATAATGTGTGTAGCACTACAAGGTTCAGCATGCCCTGGCAGATGTATAATGTGTGTAGCACTACAAGGCTCAGCATGCCCTGGCAGCTGTATAATGTGTGTAGCACTACAAGGCTCAGCATGCCCTGGCAGCTGTATAGTGTGTGTAGCACTACAAGACTCAGCATGCCCTGGCAGCTGTATAGTGTGTGTAGCACTACAAGGCTCAGCATGCCCTGGCAGCTGTATAGTGTGTGTAGCACTACAAGGCTCAGCATGCCCTGGCAGCTGTATAATGTGTGTAGCACTACAAGGCTCAGCATGCCCAGGCAGCTGTATAATGTGTGTAGCACTGCAAGGTTCAGCATGCCTTGGCAGATGTATAATGTGTGTAGTACTACAAGGCTCAGCATGCTCTGGCAGCTGTATAATGTGTGTAGTACTACAAGGCTCAGCATGCCCTGGCAGCTGTATAATGTGTGTAGCACTACAAGGCTCAGCATGCCATGGCAGCTATATAATGTGTGGAACACTACAAGGCTCAGCATGCCCTGGCAGCTGTATAATGTGTGTAGCACTACAAGGCTCAGCATGCCCTGGCAGCTGTATAATGTGTGTAGTACTACAAGGCTCAGCATGCCCTGGCAGTTATATAGTGTGTGTAGCACTACAAGGCTCAGCATGCCCTGGCAGCTGTATAATGTGTGTAGCACTACAAGGCTCACCATGCTCTGGTAGCTGTATAATGTGTGTAGCACTACAAGGCTCAGCATGCCCTGGCAGCTGTATAATGTGTGTAGTACTACAAGGCTCAGCATGCCTTGCAGATGTATAGTGTGTGTAGCACTACAAGGCTCAGCATGCCCTGGCAGCTGTATAATGTGTGTAGCACTACAAGGCTCAGCATGCTCTGGTAGCTGTATAATGTGTGTAGCACTACAAGGCTCAGCATGCCCTGGCAGCTGTATAATGTGTGTAGTACTACAAGGCTCAGCATGCCCAGGCAGCTGTATAATGTGTATAGCACTACAAGACTCAGCATGCCCAGGCAGCTGTATAATGTGTGTAGCACTACAAGGCTCAGCATGCCCTGGCAGCTGTATAGTGTGTGTAGCACTACAAGGCTCAGCATGCCCTGGCAGCTGTATAATGTGTGTAGTACTACAAGGCTCAGCATGCCCTGGCAGATGTATAATGTGTGTAGTACTACAAGGCTCAGCATGCCCAGGCAGCTGTATAATGTGTGTAGCACTACAAGGCTCAGCATTCCCTGGCAGTAGTATAATGTGTGTAGCACTACAAGACTCAGCATGCCCTGGCAGCTGTATAATGTGTGTAGTACTGCAAGGCTCAGCATGCCCTGGCAGCTGTATAATGTGTGTAGCACTACAAGACTCAGCATGCCCAGGCAGTTATATAGTGTGTGTGTGTAGCACTACAAGGCTCAGCATGCCCTGGCAGCTGTATAATGTGTGTAGTACTACAAGGCTCAGCATGCCTTTGCAGCTGTATAATGTGTGTAGCACTACAAGGCTCAGCATGCCCTGGCAGCTGTATAATGTGTGTGGTACTACAAGGCTCAGCATGCCCAGGCAGCTGTATAATGTGTGTAGTACTACAAGGCTCAGCATGCCCAGGCAGCTGTATAATGTGTGTAGCACTACAAGGCTCAGCATGCCCTGGCAGCTGTATAATGTGTGTGGTACTACAAGGCTCAGCATGCCCAGGCAGCTGTATAATGTGTGTAGTACTACAAGGCTCAGCATGCCCAGGCAGCTGTATAATGTGTGTAGCACTACAAGGCTCAGCATGCCCTGGTAGCTGTATAATGTGTGTAGTACTACAAGGCTCAGCATGCCCTGGCAGCTGTATAATGTGTGTAGCACTACAAGGCTCAGCATACCCTGGTAGCTGTATAATGTGTGTAGTACTACAAGGCTCAGCATGCCCTGGTAGCTGTATAATGTGTGTAGTACTACAAGGCTCAGCATGCCCTGGCAGCTGTATAATGTGTGTAGTACTACAAGGCTCAGCATGCCCTGGCAGCTGTAAAATGTGTGTAGCACTACAAGGCTCAGCATGCCCAGGCAGTTATATAGTGTGTGTAGCACTTCAAGGCTCAGCATGCCATGGCAGCAGTATAGTGTGTGTAGCACTACAAGGCTCAGCATGCCTTTGCAGCTGTATAATGTGTGTAGTACTACAAGGCTCAGCATGCCCAGGCAGCTGTATAATGTGTGTAGCACTACAAGGCTCAGCATGCCCTGGCAGCTGTATAATGTGTGTAGTACTACAAGGCTCAGCATGCCCAGGCAGCTGTATAATGTGTGTAGTACTACAAGGTTCAGCATGCCCTGGCAGCATTATAATGTGTGTAGCACTACAAGGCTCAGCATGCCCTGGTAGCTGTATAATGTGTGTAGCACTACAAGGCTCAGCATGCCCAGGCAGCTGTATAATGTGTGTAACACTACAAGGCTCAGCATGCCCTGGCAGCTGTATAATGTGTGTAGTACTACAAGGCTCAGCATGCCCAGGCAGCTGTATAATGTGTGTAACACTACAAGACTCTGCATGCCCTGGCAGCTGTATAATGTGTGGAACACTACAAGGCTCAGCATGCCCTGGCAGCTGTATAATGTGTGTAACACTACAAGGCTCAGCATGCCCTGGCAGCTGTATAATGTGTATAGCACTACAAGACTCAGCATGCCCTGGCAGCTGTATAATGTGTGGAACACTACAAGGCTCAGCATGCCCTGGCATCTGTTTAGTGTGTGTAATACTACAAGGCTCAGCATGCCCTGTCAGCTGTGTAATGTGTGTAGCACTACAAGACTCAGCATGCCCTGGCAGCTGTATAATGTGTGTAGCACTACAAGACTCAGCATGCCATTGCAGCTGTATAATGTGTCATTTTACCTTTAGCTGCATGAACCCCTGTGTGCTCTGAGTCAGCCTCAAACCTTTTAACAGTACAGTGATCACATGCAAGTTGCTGTGAAGTAGCCTGGGAAGTAGCCTGGGAAGTAGCCTTGGAAGTAGCCTTGGAAGGTTTTCATATCTTGCCCAAGGTATTCAACTATTTCATGCTTTTCGGCATCAGAAAGATCCTTTTTCTATTGCATATTACTTGAAAATGGTGGTCTGCTTAAAGGACCACTCCAGCAGAAAAAAAAGTAAGCATTAAAAATCTGACAGAACTGATAGGTTTTGGACTAGTCCATCTTCTATTGGGGGATTCTCATGATTTACTTTGTTTTCAAAAGCACATACTGAACTGCAGTTTAACTACCAAACTAGTAAGGTGCCGCCTCCCTACTCCCTTGCCAACTATTTTGGCAATTAGACTTAGCAACTGCCATTCAGGAAATGCTTTTGAAAACCAAGAAAACCCAGAAAATCTACCATGAGAAGATGGACTAGTCCAAAACCTGTTCTTTCCGATTTTGGCCTGGTGCACACCAAAACCCGCTAGCAGATCCGCAAAACGCTAGCGGTTTTTGAAACGCTTTTTCTTATTTTTATGAAGCGTTTCACCTAGCATTTTGCGTTTTTGGGTAGCGGTTTTTGTGTAGCAGATTTCATGTATTGTTACAGTAAAGCTGTTACTGAACAGCTTCTGTAACAAAAACACCTGCAAAACCGCTCTGATCTAGCGTTTTTCAGAGCGGTTTGCGTTTTTCCTATACTTTACATTGGAGGCAGAAACGCTGCCGCAATCAAGAAAATGCCTCACCCCGGGGAGTATGCGTTTCTGCAAAACGCCTCCCGCTCTGGTGTGCACCAGCCCATCGAAATACATTACCCTAGTGTATCCACAGCCGCAAGCGCTTGTAAAAACGCGAGAAAACCCGCTCGGTGTGCACCAGCCCTCAAACTGCTTACTTTTTTGTCGGAGTGGTCCTTTAAAGTGACACTGAAGCGAAAAAAATCATCATGATATACTGAGTTGTTTTATGATATAATGAATTGTATGTGTAGCACGGATATGAATAGAACATTAGCTGCAAGGAAAAGAGTCTCATATTTTTATTTCCTTTTATATAGCTTTTTTTTTTATAACATTGCATCATTCTCTAATACTTGCAGTTTACAAACTACACTCTACATTTTAAACTATGAGACCCTAATGACCCTTTGAACTTCTTGCAGTAAAATCTTATCTGAAGTTTTCTTTCACTGTTTCTTTGATATATAAGTGCTGCAGAAAATAGCACTGTAGCCGACTAAATTAGTCAGAGAGCTCAGAGAAGCTCTTTTGCATATATAACAAGTGAAATTTCTTAACTCTTCCTGTACTGGAAACAATATAAGACTCACATCTGGGCAGCACAGTGGTGTAGTGGATAGCACTCTTTCCTTGCAGCTCTGGGTTACTGGTTTGAATCCCAGCTAGGCCAACATGTGCAAGGAGTTTGTATGTTCTCCTATGTCTGCGTGGGTTTCCTCTGGGCACTGTGATTTCCTCCCACATTCCAAAAACATACAGATAAGTTATTTAGCTTCCCCCACACAATTGGCCCTAGACTACATTGGGCATATAACTATGGCAGGGATTAGATTGTAAGCTTCTCTGAGGGACAGTTAGTGACATGACTATATACTCTGTACATTGCTGCGGAAGATATCGGTGCTATGTAAATCCTAAATAATAATAATAATAATGTCTTTGCTACTAATGTTCTATCCCTTTAAAGGATACCCGAGGTGACATGTGACTTGACAAGATAGACATGTATTTGCACAATGCCTAGCACACAAATAATTATGCCGTGTTCCTTTTTTTCTTTCTCTGCCTGAAAGAGTTAAACATCAGGCATGTAAGTGGCAGTTACTATCAGAGTCAGCACTGGGTCAGACTACAGCGTGACCCTCACTGGTAAGAAATTACAACTATAAAACACTTTCCTAGCAGAAAATGGCTTCTGAGAGCAGGAAAGAGATAAAAAGGATCAATAGTAAGCTCTGGCATACTTCAATGAATGTGTCATTGAGCAAAAACAATAAAACAGTAAAAGCTTAAAAAGTAGATTTAAAAATAAAACTGTGGAATATCTTAAAAAGTCATTTTAGGAGAAGGAGGATAGATACAATTGTTTATTTAGTTAGTTTATTTTCACCTCAGGTGTCCTTTAACAATGTGGAACCTCCTTCTTTAGTTCTTTTTCCTGTAATTGGGCTCGCCTGGAAAACTTACTATCACAGAGTGATTTCTTTGAGACACAATACCATCCATGAGCAGGGCCGGATTTAGGACAAGGCCACCTAGGCCATGGCCTAGGGCACCACAGGAGCAAGGGCACCAAAGCAGCAGGCTAAACTGGTGCAGCATTTGCAAGCTTGCAAATGCTGCAATACAGGGAGATAAGGCGAGCACCTGAGCCGCCTGTGCAGCAGCCACCTTGCTCTCTCTGCATGTTTGCATTGTGGCTGGCGGCTATAGACTTGGGCAGCATTGGAGACGGAAAGGAAGAGGAAGCTTCTGCACTGGAGATGAGTGGAGAAATGAGTGACACTGATGGCTGCTGACTTGTGAAGGCGAGCTGGCTACCTATACTGAAAAGGGTGGGTGGGAAAAGGAGGGATTAAGGGAGCCATCAGGCTACCTGTACTAGAGGGAAGGGGTCATTTGGCTACCTATAATGGGGGGGAGGGGTCATCTGGCTACCTATACTGGAGGGAAGGGGGGAGGGGTTATCTTGCTACCTATACTGAAGGGGGGTGGCTGGTGACAGTGGCCTTGGGCGGTAAAGAGTACAAATCCGGCCCTGTCCATGAGTTTAATTGAAAAACAAAATATTTTATCTTTATGACACTTCAATGAAATCTGTGTAATAATTTGGAACGCAGTGTATTGACATTGTGTTAGAAATATGATTAGATCATCTATGCAACGTGTCAGCCTGGATGTGGCTTTGCAGGGAACACATCACATAACAGTGTGGATGAGAAGCTGGCAAAAAATACACATGTAAGCAAATATAAACACTATTCCAGAAAATAAATTAGATAGATAGATAATAGATAGATAGATAGATAGATAGATAGATAGATAGATAGATAGATAGATAGAAAACCACGCACTCATACACAGTGCAGTCAGCGCCCAATGTTAACATACAAGCATTTCTAAACACTCTAGCTAGAGTAGTATAAACTCATCTGGTACACGGCCAGGCTGCTTTCTGGGGAAACACAGACCACTAGTGGCCAGTGCTGGAACTGACACACAACTGTGGCATGTACTCCAGTTAACCCTTTGTGGCACAAATACATAAAATACCATAAACTGGAGAGAATAGCCATCTTCTAACCATAGCTTCCAAGGGACAGTCCCTCTTTGGGAGCCCTGTCCCTCTGTCCCTCTTCCCTCCTCATTGGTCCCTCTTTCAGGACTTTGTTCCTCTTTCTATGTAAATATATGTATTTCTCTACTGAAAAATGTGTTTGACTCTAAACTTTATTCCCATCCTTTAAATGTATATATTTTTAATTTTCAAATGTTAATATGAAGGAAAATGAATCAGGATAGAAAGGACCGGTGTGGTTTGAGTTATAAAACAACATTTTTTTAAATGAAATCTTTATGGTATTCATGACTAGGGGTGTGCTGGGGGCGTGATCAGAGGTGTGGTATGGGTGTGGCTTAGGTGCCCCTCTTTCTCATCTCAAAAAGTTGGGAGGTACAGTATGTTCTAACCCCTACAGACTCCTAATCCTTGACCTGCTGCCCTCGGATCGGCCTTAAGCCTGGTTCACACTTTCAATTATGATTGGCCAATCACTAGCCAATTTTACCACCTCCACAAAGTGGGCCTACATGGAGAGATGACATACTCCAGTCCTTGGAGGCCGAGCTCCTCACTCATTTTGGCACAGCTTACATTAATTGATGAGACTGAATCAGGAAAGGTGTAGTTCATCAAGTAAAGCAACACATTTCTCCATTCCTCTGTCCATCCTAAACACTGGTATGGATCTGGCCCTCCTGGACTGGCGTTTGACATCAGTGAACAGATTTGAAGACTATGACCACATTATGTAGTTAAGCTCTCATATTACAGGGAAGTGGTAAAATTGTCCAATCATTGGCCAATTAAAATTGGATGTGTGTACTAGGCTGTATTCCAGGCTCCAGGAAACTAGACAACATAATAATGATCCTAACATTTGTAAAGCGCTATTCTCTGTCCTGTTGGACTCAAAGCGCTCAAAAGCTGCAGCCACTAAGGATGCGCTCAAGAGGCCACCCCAGGGCCAGGCAGAGGCAGGAGAGGCTCCAGCCTCAGGGCGCAGTGTAGGAGGGGGCGCACAACTCACTCAGCTGTCATTCCTAATTGTGGTTGAAGCAGAGAGAAATAAGTAATGGGGATACATGGCAGTGACAGCAAGCCAGATAACTAGAGGTTAAGGTGTTGGGGGCCCTGGGGTGCCGCTTAGTCTAATAGTAATAATGGCTGTGGTGGGAGGGCCTTGTCCTGGCTCTGGGCCACCCTGCAGTGTTAAGAAGTCTTACCCAAGTTGTTACTGAATAGGTACTGACCCCATCCAGGATTCAAACCCTGGTCTACCATGTCAAAGGCACAGCCCTTAACCAGTACACTGTCCAGCCACTGTGCACACTAGCCAACATAAATGATTAGCCGATCTGGTCTAAATTATTATTATTATTTTTTAAAGAACTCTGCTATTAGGTAGCAATAGTCTTCGACCCTCAACTGGGTCATATCACCCTGTAGTGTGAGTTGCTAAAACGCTGGAGAATTACCAGTAATTATTTCCCGCATAAATGCAGTACCCAGAACTCAAACTTACAGGACTGCCAATCTTCAATGAGTCAGGTCCATTTTTTGAGAAAGCCCGCTCCTCCCACCTATCTGCATAATTCTGTGCTGCATAGAGTAGTACGAATTTAGCTGGACAGCCGCCCAATCCAGTATCAGTTACATTTCTGCTGAAATTTGACTGAGATCGACAGGGGCTGCCAGGTGATAAACCAGATGCGGCTGCCTGACTGTTTCTAACATAATTGTGTACATGGCAGATTTGGCCACTATTGACCTGTTTGTGTATGGCTGGTTTGTAGATAGCTTAAGCTGGAGTCCCATAGACAAGCTGGGATTTTGTAGTCCGCCTTATGAGCCCAATAAGAATAGTATCAGCTGTGAGTTCACTAATTTTTTCACCTGTGTTCAGGGGCAAAAGTAGAAATGACTGGCTGCCTCCCCCTTCCTCCCAGACCACCCACCCACACACCACACCCCTCCCAGACCGCACACCTGCACATTCCTCCAGGAACCCCCACAGCTGCACACCCCTCCTGTAACCTCCCACCTCCACAGCTGCACACCCCACCCAGACCTCCCACACTGCACAGCCATCCTGGACTCCACACACCTGCACACCCCTCTCAGAACCCCCCATGCCTGCACACCCTTCCTGTACCCCCGACACCTGCACACCCCTCCTGGACCTGCCACCCCCACAGCTGCACACCCTTCCTGTACCCCTGACACCTGCACACCCCTCCTGGACCCGCCACCCCCACAGCTGCACACCCCTCCTGTACCCCCGAAACCTGCACACCCCTCTCGTAACCCCCACCTCCACAGCCGCACACCCCTCCCGGCCCCCCCAAAACCTGCACACCCCTCTTGTACCCCCGACACCTGCACACCCCTCCTGGACCCGCCACCCCCACAGCTGCACACCCCTCCCGTAACCTCCACCTCTACAGCTGCACACTCCTCCCGGTTCCCCCAAACCTGCACACCCCTCGCCAAACCCCCGACACCGTACACCCCTCCTAGCCTCACTCTTCACCTGGACCCCCCACACCTGCACTCCCCTCCCGATCCCCCCACACCGCACAGCCCTCATGGACTCCCCACAACTGCACACCCTTCTCAGATCCCCAACGCCTGCACACCCCTCCCGGACCCCCCACACCTGCACACCCCTCCCGGACCCGCCACCCCCACAGCTGCACATCACTGCCAAAGCCCCCACACCTGCACACCCTCCCAGACCCGCCACCCCACACAGCTGCACCCCCTCTCCAGGACCCCCCCACACCTGCACACCCCTCCCGGACCCGCCACCCCCACAGCTGCACACCACTGCCAAACCCCCCACACCTGCACACCCCTCCCAGACCCACCACCTCACACAGCTGCACACCCCTCCCAGACCCCCACACACACACCTAAACACCCCTCCCGGACCCCCACACCACACACCCCTCCTGTAACCCCCAACAGCTGCACACCCCTCCTGGACCCTCCACACTGCACACCCCTCCTAACCCCCCCACACCTGCATACCCTCCTGGACCCCCTACACCTGCAAACCCCTGCCGGACCTCCACCTCCCACAAACCACACACCCCTCCCAGACCCCCCACACACCTGCGCACCCCTCCTGGACCCCCACACTACGCACCCCCACACACACACACACACCTGCACACCCCTCCCTGACCCCCCACACCCCTCCCAGCCCCCCCCCCCAACACCTGCACACCCCTCCCTGACCCCCCACACCCCTCCCAACCCCCCACACCTGCATACCCCTCCTTGACCCCCCCCCCCACACCTGCACACCCCTCCCTGACCCCCCACACCCCTCCCAACCCCCCACACCTGCATACCCCTCCTTGACCCCCCCCCCACACCTGCACACCCCTCCCTGACCCCCCCACACCCCTCCCAACCCCCCCCCCACACCTGCACACCCCTCCCTGACCCCCCCACCCCCCCCCCACACACACACCTGCACACCCCTCCCTGACCCCCCACACCCCTCCCAGCCCTACCCTCCTACACCTGCACACCCCTCCCGGAACCACACACACTGCACACCCCTCCCAGCCACTCCCCTCCCGGACCCCCCACCACAAAGGCCAACAAAGATTTTCCATCTAGTCCAAACAATATTTTTGAGCAATTTTAGATTATAATTAAATCAAACGAGATAGAAAATCTCAGTCGATTAAAGAACTAGCACTCTGAAGCTAGCCATACATTTATCAATTTCTCCGTTCAAATCCTGGTAGATGAGATCACCCCTTTCCAATCTGCTGGGAAACTATTGCCCCCATGTTAACCTAAAATTTATCAAAAATGTGGCTCAGACTAGATGAAAACTGCTACATCTCCCGGAGTGCATTGCGGAAACCCTCATTATAAGAGGTGACATCATGAAAAATAGACCTAATTGTAATTTGCTACCATTTCAGTATTCCTCACTGTGTTCTGATATGACCCACTTGAGGGTTGCAAGTGTCTTCCACCTAAAAAACAGATCATTTGTACAAAATCCAGCTCAGTTTAGCTTACTAAATAAACTAGAAAGTGTAAAGCGCTATCGCAATCGCTACCGATTTGTGATAGCGTTTTGGGAACGATTTCCCTGCTCCTATACAATTCATTAGAATGGAAACGCTCCCAAAATGCTGCATGTCCTGTAATTGCGATTTCCTTAATTGCAATCGCTCTAGTGGAATCTGTCCCATCCATTTACATTGGCAGAGCGTTTAGGGAAATCGCTAGCGATTTAAAGCGCTCCCTAGACGCTAAAAAAAAAACACGCTAGTGGGTTTCAGGCCTTAACGTGTCCGTTAACGGTAATATATTTTCCTTAGATGCGATCATTTAATCAGAGAAAATTGACGTGAAACGATTTTATAGTAGATTGGAATACAGAACTTTGTCGATCGGACTGTTGGATTTTACGTTCGTATCTGAAGACAGAAAGTTCCCTAATCGAATCGTTTATGGGAACAATCGATACTTACCTTCCAATGATTTACGATCCGGCAAATCTGATCCAATAATCGTATGAGGAAAATATTGTACTGTTAATGGGAAGCTTAAGGCTGCTTTCACACCAAGACGTAACAGGCGCACGTTAGTGCGCCTGTAACGCTCTCCCAACGCACAGCAATGTAACACAAGTGGGCTGTTCACACAGCCCACGTTGCGTTACATGTAACGCTGCACGTTCTCCGCAAAGTGCAGCATGCTACGGCGTTGGAGCGGCTATAGCCGCGTTAGACTGTTTGCACATGCGCAGTGGGGGGCGGAGAGGAGGCGGGGAGAGCCAGCTACAGTAGCCGCGCACATGGCTACTTAATATTCACTGCACTGGCGGGCGCTGATTTGCCGGCGGGACCACGTGATGCGAAGTGTCTCGCTCCGCATCACGTGGACCCGCTGGCCAATCAGCGCCACTCTGGGAGACATTATAGGAATCGAGCCGCTTAACGCGCCTCACTCTACCGTCGGCTCTTGCAGCACCATACGTTGTGTTAGGTGCACGTTATGCGACCTTAACGTAGCACCTAACGCAACGTCTTGGTGTGCAAGTAGCCTTAAGGGAATGTCCAGGCCTATCAAAAAAATGACATTTACTTACTTGGGGTTTCCTCCAGCCCCTTGCAGCCGACATTTATTCATTACATTACTTGCACTACAATTCTCCTGTGTGTGTTTTCCGTGTGATGCATGCGTCATAATGAAAGTGATTGCAGATGCATGCAAATAACAAAGAGCGCAAAAAAAAAAAATGTGTACGCTTTTCCTATGTGCTTGCTAGGGAGTTTTTGGTGCACTTGAAAAGCAAAAAAATTAAATTGTAGTGAATGGGACAAAACGCAATCGTACCAAAAATTGACCCACAAATCATAATGAAATTGTCCTTGGCAAAATGCATGCGCTCGCAAATCAAAATGCATTTATTGTGAACAGGCTCTAAGGGAGAGATGACGCTTGTGCATTTCAGCAGCATTCTGCGAAAACAGATGCGATTAACACATGCAATGATTTTCTATGGGGTCGCTGCGTTTTCAGGAGGCATCTGTGAAACTGCACAGGGTTAAAAAAAAACCCGAAACAACCTGCACTACAAAACGCACATTTGCGCGGCAAAACGCTTACAGGAAATCATTTGTGGTTCCCATAGACACAAGAGTGATTGTTCCCTTGGGGCTCATTCACACTATGAGCGTTTCAGTTTTTTAAACGCTGGCGGTTTTAGAAATCGCCTTAAGGCCCCCTGCACACTGCAAATCCGATTACAATTTCAATTTTCCCTGGATGCTATATATAAAAAAAAAAGGGCAGAAAAAAAACAGGGCAATTAAAAATCATAAATTGGAATCGCATGTTAAAATCGATTAAAAACTGCAAATCGGAATCGCATGTAGTATGCAGGAGGCCTCAAAGCACTTGTGCAATGTTTTCCTATGAGAGTGTTCACATGTGAGCGTTTCGATTTCTTTGAAATCGCAAACATGCTACACGTACCATTTTCTGACCGCTTTGGCTCAATGGAAGGTATAGGGAAATCGCAAAGCGTTTGATAAAGCGCTTTGTATGGCAATTTCCCGTGCGCTTTTCAGAATAAATACATTGTATTTATTCTTTTCCAAGTCAAAGAGTTCACTTCCTGACTGACGTCAGGAAATGAAAATCTCAATTGCTCATCAAAAGCGCTTAGACAAGCGCTTACAAAAACGCTATTCTAAGCTCATAGCGCAGGGAAAAGCACTTTTAAAAAAGCTAAAAAAAATCGCTCAGCGCTTGCGATAGCGCTGCCGCTGGCGATTTATAATGTGAACATAGCCTAGGGAGGGATCTTACTTGAGTCTTGCGGAAAGTGCAGGCAATTCCCTGCATTTTCCCTTACTTTATGTGCGCTGGTCTGCATTTAAACGCATTCATATTTGTTTACAGTAGCCAGTGTTTTTTTCAATGAGAGATCGCTTGCAGTGCTGGACCGAAATTACGCATGAGCGTAATTACGCATCGTAATTCAATGTAAATTTACGCGTAAGCGCTACGTGTAACTTATGGTCTTACGCGTAATTATTTACGCGTAAGCAGTAAAGTGGTATTGTAATTACACTGTCTACCGTAATTGCTAGGTATGCGTAATTTTACGGAGACTTACGCGTAATTTTACGCGTAATTACTAACGTAAAAACTCCCCTTTTCTAAGAGTAGCCAATCAGTCAACATCCTAAGCAACCAATAGTATCTTCTCCCGCCCTTCAGTATAAGCGTACGTTTTGACGCATACGAATTATATGTACGCAATAACTGTCACATTGACGGCTATTGCGTACATATCGTCCGTATGCGTCAAAAAGTAAGCATTAATGGGTATTACGGCACTACGCGTAACATCATAGTGTAAGCGCCTACATTACGGTATCCTTACGCGCAGGGCAGTTTCTAGGCTAAATTTCACCCAGTTCGAGAGTCCAAAAATATGCCCCCCCCCAACCTCCCCCCCCCCCCCCCCCCCCCCCCTTCCCCAAAATCAGAGCTGCTAAGTGAAATCATGTCAAAAGGCTTCTTGAAACCAACTTACCATTTTTATTTTTTTGTAATAAATTACAACACTTCACTAAAAGGTGCAGGCAGGGGGAACTGTAGTATAAAGGTAGGCAATACACTTAAAAATACAGGTAGGCAATACACTTAAAAAGAGTAGTCCTACAGACAAACCAACAAGCTCAAGGGGCCATATGCAATTCACGTTTTCACCTGAGTTTTCTCTTAGGTGATATTTTAAAACTTGTCAATAAAATCCCTTTTATACCACCAGCAAGCAAAAAAATACTCAAAATAATTTTGATAGTACTTTTTACCTACTTTTTGATACTTTTTTCCATTGCAAAGTGCTAATAAGTTATTTTAAATCAAAGATAAACATTTTTCTCCTAGGAGAAAACTCAGGTGAAATATGGCCCACATACCAAAAACATACAGATAAGTTAATTGGCTTCACTCTAAAAAATTGGCCCTAGACTATGATACATACACTACACAGTACATACATAGACATAGGACTATAGTAGGGATTAGATTGTGAGCTCCTCTGAGGGACAGTTAGTGACAAGTCTATATTATCTGTACAGCGCTCCGTAATATGTCAGTGCTATATAAATCCTAAATAATAATAATGTTGCAATCCCACTGGCTTGACCCCACAGCCCCCCCTCCCAGTACATGTTGCAATCTTACTGGCCTGACCCCACAACCCCCCTCCCAGTACATGTTGCATTCCCACTGGCCTGACCCCACAACCCCCCTCCCAGTACATGTTGCAAAAGAGCGACCCCCTCCCAGGCTAGCCAGGGTGTCACAGTCAGACCACCATGGTCTGACTGTGACTCCCTGGCTGTGGGTGGTAGGGGGGTTCTCTTTTTGCCCTGGGCTGGTGGTCAGAGCCCACCATGGCCTGACTGTGACTCCCTGGCTGGGGATGGGGGGGGGGTACTCTTTTTGCCCTGGGCTGGTTGGTGGTCAGACTCTGACCACCAGCCCAGGGCAAAAACAGCACCCCCCTACCCCCAGCCAGGGAGTCACACTGTCAGACCATCAGGGTTCTGAGTTTGACCACCAGTCCAGGGCAAAAAGAGCGCCCCCCTCACGCCACATCAGAAAGAGAGGCAGTGCAGTACATAGACTGCCTGCCTACTTACCATGATGTTGCCCATCAGAACTGGATTCTGGAAGTCAGGTGCCAGGACAGAAATGGTGGGGGTCCGGGCAGGGGACAGGTGCTAGCAGCGGCAGCAAGGGCCAGCAGGCACACACACAGTTGCAGCAGTGGCAGCGAGGAGCCCGAGTCCGACTGGCCAAAAGACTCCACCTTCTTCTGGGGCTGGGCTCCGCCGCACACTGCTGCTGCACAGGAAACGCTTTTTGCCCTGGGCTGGCTGGTTGGTGGTCACTGGTCAGACTCTGGGCTGGTGGTCAGAGCCCACCATGGTCTGACTCACTGTGACTCCCTGGTTGGGGATGGGGGGGTACTCTTTTTTCCCTGGGCTGGTTGGTGGGGCAAAAAGAGCACCCCCCTACCCCCAGCCAGGGAGTCACACTTTCAGACCATCACCACCACCATGGTGGGTTCTGAGTCTGACCACCAGCCCAGGGCAAAAAGAGCGCCCCCCCTACCCCCAGCCAGGGAGTCACACTTTCAGACCATTCACCACCTGTTCTGAGTCTGACCACCAGGCACCAGCCCAGGGCAAAAAGAGCGCCCCCCTCCCCCCACGTCAGAAAGAGAGCGCAGTACATAGACTGCCAGTGCCTGCCTTCTTCTTCTTACCATGATGTTGTTGCCCATCACCAGAACTGGATTCTGGAACTTGCGCCGGGCCAGGATCGGTGGGGGTCCGGGCAGCACGGGACAGGTGCTAGCGGTGGGCAGCGGCAGCAAGGGCCAGGCAGGCAGGCACACACACACAGTAGCAGCAGTGGCAGTGGCAGCGAGGACTGGAGCCCCAGTCCGACTTGCCATAAGACTTCTTCCACCTTCTTCTGGGGCTGGGCTCCGCCGCACACTGCTGTTCTGCACAGTCAGGAAACGTCCGTGACAGGATCTTCGCGCTGCCGCTCCTGTCACGTGACGTGGTGGTGACGTCAACACGCAGCCAGGTCAGACTCAGGACGGAGCGCCCAGAAGGATCGACGTCTAGCAGGGAACTGAGGCCGGGGTGATCGCGCTGGTGCGCACAGCTCCTCCAGCCTCTTCACTGCAGTGACGTCACTTCCTTCTCCTTCTGCCTGGCGCCCCCCCAAGCAGTCTCTCATGGGCGCCCCGTTCAGCAGAACCTGCTGAACGGGGCAAGAAACGGCCCTGCTTACGCGTAACTGCGTAAGTTTACGCGTAATTACAGTGATGTACCGTAGATAATTTCCTACGCCGTAACCGTAATTGCGTAATGCGTAATAGCGTAAAATTACGCGTAATGACCCATAAGCGTAGATTTTTCCATTACGACCAGCACTGATCGCTTGTGCTGCTGTGTGCAGGCCCGGATTTACATCACAGGAGCCCATAGGCACAGATGTTCTGGCACCCTACACTTTGCCCTCCATGAACCACAAACCCCCACCGAACCGTACTGCAAATCTGTCACTTCTCCCTTACTTCCTGTGCCCGGTGTAGGTAGCTACAGGTGGCCCTTAAAGTGAGCAGAGACAAAGCACCCTCACGTATTTTACCATATATATCAGTGGGAACATTAGAGAAAACACCTACCATGCTTTCTGTTTCATTCTACACTGCACAGCTTGCTTCTAATCAGCCCTGATAAAATCCCCGACATAGCATTCAGTCTGGCTTTGCTCAGGAATATTTATAGCTCAGTCTGTGTTCTCTCATGTCTTTTCAAGTCCAAGCTGGCTCTGCTCAGGAATCATTATAGTTGAATCATTATAGCAAAGCCAGACTGAATGCTCAGTCGGGGATTTTATCAGGTCTGATAAGAAGCAAGCTGTGCAGTGCAGAATGAAACAGAAGGCACGGTAGGTGTTTTTTCTAATGTTCCCACTGATCTATATGGTAAAATACATGAGGGTGCTTCGTCTCTGGTTCACTTTAATACTGAGTGCACCTCACGGTGGCTACCTCATATTAAGTAGCTAGAGGTGCCCCCTGGTATTCGGTAACTAGAGGTGCCCCCGACTGAAGGGAGATCTTGTCAGTAGAATGCAGAGAGCTGGGTGAGTAACCTCTCAATTATGCTCCACTTGGAACTCTACATAGGAAAAGAGAGAGGCACTCAAGGAAGGTATTGCGCCGCCTTTTCTTCATTAGGTGCCTGTAGACACAAGCCTACAGTGCCTTATGGTAAATCCGGCCCTGGTTGTGTGTAAAAGATGTGCATGTTGTATCTTATTTTTCATGCTATGCAGAATCACAGATGCCTCCTACAAACACAGCTTCCCCATAGAAAATGATTTCATGCGTTTTCGCTATGTGGCAAAACACAGTCGAACTGCACATGTTTGATCCCTGCCTTAGGCTGGATCCACACTTATCCATACGTTTTCTGCATTTGTTTTTCTACATGAGTTGACTGAGGCTGGGCTCACATATGACAAAAAAGTAGCGTTTAAGGATGGTTGCGATTTTCTATTGCGTTTTTACTGCGTTTTGGTGCGTTTTAATGTCTTTGCGGTTCGCTAATGTTAAATGCATAGGCGTTTTGTATCAGAGATTTTTATTTTTTTAATCAAAAACGCATTAAAAAAACGCATGCAAAACGCTATGCATATGCATTACTATAGACTTTCATTATGTGCATTTTTCAACTAAAAAAAGTACCATATTATGCAACACTACCAGTGTTTGCAAAACGCATACTGTAAAAACGCAGTGCATCCCATAGGCTAACATTGCTGCATAAAACACAGCGTTTCCCGCTACACTAGCGTTTCTGCTATGTGTGCTCCCTGCCTGACGGTTTTGTATTGCTGTAATTTGTTTTTCTGCATGTGAAAAACGCATTCAACTGTGCACTAGCCCATTGGTTAACATTGGTTCTCAGTTTTCCTGTGCACAAATTGTACAGAAAAACTGATGAGTGTGGACAGGCCCTTCACCGTTGCCACAACCCCACCTGCACCTCGTTAGAGTGCTACACCTTTGTGTCTCATCCTTCTGTACCTCTGTCCATCTTGTCACCTCTACCACACAGCACATTATAACAATCCACTACAGTAACATGGCAAGAGAAGTAAACACACTTTATAAAATGAAACTGCACTAGATAATTCTATAGCAAGCAGATATATTTTAGTCAGCCTACAGAAAATTACAGTTAAAGAAAACACAGTGGAATGTCAGCAAATTACACTCAATGCATTGTTATTATAATTATCATTATTGTTATTAATATTATTATTGTGCTACTGTAACTGCCTAACCATATTATTGCCTACCATATTATTATTATGTATTTATAAAGCAGTGACATCTTCTGCAGCACTTTACAGAGTACATAGTCATGTCTCTGACTGTCCTCAGATGAGCTCACAATCTAATCCTACTACCATAATCCTATTGTAATGTCATACCATATTATTATTATCATTATTATGTATTTATAAAGCACTGGCATCTTCTGCAGCACATTACAGAGTACATAGTCATGTCACTATCCTCTGCGGAGCTCACAATCTAATCCTACGATAGTCATAGTCTGATTTCCTACCATATTATTATTATAATGTATTTACTTTATTATCATTATTATGTATTTATAAAGCACTGACATCTTCTGCAGCACATTACAGAGTACATAGTCATGTCACTATCCTCTGCAGAGCTCACAATCTAATCCTACGATAGTCATAGTCTGATTTCCTACCATATTATTATTATTATGTATTTACAAAGCACTGACATTTTCTGCAGCACTTTACAGAGTACATCGTCGTGTCACTGACTGTCCTCAGAGGAGCTCACAATCTAATACTACCACAGTCATAGTCTAATGTCCTACCATATTATTATGTATTTATAAAGCACTGACATCTTCTGCAGCACTGTACAGAATACATAGTCATGTCACTGACTGTCCTCAGAGGAGCTCACAATCTAATCCTGTCATAGTCATAGTTTAATCTCCTACCATATTATTATTATTATTACTATTAATATATTTTTAAAGCACTAACATCCTTTGTATGTACATAGTGAGGTTGATGCTATATAAAGACATATGATTATGTATCAGCAGGCCTTCTTAGTAATATACAGTCATGGATTTTATTTTTCTGTACAGTCAGAAATTTGGCTATGATGTTTGTGGGATGTGATGGCTGGGAGAGCTCTGTGTATGGGAGAGAGCTCTGTGTTTGGGAGAGCTCTGTGTATGGGAGAGCTCTGTGTATGGGAGAGCTCTGTGTATGGGAGAGCTCTGTATATGGGAGACCTCTGTATATGGGAGACCTCTGTATATGGGAGACCTCTGTGTATGGGAGACCTCTGTATATGGGAGACTTCTGAGACCGCTGTATATGGGAGAGCTCTGTATATGGGAGACCTCTGTATATGGGAGAGCTCTGTATATGGGAGACCTCTGTATATGGGAGAGCTCTGTATATGGAAGACCTCTGTATATGGGAGACCTCTGTATACATAAAGTGAAGTGACACAGCAATGGGGAAATCTCCACACATTCCCGGAGAGGTTTGCTGATCGTCCGACTCTTTTTGTGTGAGTGGCCAATAATTGGTTGGTCACAGCAGTAAGGATAATCTGGTAACAACCTCTGGAAATAGAGCTTATTTAGAATGGGAATTTTTTAGACCTGAAAACAACAACCAGGCCCAAACTGGGATCAAATCGTGATCTGCCCCTACCTATCCCTAATCTGAAAGATCATGTGATCAGCATATCTAGCAGAGCCAATAGTGGGGGGCAGATTTCCTGAATAAAATATAGGCAGAATTCTTCCCTCTACCCCTGCTATGGTGTCCCTGTGCAGAGCAGTGACCACCCCCCCCCCCCCCCCCCCCCGATCATTCCCCAGCATCCCGGCGTCCTGCTCCCTGCTCTTCTCCCTTACAGAATGATAGTGATATTAATGGGGTATGTCTATACACCCAAAATATATGTTACTTAAAGTACACCTGAGGGGGGAGGTATTTGGAGGCTGCCATATTTATTTCCTTTATGTACAATACTAGTTGCCTGGCTGTTCTGTTGATCTATTTTACTGCAGTAGTATCTGAATCACACTGGAAACAAGCATGCAGCTAATCCAGTCACACTCCAATCATACACCTGGGCCCATATGCAATTTCCTTTTTTCTCCTGGGAGATAATTTTTCATCTTCTATTTGAAATAACTTTTCAGCACTTTGTAATTGAAAAAACACCAAAAAGTACAGTAGCTGAAAAACTACTATCAAAATTGTGTTTAGCCTTTTCTTGCTTGTTGGTGGTTTAAACTGCATTTTATTGACAAGTTTGAAAATAGAAAAGTGGCTCCTGGGGCCCATATGCAATTCACTTTTTCTCCTGAGTTTTCTCCTGGGAGAGTTTTTAATTTTCGATTTATAATAACTTTTTAGCGCTTTGCAATAGAAAAACTACATGAAAAAGTACTATCAAAATTATCTTGGGTATTTGTTTGCTTGCTGGAGGCTTAAAAGACATTTTTTTTGACAAGTTTGAACATTTCACCTAGAAGAACACTCAGGTGAAAAGGGGAATTGCATATGGGCCCTGATCTGCATACGCTTGTTCAGGGGCTATGGCTAAAAGCATTAGAGGCAGAGCATCAGCAGGACAGCCAGACAATCTGCGTTGTTTAGGCCCTAGGTTCTCAACATGTGGTACGCTTATCCCAGGGGGTACTTCTGATGGTTGCAGAGGGTACTCGGGCTTGATATACTTAACCAAGAACAACATATTTAGAGTTTTAGAAAATGATAAATCTTATCTAAAAAACACAAATTTAGTATTTTAGCTAATTATAAGCAATAGTAAATACTTGGAAATTGTTTAGAATCAATTGTCATGTACTATGATTAAATATACTGTATATTTGTCAAGGGGTACTTGTGATAATGTTTCCTATGCAAGAGGGTACTTGGTGAGTACAGGGTTTTAAAAGGGGTACATACCAATAAAATGTTGAGAAACATTGGTTTAGGCTACTTACACACTAAGATGTTGCGTCAGGTGCTACGTTAAGGTCGCATAACGTGCACCTAACGCAACGCATGGTGGTGGTGGCAGAGGACGTTAGCAAAGAGCCGCGTTGAGCGCTGGTGGAGACCACGTGAGCGGAACACTCCGCATCACGTGGTCCCGCCAGTGACGTCAGCACAGTGCAGTGAATATTAATTAGCTATGTGGCTAATCACTGCGCCTGTGCAAGCAGGCTAATGTGGCAAAGCCGCTCTAACTCTATAGCATGCTGCACTCCAAAATTAACGTGCAGCGTTACAATGTAACGCAACGTGGGCACTGTGAACAGCCCATTGCAGTTACATTGCTGTGCGTTGGGGGAGCGTTACAGGCTGCACTAACGTGCTCCTGTAACGTCTTACTGTGAAAGCAGCCTTAAAAGAAAATAAATATGGCAGCTTCCATACCTGTCAGACTCTCACTTCATGTGTCCTTTAAGGAGACAAGTGCAGTGTCAAAATACATATGTTAAATACGAACATCACTCGATGCCTGTACAGTCACTGTGACATCATCAGTGAGGTCACACCATTCTTACCAGCCCTCACACACACGAATGTCTGAATTATTAATAATAATATTAATAATAATAACGTTTGACACTAATGTACAACACCCATTATTTCTATAATTATGTAGAGATATTGCATGGGGGGGGCATTAGGTTAAAGTACACATGAACCTTATCTGTTTGTGAGAGCAGCAGTACATTATAGGTGCATGTAAACAGACATCTAACGATAGTGCTATGTAAATCTATAATACTACAATAACATTGAAAAAATATATATATATCTATATATAGATATCTATATATCTATAGATATCTATATATATATATATAAATATATATATATCAAGTTTCACAGAAATGCTTAATGCCAGTGTTCTTGAAATATTTTTTGATTGCCCGGCTAAGTTATCAGAACATTTAGAGTCATGAAAGAGACTGAAAAAAAAATCCTAAAAATTACCTTTACTGGAAATAAGAAAGCAAATAATAAATGTGCTTTCTTAAAACAAGGGATAATTTTCATATATTCAGCAGTGATGCATTGTGGGAGACATCTCAAGCTCACTCCAACCTGAATTATCGCAAATTCTTTCTGTTTTAAGAAAGCAAACTTTTGTTTTCCTTTCTTAAAACAGAAGGCATTTGCAATATTCCAATATTTAAAATATCTCCTATTTAAAGAAAGCAAATTTATATCTACATTTAAAAAAAAATCTCCTGCTTTTGTGGTGCCAAAACCATTTGGAAGTACCCATTAACTTTAGACCACCCACCTAAACTAAGTGCTAAGACGCTATAAAGCCACCAAATGGACAGGGATGTCACTCCTGCTGGCTCCCAGCACAGTCACCTATGGAGAGATCCCTGGGATAGTGCAAGACAAGCAAGCAGGAGAGGTGATGAGCATCAAACAATGCAGGAGAAACTGGCGCATATACTATTAACTTTTTCACCTGAGGTTTCTCCTAGGAGATCATTTCTCATTTTCTATTAAATTAACTTTCCAGCACTCTGCAATTGAAAAAGTACCAAAAATGAGGTAACAGAGTACTATCAAAACTATTTTGAGTATTTTCTTGCCTGCTGGGGGTTTAAAAGGCATTTTATTTAAAAGTTTAAAAAAATCACCTAGGAGAAAACTCAAAAGAAAAAACTAATTGCATATGGGCCATTTGTTCCTTATTCAATTCACTTTTTCACCTGAGTTATCTCCTAGGAGAATTTTTTTTTTATCTTCTATTTTAAGTAATTTTTCAGCATTTTACAATAAAAAAAAGCACCAAAAAGATGGTGAGAAAGTACTATTGCATTTATTTTGAGTATTTTCTTGCTTGCTGGTGGCTTAAAAGGCATTTTATGACAAGTTGTGAAAATATCGCCCGGGAGAAAACTCAGGAGAAAAATTGAATTGCAAAAGGGCCCTTATCAATAAAATGCCTTTTAAGCCTCCAGCCAGCAAGAAAATACTTAGAATAATTTTGATAGTACTTTTTCACCAACTTTTTCGTACTTTTTCACTTGCAAAATGCTGAAACGTTATTACAGAGATAATAAAAAATAATCACCTGAGAAAAAAGAAGTGAATTGCATATAGGCCTTTGTAAATAAAATGCCTTTTCAGCCACTGGCAGCAAGCAAGAAAAAACTTAGAATACTTTTGGCAGTACTTTCTCACCTACTTTTTGGTACTTTTTCAATTGCAGAGTGCTGAAAAGTTTTTAAAAACAAGATGAAAAATTAGGTTATCTCTTAGGCAGAAATTTGAGAAGAAAATCCAGTTCACTTTTTCTCCTAAGTTTTTCTCCTTGATACATTTTCACATTATAAATCTAAAAAATGTGAATGTACTTTTTTGCCTTTTTTGGTAGTTTTTCATTTGCAGAGTGGAAAAGTTATTTTGAGCAAAAGATTAAAAATGATCTCCTAAAATAGCAAAAAAAAGTGAATTGGATAAGGCCTAAAGTGAATCGTATAAGGGCCATTTAAAAGTTTGCTGCAATAATTAGGATGACCTTTCTGTCCAACAGAACTCCTCAGCCATTGCCAGGGACAGCAGAATTCAGGCATTGCCAGGGACAGCAGAATTTAGGCATTGCCAGGGACAGCAGAATTCAGCTATTGCCAGGGACAGCAGAATTCAGCCATTGCCAGGGACAGCAGAATGCAGCCATTGCCAGGGACAGCTGAATTCAGGCATTACCAGGGACAGCTGAATTCAGCCATTGCCAGGGAAAGCTGAATTCAGGCATTACCAGGGACAGCTAAATTCAGGCATTGCCAGGGACAGGAGAATTCAGCCATTGCCAGGGACAGCAGAATTCAGCCATTGCCAGGGACAGCTGAATTCAGGCATTGCCAGGGACAGCTGAATTCAGGCATTGCCAGGGACCACAGAATTCAGGCATTGCCAGGGACAGCGGAATTCAGCCATTACCAGGGACAGCGGAATTCAGCCATTGCCAGGGACAGCAGAATTCAACCATTGTCAGGGACAGCAGAATTCAAGCATTACCAGGGACAGCAGAATTCAGGCATCGCCAGGAACAGCAAAAGTTCCACTTCTCTTTGCAATAAAAATAAACAGTGCCAGAGAAGCACTTAAAAATTTTTTACAACCTTTCTGCTTTTTTAATACCCTTATTTTTCTTCAGGATTGTAAATATCCTAATGTTTGACCTTCAATTAGAGATGACCACAAATAGGTATGCAGCCGGCCACTGCCACTCTGCATTAATATCAATAATATTGCACCAGATATAGCCAGAGGCCCAGGTGGCTCTCTACAATACAGGCCTTGTATTTCTCTATACACAAGAAAATATTGTTCTAATAATATCTAGATAGAAAGATACCAGAATCCAGATAAGAGCATGAAACTGTGAATACTGTAGTTATTACTGTAGTTACCTGTCACAAAAGCTATAAAACTGCAATATATATATATATATATATATATATATATATATATATATATATATATATATATATATATATATATATATATATATATATATATATACATACATAAACTGTAATCCACCACTGTCTTGGACAGCTAACTGTTGTACTGTATATATCATTATTTTGTATTGTTACACCTTTTATTAATATAGATATATTTGATAGTGGATAGATAGATGCTAAAAGGTGGAATTATTTTCTAGTGGAAGATAAATACATATGACTTTCTTTTCAAATAATAATAATTTTATATCTGTGCATTTTTATCCTGAACAAAGGACAAATTAATTTACCAGAAATCTCTATAATAAATTAAGAATTCTCCGTCACCCATAAAATAGCTGTAACACAACAAGTGTTTATTTAAGAGGGGAGGGCACAAAAAAAGACACAAACAAGAAACTCAGGAATGGTCATTTGCTAATAGCAACACTAAAGTATAGCAACAGACAACGGCACTGATCAAACAAAAACGGGGTAAAACAATAATAAATTATAATTCTTATTTTAATAAGAAAAAAAGTATAAACTGGTCGAAATATCACTTAGAATTATACACAAGTCTGAATAAACAGCTATTTTTTTAGATATTTTAGAGAAAATAATAATAATAAAAAACTGTCAAAAAAAGCACAACGATCCAGTGAACTGAACTTTAAATATTATATAATAAAAGGTCTCTAAATATCAGACTGATATAGCATAAACAGGAGAATGGTTTAAATAATCTCCCACGACACTATAAAAAAAAACATTGCAGACAAGATGGTCAGATAAAGTTGGTCCTTACAACTTTTTTCTTGGTTAATATTTTGGGGTAAACCTACCATATTTATTATGTTTTTTTATATAAATTTCAAGTAGCTTTTTTCTTTAAAAAGAAAAAAATGCTTCGTTATAGAAATTATTGAGACATCACTGTAGAGTCAGATCATCCATTGAAAACAAATCGCAGACGTATCCTGTGAAATTAGGGAGAGAAGATTGGGACTTTGGACTGTTCCACGGTGGCACCGTTTGGAAGGGACTAAGATGGTTTATGGGGTGTGTGGGGGGAATAGATCAGTACTTAGTGCAGTCATAAGAATAAGGGCTGCTATGGCGATATATGGAGGGGGCAGACCTATAGGGTATCTGGCAGCTGGAATTATTGCCCACCTGATGCTCAGCTAGGGCTGTACTGTCAATGCCCAGGCGATGAGAGTTGAACATCTCTCTGACGTTGGGGAATGTCTGTTGCTGGGACGTGAAGCCATGCCCGGAGAGGTGGTTGAGCTCAGCGCTGTGGTTGAGGTACCAGGAGGATGGGGTCTGTCCAGCGGTGCCCCCTTGCTGGTGGTGCCCCGAGGACATGGCGCCCTCCTGGCCGGAGCTGAGGCTCATGGAGTTTAATGGAGATGGGGCACCGCTGTGGTGCTCGGAAATGCCCTCTTCCAGTGTGGTGGGCACGCACATGTGCCCAGTCCTGTCCGCTGTGTACAGGCTCATGGCCCTCATGCTACACTGATAGCCCCCACTGGTGTCCATGCCCTGGGTGCAAGCCTGGCTGTAGAGAGTGGGCTGACTCTGGGCATAGTTGATGGGTAGGGAGGGCACCATACTTGTCCGGTGGGGCACTGTGGGCACCGGGCTGAGCTCCCCATGAGGAGAAGTCCTGATGGTCATGATGTTCTCCACGCTGAAGCCGGACAGACCGTTGCTGGACGGGTGGTGGTCAGGAATGGAGCTGTCGGTGGACACAGATGGGGTGGATGCCACACTGCGGGGACTATCCTGCATGGCACTGCCACCGTCCGGGCTGAGGTTTTCCACCTTGGTGATCACTGGTGGCAGCTCTGGCGACTCGCTCTTAATAACGATCTTCTTCTCGTGGTGGACCTCTTTGCCTACATCCAAGCTGGTGAGGCCACCTTGGAGCTTCGTCTGGTCTTTCTGTGGACGGTCCTCTTTATCCTTGCTGGCATCTTTCTTCTTGAACCTCCTCCTCCTTCTGAGGAAGCTGCCATTCTCGAACATATTGTAGGAGTCGGGGTCCAGGGACCAGTAGCTGCCCTTGCCAGGCTTCTTGTCGTCCCTTGGCACCTTGACGAAGCACTCGTTGAGGGAGAGGTTGTGTCGGATGGAGTTCTGCCAGCCTTGCTTGTTCTCCCGGTAGAAGGGGAATCGGTCCATGATGAACTGGTAGATGCCATTCAGGGTGATCTTCTTGTCGGGGGCATTCTGAATGGCCATGGTGATGAGGGCAATGTAGCTGTAGGGTGGCTTGACCAGGTCCTTGGGCGCTGAGGGCTGGTGGTGGTGATAGGGACCATAGGACCTGCTCATGCCTGAGGTGTACTGCTCATGTCCGGGGTACACGCTCATCGGGGTGGGCATGGTGCCATAGGTGCCCGCCGCTCTGTAGTAGTTCTGCTCGCTGAGGTATGGCACGACCCCCAGGCCGTTGGGGTCAGCCACGGAGTAGCGAGCCTGCATCATGGAGATGTGAGAAGTGGCTGAGGCGCTGGAGAGGGTCCCACACTCAGCTCAGCACCATCTTCTGCTGCCCCCTCCGCTGGGTGCCCGGCCAGGGTGAGCAGGGTAAGCAGGAGGTATCTCAGCTCTGCCAGGCCAGGGTAAGGAGCAGGAGGCCAGGAGGAATCTCAGCTCTGCGCTCCCAGGCTTCTTTCTCAACTATGGAAAACTTTTCCAAACTTTTTTCTGCGAGCTAAGCTTTTACTGGCAGCCCTCCACACCCTCTCCCAGAACTTCTGACCAATCAGCAGGCAGCATGGGAGGCCAGCAGCCAATCAGCGCGCAGATAGCTCTCCTCTTGACTCCAGCAGCAAGCCACTCTTTTTTACTTTTTTTTTTTTTTTTTACTTTTAACTTTTGCTTCTCCAAATATGGAGCAAGCTGGCTGCCTGTTGCTGAGATTTAACAATCTACCAAACAGCCTCCGATATTGTATAAAAACTGTGTATGTATATATTATATTTATGTATGTATATATATATATATATTTTACATAATTATTTTATTTATTAGCATGGATATATATTTGATTAAATTAATCACCCTCCCCTCGTGTAGCCTTAATTTACTATTTAGGGAAAAATTAATAATATGTAATATATACGGTCATGACTAAAATTCGAAATGATTAACCCTAGTTGAGTTTATAGTAATATTAGTAGTAAGTAAAAAATAAATAAATATGACAACACATCGGAGTGTAAGCTCCTCAGGGACAAACACAGAAAGGAATGATAACGTGTTCTTTGTGTAGTGTGACAGAGAATAATATTAATAATAATAATAATAATAATAATAATAATAATAATCAGAAGCAGCAGTAGTTGTAGTAATATTACCCCCATTCTTATGACCAGATCACTCACCGATCTTATCATCGCTTGATAATCTTGCCATAATATGGTCCCACGTATTTTATCAAAAAATTAATTACTTTACCCATACATTTTTATAAGTTATACTAAAGAACCGCCTCATGTTTTGCTTTTGGAACCCCCCCCCCCCCCCCAAAAAAAAAAAAACAACAACCCCCTAACCTTGATTTTACATGAAAGGAAATATTAAAGCTAATTTCAGAGTTGTATCAATACATTCTTCCAGAGATTAATATGTCGTGCATGCCTGTAATTTCTGCCTAATGAAAAACCATGGAATCATGGATTGGAACCTTTGATGGTTCCATTAGCAGGAATCAGGCTCGTTACCCAACCAGGGGGGGGGGGGTGCCTCATCGCTAATGGAGAGATTTACAGGAACACTTAAGCTTTAACAAGTACCTGCAAAAACTGCTGAGATAATTAAGCCGATTGGAGTCACCAATCGATCACACAGAGTCAGAATATAATTTGCATTTCTTCTCAACTGGGTGGTGAAAAGTGGCCATCAAACTTCAGTTAGAAATCTAAACACATCAAGGAAAAGGAAAAAAAAAGTTCTGAGTTTTTTTTTCCCATCAAAAATCTTTTTGTAACACACACACACAAAAATTGGCGTTAAATTTTCCGCTGAATTTGAACGAATTTTCTTAGGCGAGAGCACGGAGGCAGCAGGCATATGCAACAAATAGCTCCCAGATGGATAAGCCTATTCAGGTCATTTAAAGCTAACCCGATACCCTTGTTTATTTAATGTAACACTTTCTGTTTTTGCATTGCAGAATCTCGGAGGGTGGGGGGATTTGGAGGGAGAACGAGAACGGTACCCAAACCAGGATCTGCTAAGTTCAAAATTTCAAAATGATGGCTGCAAATTACAGACTGACTATATATATATATATATATATATCATAGGAACACCATCGAAAATATTGAGGCTAGTAAAATCTTTAGTTAGCCTTTATACTCTGCATTGATATTTGAGCCTGAACATGAAATTAAAACAAAAAGTCAAAAATTACAAGAATTACAAATCACAACTAAATATGAATAGTTTCTCCAAAAATCCACCACTTTGAACTTCTTTTTATTTTTCACTTTTTATCAGTAGTAAAAGCAAAGTCCACTTGCAGCAATGGCATCCGTAAAGCACTGCAACGATGGGATATTAGCAGGGAATGAGTTGATTTGCATTAGCCTCAGAACTACAATAAAGAAGTACAAAAGATAGAATAATAATCTGTAGGTCTCTCTCTAAGCCAAAATCAAGCTATTGAATCATAATGATTAAATTATACAGGTTTAATAATATTCAGAATATGATTACGTTAAAAGGTCGAGCACGGATTTTTCAAGGGATATTGGATGAAAAACAACTAATCAAAGGGTTATTAAATTTTAATACACATATACGCGTTTGCTGGAGGTGATAAGTGCATTACAACTTGGTAGATAGCGACATCTGCTGCCCACAACCTAGTAAGAAGTTGGTCAGGCTTGTTTCCAGTTCACCTGCTGCCATCTAGTGGTAAAGTTTGAGAAGACAAGGCTTATACTAAGGTTTTGCAGCAAAAATGTACAGTATATAAGTTTTGTATACAGGAATTGAGTCTGAAAGCTTACTCTTTTCTTTTTAAGCTACCCAATAAATGGTATCATCCTCATTCAAAACTTCCTGTTTGTAGTTAAAATGATAGCTAAAGTGATATGTAAGATGATTAGATACACATACTGTATATACAGGTATATGTATGTGAAGCCCCAATCCTGCCTAAAACTAGGCTGTGTTCTTTTAATCCTAACTGTAAAGCTGAGTTTCTATTAGTGTGAATACTCGCGCCCATGGACTACATCTCCTGGCATTCATAGCTGTGGGTGACACCGCCATGGCACAAACCATTATCAACCTCTCTCATGGGGAGGTTATTGTTTTTATTTTTTTTTTCAATAGTGCTCAGATCACTTTAACTCAGTAAGGATCGGTTCATACTGGGGCCCTTATTCAATTCCCTTTTTCTCCAAGGTGATATTTCCACACCTTATAAATAAAATGCCTATTAAAGTAAAGTATACTGAGACAACATAAAAAAAAAAAAGTATACATACCTGGGGCTTCCTCTAGCCCCCTGCAGGCTAATCGATCCCTCCCAGTCCTCCTCTGCTTCCTCAATTCTCCCATATGGGTCCCGGTAAGTGAGCTGGTCAGCGCAGGCGCAGTCCAGCCATGTGCGATCCCCCATCGTGCCCCCGTGGCTCGGAGCGCAGAGAGCCCAAGGCCACGCATGCGCACTATGCTCTGACTTGCTCACTTACCGGGACCCATAGTGGAGGATCCAGGCAGCAGAGGAGGACGGCGAGGGAGCGATCAGTCTGCTGGTATGTGTACATTTTCTTTTTTAAATCATCTCAGGTTTCCTTTAAGCCACCAGCAAGCATAAAAATACTCTGAATAACTTTGGCAGTACTTTTTCACCTACTTTTCGGTACTTTTTCAATTGCTGAGTGCCAAAAAAGTTATTTCAAAGAGAAGATGAAAATTATCTCCTAGGAGAAAACCTAGGGGGAAAAATGTAAACTGAATAAGGTCCAAGGTCTGCTGCTGGTCCATTGTCTGGAGGGGGCAGCAGCAGACCAATGGACATGATGGTCTTATTCATGGCACTTTTCCTCCTAAGTTTTCTCCTAGGAAATAACGTTTCATCTCTTGTTTAAAATACTTCTTCAGCACTCTGCCATTGAAAAAGTACCAGAAAGTAGGTGAAAAAGCACTGCCAAAATTATTCTGAGTACTAAGTATTTCCTTGCTTGCTAAAAAGGCATTTTATTGAAAATATGTGAAAATATCACCTAGGAGAAAATGTATGATGCTCATTCACCGTACAATAAAAACGTTCGATTTTACCGTTTATTCAACCAAAACGATCAAATCGAAAATAATCTTTTTTTTTTCGATGAAAAAAAATGAACGATTATCCCTTTTTTTCAATAAAAATCCAATCGGACTTGTTGGAAAAATCTTTATATTTGATCAAATGGAATAATCAAACAAAATTATCTAATCGAAAAAAAAATGAAAAAATTGTACCATGTATGGGCACCATTATAAGGAAAAAGGGGATTGAATAAGGTCCCGAAGATGGGACCCGTGCTTTCCTGTGGGCACGTTGCTCTTACACAGCGGTGCTCAGCAAGATTTCGGATATCCGAACTACCCAGATAATCTGAACTTTTCCACTACCCGAACTTCAAATAGCAAGTCACATATTTTTTAAAATCCGAATAGAGTATCCGAGCAAACTCGTATTTCCCATCTGAAATCCGGGCGGATAGTTTCTTCAGATATCCGAGCAGAAGGCAAAATTACTTTGAATTGCAAAGAGAAAGAGAGAGAGAGAGAGAGAGAGCTGTATCATGGGAGACATCATATGCTCACTGTAACCTGAATAATAATAAATATCTTCCGTTTTAAGGGCTGGTTCAGACGGACGTTTGCAGAGCGTTTACTGCCAGCGTTCGGGGCTTGGCGTTAAACGCTCCCATTCAAGTGAATGGGAGCGTTTGTACCAAGCTTTTACGCGCGTTTGCACAAACGCGGCGTTCGGGTCCCGATTTTCACTGGCGTTCAAGGAGCCCCTGGAAGCTACATGTTGCTTCCAGGGGCGGTTAACCGCGACGGGTAATGTCCCTCTAGGGGAAGAAAAAACGCGACCGCAACCGAACGCAATGCGAACGCTGCTGAAAGCCTGAACGCATCACGAACGCAACGCCAACGAACGCGACGCCTCCAAACGTCCGTCTGAACCAGCCCTAAGAAGGCAAACGTATGTTTTGCACAGGCCTGAATTTACCTAATGGGAGCCTATATGCACAGATGTCCTGGTGCTTTAGACTTCATGCTCCATGAACCTACAATCATTCGCCAAACCGCACCACAAGTGTGCTGCCTGGCCCAGCTGTCACATCTCCCTTACTTCCCTTCCCATCACAGGTGTCCCTTAGTATTAGATACACAGAAGTACCCTCAATATTAGGTACCAAGCAGAACCTCAGTATTAAGCAGCTAGAGATGCCCCTGACTGAAGGGAGATCTTGTCGGTGAAAGACAAAGTGCTGGGTGAGTAACCTCTCATTTACACTCTCATTGGGACTCTGCATAGGGAAGAATGGAGGGAGGGACTTAGGGAGGGGAATGAGCCGCCCTTCCATCATCAGGCGCCTGTAGGCACGTGCCTACAGTGCCTTATGTTAAATCCGGCCCTGGTTTTGTATAGCTTTTTAGTAAGAGGGCTTTTTGATCTCTTTCAGCCCATTACACACTCCTAGGAGTTCTGGTTCACCATGAGCTTGCTGGGAAATCTAGTTTAAAAGAATCCAAAAGGAAAATTCCACATTTTCTTACAACATTTTGCTCAAGCACTAGGATGTTAGTTGTGTGGGTAATTTATGCTACTTTTTGTATGCTTCCTTAAGCTTTTTAAACCACTATGCCCCTTGCAGGTGGCTATTGGCCTGAACAACTGAGTTGACCAATGTGGGGCTCTTCCACCTGAATAATACCATTTGATAAGGAACTTCACATTGGAGAATACTCTGAAAGAAGGTGCTGGATTCCCCCTTACCCTTTCTCACACCCAGGGCCGGGCCGAGGCATAGGCTGGAGAGGCTCCAGCCTCAGGGCGCAGAATTCATTCAGCTTTCATTCCTAATTGTGTTTGAAGCAGAAATAAATAAGAAAAGGGCATACATGGCAGTGACTGCAAGCCAGATAACTAGATATTAAGGTGTTGGGGAGGTTGTGGGCCCTGTGGCGCCTCTAAGTCTAATAGCAATCAGTTTGTGATGGCTGGGGTGGCAGGGATGGAGGGGCGCACTTTGGTGTCTCAGCTTTGGGTGCTGGAGGACCTTGTCCCGGCTCTGCCCACACCACCAGCTCCTTGCTTTCAAAGCACCAATGTTTAGTGTTAAGGACAAAGAACAATAACCCCTGGTAGCCAGTGAGAGGTGCACTGGGAGTACACTGCTCAGTATACTGGGTGGAAAGAACCACGTGTCCAAGTTTAATTTATGTGTTGGTGCCCAATGCTGATCTATTCAGCTGTTCTGGTCAAGACCAGCCTGCATAGGGAATAGGGATAAAAAGGTCTGGGGGTTTGTAGGCAAAACATGAAGGTTAAACTCAGTTTGCTGCTGCTGCAAAAAAAAAAAGAAAAAAAGAAAAAAAAAGCATCTTGAGCTGTAGAATAATTCTTAACACCAGGTCAGGTGAAAAAAACAAAAAGACAACTGAGTGAGGGAGGGACAAGTGAGAGGGATATGGAGGCTGCCATAATTATTTCCTTTTAACCTCCTTGCCGGTTATCCCGAGCTGAGCTCGGGGTAACCCGCCGCCCAGGCCCTGGTGGGCCAATTTGCATATTTTTCTTTTTTATACACGCAGCTAGCACTTTGCTAGCTATGTGTATTATGTGATCGCCTCTGCTCGTCGCCGATTCGACGCTACTCGCCACGCAGACCCCCCCCTGCAGACCCCTTGCACAGCCTGGCCAATCACCGCCAGGCTGCGCTATGGGTGGATCGGGACTCCCTCTGATGTCATGACGTCAATGACGTCGATGCCGTCAGGCCGATCGTCGCCATGGCGACGGGGAAGCCCATACAGGAAATCCCGTTCAGAACGGGATTTCCTGTTGGGATTTTGCGCCGGCAGGGATCGGAGGGGTGGGTGGGATAGCGAAGGGAGGGGGGAAGCATGTAGCTAGCGCTAGGCTAGCTACATGCTAAAAAAATTATTAGAAAAAAAAACCCTCCCGCGGCCGTGCAGAATCAAAACGGCAGGGAGGTTAAGCAATACCAGTTCCCTGGCTGTCCTGCCTCTGCCTCTAATACCTTTAGCCATGGCCCCTGAACAAGCATGCAGCAGATCAGGTGTTTCTGACATTATTGTCAGATCTGACAAGATTAACTGCATGCTTGTTTCTGGAGGTGTTCAGGCACTCCTGCAGCCAAATACATCAGCAGGGCTGCAAGGCAACTGGAATTGTTTAAAAGGAAATAAATATGGCAGCCTCCATATTCTTTCCACTTCAGTTGTTTTTTAAAGGGACCCTGAAGCAACAAAAAACTGCCCCAGGGGGTACTTACCTCACGAGTAGGAAGTCTATGGATCCTAAAGAGGCTTCCCTTGTCCTTCAAAAAAGAGCTTTTTGGGGAACCCCCAAAAAAGAGCTTGTCATTGCCTGTTCTTGCTGCTGCACAGGTGCGAGCCATCTGCTCCTGCTCCCGACCAAAGACCAGATCAGGCTCGGCTATTTCTGCTGGAGCCTAAGCAGGACGGTGCTGCTGTGCCGGGATGCCACCCTTTGAGGGTCCCAGCGCTGGAATGGGGCTGAAGTACGTGGAAGTAGTTTCATCCCTGAGTACTTTGTTTCAAAGACCAGCAAGTACTTATTGTGCACATGTGAGTTCGAACTCGCGTAAGGATGGGTCCATCTTTGGAAGCACTCGGGGACATGAGTGCTTCCGAAGCCTTCTCAGGAGGACATGGAGAGAGGACCAGGAGGGCTCTATGAGATCCAGAGCCTTCTCTCTACATAGTTAACTAACTTTTTTTTAGTTTTGCTTCAGATTTGCTGTAACACCTTAAATTGTTGCAACTGAATCAGGCCAATTATGTATTGTAACAACGCTGCATTACGGTGACAGACCTATGATTACTCTGTCTTGTGTTCCATAATATCTCCTCTGAACCTCTCCACATGCTTCACTGGGAAAGATGCTTTGCACAGCTGCAACTGAGAAAAAAGTGAGTAGAGTACACTCATCTGCTATGTATGTGTAGCCAACAGTCCTGTAGATCTGGTGAGCCCTCCCTCCTGTGGAATCAATGTGTCATTGCAGAGAACAATACATTAATATCCTGTACTCATGCAACAGAGAAGGGAAATCTAGGTAGGCAGCTTTAGCACCAAGTTGTACACAGTCGCCATGGTTTTGAGGAAGATTCCTGAAAAAAAAAAAAGTTATAGCAGTTGCAGGCTAAAAGCTAACAAGCAAGATGACTTTTTAGTAATTAATGATATATTACATAGATGTTTGTACTAAGAAATATCTCTGCAGGGCCCTCTCACTGTGGTGGGGTGCGTCGTGGCAATTTACAGCACTGCTACCGCTGGACAATGAAAATCTATGGGTGCTTTCATACTACCTGCGGTGTGGTGTGCCGGAAGTGCACCACTACTACGCAGGTGCAGTACACGCCTGATGACGTGGACGCACAGGCACAGAAGACCCGACCCGCCAACGGGGTCACGATCATCACAGACGGCCAGCGGGACAACGCGGAGGACCGGGGCTGCAGCGAGGGTCTCAGACTGGGGCTGGATGAAGCCCCAGGTGAGTAAGAAATAGATTTTAATGTTGGCCTCTAAAGTCCTTTAACCACTTCGGGACCACAGTCTTTTCGCCCCTTAAGGACCAGAGCCTTTTTCTCCATTCAGACCACTGCAGCTTTCACGGTTTATTGCTCGGTCATACAACCTACCACCTAAATGAATTTTACCTCCTTTTCTTGTCACTAATACAGCTTTCTTTTGATGCTATTTGATTGCTGCTGCGAGTTTTACTTTTTATTATATTCATCAAAAAAGACATGAATTTTGTCAAAAAAATGACTTTTTTAACTTTCTGTGCTGACATTTTTCAAATAAAGTAAAATTTCCTATACATTTGAGCGCGAAAGTTATTCTGCTACATGTCTTTGATAAAAAAAAAAACATTCAGTGTATATTTATTGGATTGGGTAAAAGTTATAGCGTTTACAAACTATGGTGCCAAAAGTGAATTTTCCCATTTTCAAGCATCTCTGACTTTTCTGCGCACCTGTCATGTTTCATGAGGGGCTAAAATTCCAGGATAGTACAAATACCCCCCAAATGACCCCATTTTGGAAAGAAGACATCCCAAAGTATTCAGTGAGAGGCATGGTGAGTTCATAGAAGATTTTATTTTTTGTCACAAGTTAGCGGAAAATGACAGTTTGTGACAAAAAAAAAAAAAAAAAAAAGTTTCCATTTCTTCTAACTTGCGACAAAAAAAAATGAAATCTACCACGGACTCACTATGCTCCTCTCTGAATACCTTGAAGTGTCTACTTTCCAGAATGGGGTCATTTGTGGGGTGTGTTTACTGTCCTGGCATTTGGGGGGTGCCTAATTGTAAGCACCCCTGTAAAGCCTAAAGATGCTCATTGGACTTTGGGCCCCTTAGCGCAGTTAGGCCGCAAAAAAGTGCCACACATGTGGTATTGCCGTACTCAGGAAAAGTAGTATAATGTGTTTTGGGGTGTATTTTTACACATACACATGCTGGGTGGGAGAAATATCTCCGTAAATGACAATTTTTTTATTTTTTTTACACACAATTGTCTATTTATAGAGATATTTCTCCCACTCAGCATGGGTATGTGGAAAAATACACCCCAAAACACATTATACTACTTCTCCTGAGTACGGCGATACCACATGTGTGGCACTTTTTTGCACCCTAACTGCGCTAAGGGGCCCAAAGTCCAATGAGTACCTTTAGGATTTCACAGGTCATTTTGAGAAATTTCGTTTCAAGACTACTCCTCACGGTTTAGGGCCCCTAAAATGCCAGGACAGTATAGGAACCCCACAAATTACCCCATTTTAGAAAGAAGACACCCCAAGGTATTCCGTTAGATGTATGGTGAGTTCATAGAAGATTTTTTTTTTTTGTCACAAGTTAGCGGAAATTGATTGTAATTGTTTTTTTTCACAAAGTGTCATTTTCCGCTAACTTGTGACAAAAAATAAAATCTTCTATGAACTCGCCATTCTCCTAACGGAATACCTTGGGGTGTCTTCTTTCTAAAATGGAGTCATTTGTGGGGTTCCTATACTGCCCTGGCATTTTAGGGGCCCTAAACCGTGAGGAGTAGTCTTGAAACCAAATGTGGCAAAATGACCTGTGAAATCCTAAAGGTACTCATTGGACTTTGGGCCCCTTAGCGCACTTAGGGTGCAAAAAAGTGCCACACATGTGGTACCGCCGTACTCAGGAGAAGTAGTATAATGTGTTTTGGGGTGTATTTTTACACATACCCATGCTGGGTGGGAGAAATATCTCTGTAAATGACAATTATTTGATTTTTTTTACACACAATTGTCCATTTACAGAGAGATTTCTCCCACCCAGCATGGGTATGTATAAAAATACACCCCAAAACACATTATACTACTTCTTCTGAGTACGGCGATACCACATGTGTGACACTTTTTTGCAACCTAGGTGCGCTAAGGGGCCTAACGTCCTATTCACAGGTCATTTTGAGGCATTTGGATTCTAGACTACTCCTCACGGTTTAGGGCCCCTAAAATGCCAGGGCAGTATAGGAACCCCACAAGTGACCCCATTTTAGAAAGAAGACACCCCAAGGTATTCTGTTAGGAGTATGGTGAGTTCATAGAAGATTTTTTTTTTGTCACAAGTTAGCGGAAAATGACACTTTGTGAAAAAAAAAACAATACATATCAATTTCCGCTAACTTGTGACAAAAAATAAAATCTTCTATGAACTCATCATACACCTAAAAGAATACCTTGGGGTGTCTTCTTTCTAAAATGGGGTCACTTGTGGGGTTCCTATACTGCCCTGGCATTTTAGGGGCCCTAAACCGTGAGGAGTAGTCTTGAACCCAAATGTCTCAAAATGACCTGTGAAATCCTAAAGGTACTCATTGGACTTTGGGCCCCTTAGCACAGTTAGGCTGCAAAAAAGTGTCACACATGTGGTATCGCCGTACTCAGAAGAAGTAGTATAATGTGTTTTGTGGTGTATTTTTACATATAACCATGCTGGGTGGGAGAAATATCTCTGTAAATGACACATTTTTGATTTTTTTTACACACAATTGTCCATTTACAGAGAGATTTCTCCCACCCAGCATGGGTATGTGTAAAAATACACCACAAAACACATTATACTACTTCTCCTGAGTATGGCGATACCACATGTGTGACACTTTTTTGCAGCCTAGGTGCGCTAAGGGGCCCAACGTCCTATTCACAGGTCATTTTGAGGCATTTGTTTTCTAGACTACTCCTCACGGTTTAGGGCCCCTAAAATGCCAGGGCAGTATAGGAACCCCACAAGTGACCCCATTTTAGAAAGAAGACACCCCAAGGTATTCCGTTAGGGGTATGGTGAGTTCATAGAAGATTTTATTTTTTCTCACAAGTTAGTGAAAAATGACACTTTGTGAAAAAAACAATAACAATCCAATTTCCGCTAACTTTTGACAAAAAATAAAATATTCTATGAACTCATCATACACCTAACAGAATACCTTGGGGTGTCTTCTTTCTAAAATGGGGTCACTTGTGGGGTTCCTATACTGCCCTGGCATTTTACGGGCCCAAAACTGTGAGTAGTCTGGAAACCAAATTTCTCAAAATGACTGTTCAGGGGTATAAGCATCTGCAAATTTTGATGACAGGTGGTCTATGAGGGGGCAAATTTTGTGGAATCGGTCATAAGCAGGGTGGCCTCTTAGATGACAGGATGTATTGGGCCTGATCTGATGGATAGGAGTGCTAGGGGGGTGACAGGAGGTGATTGATGGGTGTCTCAGGGGGCGGTTAGAGGGGAAAATAGATGCAATCAATGCACTGGGGAGGTGATCGGAAGGGGGTCTGAGGGGGATCTGAGGGTTTGGCCGAGTGATCAGGAGCCCACACGGGGCAAATTAGGGCCTGATCTGATGGGTAGGTGTGCTAGGGGGTGACAGGAGGTGATTGATGGGTGTCTCAAGGTGTGATTAGAGGGGGGAAATAGATGCAAGCAATGCACTGGCGAGGTGATCAGGGCTGGGGTCTGAGGGCGTTCTGAGGTGTGGGCGGGTGATTGGGTGCCCGCAAGGGGCAGATTAGGGTCTAATCTGATGGGTAACAGTGACAGGTGGTGATAGGGGGTGATTGATGGGTAATTAGTGGGTGTTTAGAGGAGAGAATAGATGTAAACAATGGATTTGGGAGGTGATCTGATGTCGGATCTGCGGGCGATCTATTGGTGTGGGTGGGTGATCAGATTGCCCGCAAGGGGCAGGTTAGGGGCTGATTGATGGGTGGCAGTGACAGGGGGTGATTGATGGGTGGCAGTGACAGGGGGTGATTGATGGGTGATTGACAGGTGATCAGTGGGTTATTACCCGGAATAACAGATGTAAATATTGCACGGGCAAATTGATAAGGGGGGGGGTCTGAGGGCAATCTGAGCGTGTGGGCGGGTGATTGGGTGCCCGCAAGGGGCAGATTAGGGTCTAATCTGATGGGTAACAGTGACAGGTGGTGATAGGGGGTGATTGATGGGTAATTAGTGGGTGTTTAGAGGAGAGAATAGATGTAAACAATTGATTTGGGAGGTGATCTGATGTCGGATCTGCGGGCGATCTATTGGTGTGGGTGGGTGATCAGATTGCCCGCAAGGGGCAGGTTAGGGGCTGATTGATGGGTGGCAGTGACAGGGGGTGATTGATGGGTGGCAGTGACAGGGGGTGATTGATGGGTGATTGACAGGTAATCAGTGGGTTATTACAGGGGAGAACAGATGTAAATATTGCACGGGCGAATTGATAAGGGGGGGGTCTGAGGGCAATCTGAGCGTGTGGGCAGGTGATTGGGTGCCCGCAAGGGGCAGATTAGGGTCTAATCTGATGGGTAACAGTGACAGGTGGTGATAGGGGGTGATTGATGGGTAATTAGTGGGTGTTTAGAGGAGAGAATAGATGTAAACAATGGATTTGGGAGGTGATCTGATGTCGGATCTGCGGGCGATCTATTGGTGTGGGTGGGTGATCAGATTGCCCGCAAGGGGCAGGTTAGGGGCTGATTGATGGGTGGCAGTGACAGGGGGTGATTGATGGGTGGCAGTGACAGGGGGTGATTGATGGGTGATTGACAGGTAATCAGTGGGTTATTACAGGGGAGAACAGATGTAAATATTGCACGGGCGAATTGATAAGGGGGGGGTCTGAGGGCAATTGAGCGTGTGGGCAGGTGATTGGGTGCCCGCAAGGGGCAGATTAGGGTCTAATCTGATGGGTAACAGTGACAGGTGGTGATAGGGGGTGATTGATGGGTAATTAGTGGGTGTTTAGAGGAGAGAATAGATGTAAACAATGGATTTGGGAGGTGATCTGATGTCGGATCTGCGGGCGATCTATTGGTGTGGGGGGGTGATCAGATTGCCCGCAAGGGGCAGATCAGGGGCTGATTGATGGGTGGCAGTGACAGGGGGTGATTGACGGGTGATTGACAGGTGATTGACAGGTGATTGACAGGTGATTGACAGGTGATCAGGGGGGATAGATGCATACAGTACACGGGGGGGGGGGGGGGGGGGTCTGGGGGGGGGTCTGGGGAGAATCTGAGGGGTGGGGGGGTGATCAGGAGGGAGTAGGGGGCAGATTAGGGACTTAAAAAAAAAATAGCGTTGACAGATAGTGACAGGGAGTGATTGATGGGTGATTAGGAGGGTGACTGGGTGCAAACAGTGGTCTGGGGGGTGGGCAGGGGGGGGTCTGAGGGGTGCTGTGGGCGATCAGGGGGCAGGGGGGGGGGAAATCAGTGTGCTTGGGTGCAGACTAGGGTGGCTGCAGCCTGCCCTGGTGGTCCCTCGGACACTGGGACCACCAGGGCAGGAGGCAGCCAGTATAATAGGCTTTGTATACATTACAAAGCCTATTATACACTGTTGCAGCGGCGATCCGGATGCCAGTAACCCGCCGGCGCTTCCGAACGGCCGGCGGGTTACGGCGAACGGGGGGCGGAGCCAGTCCCCGGCGGCTGATCGCGTCACGAATGACGCGATCGCCGCATAGCCACTCCCGCAGCCGCCCCCGCCGATGGGCGTATTGCGGTCGTTTGGGACCGGTCTTTGCCGCCGCCCATCGGCTGGGGGCGGTCGGCAAGTGGTTAAAGAGAATCTGTATTGTTAAAATCGCACAAAAGTAAACATACCAGTGCGTTAGGGGACATCTCCTATTGCTCTCTGTCACAATTTCGCTGCTCCTCGCCGCATTAAAAGTGGTTAAAAACAGTTTTAAAAAGTTTGTTTATAAACAAACAAAATGGCCACCAAAACAGGAAGTAGGTTGATGTACAGTATGTCCACACATAGAAAATACATCCATACACAAGCAGGCTGTATACACCCTTCCTTTTGAATCTCAAGAGATCATTTGTGTGTTTCTTTCCCCCTGCAGCTATCTTCCACTGAAGTGTCAGACTGTTTCTTCCTGCAGAGTGCAGACAGCTCTGCCTGTATGTAATTCCTCAGTATGTGAAAGCCCAGCCAGCTCAGAGGAGGCTTTATCCAGCTTGTAAAAGATAAGAGAGAAGAGAGAAGCTGCTCTAATCCTAAATAACACACAGACAGTGTGCATAGAGGGGCCTGGAAGGGGGAGTTCATAGCAGAACCACAACACTGAAGAACTTGGCGGCCTTCCAGACACAGGCCGACAAGTCTGATATGGGAAAGATACATTGATTTATTACAGAGACAGTGATAGTATAAAGTGCTGCAGTAAGCCAGAACACATTAGAATAGCTTTTGGAACTTGTAGGATGATAAAAAACAGGATGCAATTTATGTTACGGAGTCTCTTTAAAGATGACCTAATAGTTATTTACTTATCTCAGTAGTGGAATCTTCCCCGATCTTCCTTTACTCCTCCTGCGCTGGGCTGGGCCACTCAAAGATTGCTCATGGCTGTGCTCCCCTCCATGTACGAGCGCAGGCACAAAGCACGGCCCATGTCTGTGCAGTAGCAAAAAGCTACTCGTACACAGAGGGGAGTGCGTTTACGAAGATGAAGAGAGTTCGAGCTAGTAGGGGAAGGGTCACTAAGGGACAGGGAAGCCTTTAGAGCATCCAAAGACTTCTCCCTAGTGGTTTTTGGGTCACCCCGAGTTGTTTGGGTATTCTGCTGTACTGCTCCAAGCCCTATCCCATAGAGCCATATACCTGCCACGCACTGAGGAGGAGGACCAACAGTCTGAAACAGGCTGTCTGCATGTTGGTTTCATGTGGCTCTGTAACATGTATAAGCTAATGGTTCACTATACACCAGCGGTTCTGGATATAAGCCTGGCTTCAGGGGCATAAAGAGATCATTAGCATATTCAGTAGTGATGCTCAGTGTCGGCTCCAGCTTCAAATTTATTTTTATTTTGGGGGGGCACGATGGCTGGCTGGTGAGGCCCATTTAGGTGATCAAAATCGATGTTTGTATGGCAAGCTTTAAATAATTTTTTTGCCTAACTCAGGTGATAAAATTGGCTACATCATGGCTCATTTGCTTTAATCTTTACTTACTTACTTTACTTACTAGCAAGATGCTCCTGTGTGTACAGATCACAGACAAATCACTCCAGCCCTAAACCTGTGTCTCACGACTCTACCAGCAAGGGGAGGGGGAAGAGGCAGGAGAGAAATAAACACTGTGGGCTTGATTCACAAAAGAGTGCTAACTGTTAGCATGGACGTTTTCGCGGTTTTGCGCGATCGCGAATTTCCGCGTGCAGTTAAACGGTTTCACGTGAAACCGTGAATTTCCACGCAAAATCATTGTTGTTTTAGAGCAAAAATTTGCGTTTGCGCATGAAAACGATAACGATTTTCCGTGAAAATTCGCGTTTGCACACAGAAGCGTTTAATTGCGCGCGAAAATTCGCGATCACGTGAAAACGAAAACGGCCGTGCTAACAGTTAGCACTCTTTTGTGAATCAAGCCCTGTGTGTGCAATTCCTTGTATTAGTAGCTAAGCATTGCTGGAAACTAATCAGTAAGCTTTCAGCTTGTAAGCCTTCTTCAGACTCTATTCCTGTTGACTAACAATGTTAGAGCATACAGTCAGGAGGAGGTAGAGAGATTTATTTTTCAAATATAAGGATCATCCACATACATTAATTACAAGGGATCTTGTAAGGATTGTAAGGTATTTATGGCAAACAGATAACACCCTTGGTTTACTTAACGGCTGCATAGACTCAGGCTGACATGGAGAGTTTTTTACAGACCCAATCCTCTTAACTGTACGCTGTTGGAGCCTGGTAACAGTTAACTGTATGTTACTGAACAGGGGGCACTCAGGGGTGGCACAGTGATTCCCAGGGGGGGGGGGGGGCAGTGCCTCAGCATGCCCCAGTATGCCCCAGTGTAGCGCTGCCCATTGTGATGCTGAATTATCGCAAATACCTTCTGTTTTAAGAAGGCAAACCACGTTGAGTATTGCTTTTAGTAGGAGTGTTTTTCAGTCTCTTTTAGTCCCCTATACATTCCTAGTGGTTCTGGGTCACCCCGAGCTGCTTGGATATTCTGCTCCCTACTGAAATAAGTATGATTTTTGTTTTCTTTTTAAAGTTACATGTTTACTTTAACTTAGATTCGCCATTTAAAAATTAGCAGGTGTTTTATGTGGTCTGTGAAAAAAAAAGCTGTTGCTGTTTGGATGAAGGTCAGTGTCCCTTTATCACCACCCTTTATCCAGCCTATTAAAGCACATTAGGGAATGAGGAAAGGCAGGGGCGTTGCTAGGATCCTAAGAGATCCGGGGCACTTTTGGGCACTCCAGCCAAACAAATGGGTGTGGCTATGCAATGCACCAGAATGTGGGTGTGCTTATGGGTGGAGCCAAATTTACACAAACTTAACAGCGGTCTAAGTAGGCCTGCCCAGCAAAATGTTGGATGAAGCTCCACTCATCCATGCTGGCTGGTCTGGCTTTCTGCTATAAGGGCTGGCCTGCCACTAGGTTGTCTGCCAGTCCACCCATAGCATTCCCTGACCCACCATTAAGGCACCACAGCTCCCTGCATGACCCAATAATGGTATCACAGCACTCAGCATGGCACCAAAGCTCCCAGCATGTCCCCAATTGATTCACCACAGCTGCCAGCTCCCTGACTCTGCCTGGGGGACATCCAGGGCACTGCAGAATAGATCCAGGGCACGTGCCACTGATCTTTGGGTCTAGCAATGCCCCTGAGGAAGAGGATTCCTAGGAGTAAGTGTGGATGCAGGATCCTGCAGACTGGCTCTGGGGCCCACTACAGGGCTTTCTGATTGCCTGCGGTCGAACAGTGGAATCCTAACACAGTGGTTCTGCTTGCAGCAACGTGGTTGAAAAGCACTGCATGCAACCTTTTCAGGTTTGATCCTGCAGTGATCGCATACAATGGCTGCAGGTCCAAATCTTGATCGCTCCTGTAATCGTGTTTAAAGAGAACCAGAGATGAAGCACCCTCTTGAATTTTACCTTATAAATCAGTGGGAACATGACAGTAAACACCTAATCTGCTCTTTGTTTCATTGTTCTCTGTTTAATCTGACTGTTATCACCTCTGATAAGAATCCCCGACTGAGCACTCAGTCTAGCTTTGCTACAGAAAGATTATAGCTGAGTCTGTCTTCTCTGGTGTCTTTTCAAGCCCAAGCCTGCCCCCCTGTGGCTCTGCTGTAATGACTCAGCCATAATTATTCCCTGCAAAGCCAGACTGAATGCTCAGTCCGGGATTCTTATCACACCTGATAACAGACACTTTTAGCAGTGAGGATGAAACAGAGAGCATGGTAAGTGTTTTATCTAATGTTCTTACTGATATATATGGTAAAATACACAAGCGTGCTTCATCTCTGGTTCCCTCTAAGACAGGGGTCTCAAACTCAATTTACCTGGGGGGCCGCAGGAGGCAAAGTCAGGATGAGGCTGGGCTGCATAAGGAATTTCACAATCGCGGTGCATCGCCGCCTCTGCCCACCCCTCTCACTCTTTCTTCACAGAGAGGGGCGGGGAGAGGCGGCGATCTGTGCGGCAATTGACGTCAGGAGGGGCAGAGCTGAAGCTGAAAGCTCTTCCCCTTCCAGGAAATGCCGGCGGATTGCCCCCCGGTGGATTTGGGAGCTCTGCAGCCCTCGTTTAGCGGCGGGGATGCGGCGAATTACTTGGGAGCACTGAAGCGAACTATAAGGAAGCTTTTGCCGGCAAGGGCCACAAAATATTGTATCGAGGGAAGCAAATGGCCCGCGGGCCGCGAGTTTGAGACCCCTGCTCTAAGATCATGGTACTTTGGAGTTTCTTGGGCAAGTCTCCTTAACACTGCTACTGCCTACTGAGTGCGCTCTAGTGGCTGCCTCGCAAGCGCTTTGAGTACGACAGGAGAAAGGCGCTATACAAATACTGCTATTATTATTATTATTACTCTACCTTCACTTCTCTCCCCAGACCTCCAGGTGGTTGTTTAGAGAAGGTATAAATTGTTATAGACTGTATTTTTTGGACTATAAGACTCACTTTTCTCCCCCCAAAATGGGGGAAAAAAGTCACTGTGTTTTATAGTCCAAATGTAGGGAGTCCCTGACTTGTGAACACCTGCCAATATGAACCTCCAACCCGCCGCAATGTCGGGTACTCCCTGTACTGTGCCCATGCTGAGGAGGACACAGGGGGACAAACAGAGGACACAGGGGGCACAAAGAGGCATAGAGGAGGACACAAGGGGGCACAAAGAGGCATAGAGGCGGACACAAGGAGGACAGAGGCGGACACAAGGGGGACAGAGGAGGATACAAGAGGTACAAGGGGGCTTAAGGTACAAAAGGGGCATAATCTGCAAGATGCCCCTTCACCATGGATGCACCAGGTTTAGAATTTTTTTTTTCTCCTGTTTTTTGTCCTCTAAAAACTTAGGTGTGTCAGGAGCATCTTATAGACTGAAAAATATGGAATGCAATTGTACAGTATCACTCTCCACTACCTTCACTACTCTTCCAGGCCTCTGAGAAGCTATAATAGTGTGCCCTGTAAACTTATAATTTCTTTTAACCTCTGTGGGTCAGCATTCCGAAACCCCCATTTATTTCATGTTTTGGGTTTGTCCAGTTGAGTTTGCATACATAATTTCTTATTTAAAGCTCACATTCACTATCTGAATAATTTGAGGTAAAGAGGGCAGACAGGGCCTTTCCAATGCCTTGCACCTTTGTGGCCAGTTAGATGTTGGCAATCAGTAATCTTTCTGTATTAGTCAGGTATAATGTCCAGGCCTAGATTCACAAGAGCCAGGCTTGGGTCCATAGTAATTCTCTAATAAACCGAAAACATTGTGCCCATAGTCTTTTAATAAAGGACTGCTCCACCACACATGCAATAATAGTCCCTGCTTTGGACTTATTCCTCCAACATCTGTCAGAATGAGAGGCAGATATTAATGAGAGTTTCCTTGGGGTAAAATACCATCTCATTAGAACCTTCTGAAAGAGGTCTCTATGGTTAAAGTGTGCCTGAGAGGGGAGGAGGATATAAAAATGTATATATACCTGGAGCTTCCTCCAGCCCCCTCTGGCCTGATCCCTCTGGCCTGATCCCTCCCTTGCCGTTGTCCTCCGCTGCCTGCAGCCATCGCAACTGGCGGTGAGAAGTTACCAGGCAGCAATGAGCCGTTACCAGGCGGCAGTGAGCAGTTGTGAGAGTTTAAAGAGAATCTGTATTGTTAAAATCACACAAAAGTAAACATACCAGTGCGTTAGGGGACATCTCCTATTACCCTCTGTCACAATTTCGCCGCTCCCCGCTGCATTAAAAGTGGTTAAAAACAGTTTTAAAAAGTTTGTTTATAAACAAACAAAATGGCCACCAAAACAGGAAGTAGGTTGATGTACAGTATGTCCACACATAGAAAATACATCCATACACAAGCAGGCTGTATACAGCCTTCCTTTTGAATCTCAAGAGATCATTTGTGTGTTTCTTTCCCCCTGCATCTCTCATGCACTGAAGTTTCAGGCTGCTCTTTTCTTCCTGCAAACAGCTTTGCCCTTGTCTGTAATTCCTCACTATGTGAAAGCCCAGCCAGCTCAGAGGACGATTTATCCAGCTTGTAAAAGATAAGAGAAGAGAGAAGCTGCTCTAATCTAAATAAAACACAGGCAGTGTGCATAGAGGGGCCTGGAAGGGGGAGTTCATAGCAGAACCACAACACTGAAGAACTTGGCAGCCTTCCAGACACAGGATGACAAGTCTGACAAGAGAGAGATAAGTTGATTTATTACAGAGACTGTGATAGTACAAAGTGCTGCAGTAAGCCAGAACACATTAGAATAGCTTTTGGAACTTGTAGGATGATAAAAAACAGGATGCAATTTTTGTTACAGAGTCTCTTTAAGAGGCATTTCACTGCCTATCAACAGTCTGTCGAAAAGAGGCCTGAAGAAGAAGATTAGATAGAACAAGATTAGCTATAGTGGAGTTAGGGCTGGTTAACATGCCGTCAAGCGTTCGGGACTCGTCAGTTAAACGCTCCTATTCAAGTGAATGGGAGCGTTTAGCATCGCGCGGTTACTGTCGATTACCATCGATTGTGCAAACGCGACGTTCCGATCCAATTTACCGCGTCGTTTCAGCTGGCCCTAGAAGCCGCAGGTGGCATCCAGGGTCACCTACCCACCACGGCTTCATGTCCCCTTGCAGGGACGAAAAACGCTGATCGCGACGGGAAGCAAACAATTGCCATACCGCCGCCCCCCGAATGAGACGTCACAGGAATCTGGTATCTTATGTCTGTCTTTTCATGTCTCAAAAGGCACTATCCCTTCTTAATTAAAAAGATGATGAATATGTTTAATTACTTTCTTATACCAGTTAAGTTTTAAACAACACCAGTTGCTTGGCAGTCCTGATTGATTGATGTTGCTGATTGATCTCTCTGATGTCCTGCTGATTGATCTCTCTGGCTGTAGTAGAGTCTGATTCACACCCCAGAAACAAGCATGTAGCTAATCCAGTTAAACTTCAGTCAGAGCAGCTGATCAGCATGCTTGTTCAGGCCCCGTTCACACTCGGGAACGTAAAATCAACATTGCCTAGTGATTGCGATTTTGTGTTGTGCTATTGTACGATTTTTCGGCATCTGTGATTCTCATTCCAGTGAACCGCCAGGAAAATGCTGCATGTAGCATGTTTGCAATCGGCAACAACCGCAAACATGGTACAATCGCTGCAGTGAGTATATCCCCATAGGATTAATTGTGCAGCAAAGTGTTAATTGTGGGAGCAAAGTAGCCGAGTGTGAATGCTCCCTCAGGGTCTATGGCTAAAATTATTAGAGGCAGAGGATCAGCAGAACAGCCATGCAACTGGTATTGCTTAAAAGGAAATAAAAATGGCACCCTCCATATCAGGGCTGGCTTTGCCATAGAGACAAAGGGGGCTTTTCCCCAGGGCCCCCAATCTCTGCAGGGTTCCTGTGCCGCAGACCCTGCCAAATGCTGCTCGCACTGCTCCCCGGGGCCCTTGCTCCCTTCTCTGACTCCTTCTCTGTGACCAGGTGCATGTTTAAACATAACACGTGCCGGGTCAAAGTAGGAGTACAGAGTGGCTAGAGTGCCCACACTGTGCAGCCGCTGCCCGCCGGGAGAAGTGAGTATTTACTGCTGCTACTTCACTCGCAAGGGCCCCGAGTGCATTTAGGTAATAGCTGCGGGGGTGCAGATCCGGTTTAAGCAACAATGGGGCCCCAGGGCAAAATAAACCTGGGGGGCCCCCTCAACAGATACCCCGGAGCAAAAATTGGCATTAAGGGACCTTTTTTGCAGCTGGTATAGTCAGTCGGTCGGAGCTCCACATTCTGGCTACCCCAGCCTGCATGGGGGACAAGGGGTTAAAAAGTTTCAGGAGGGGGGACCCCACATAATTTTTAAAAAAAAATTCCCACACTCTAAAAAAAATAAATTGGGAAAATAGGAAAAAAATGCCAGGGATCTTCATACAGCCATATTGCGGCTGTATAGCGATCCCCGGCCAAAGCGCTGCGGCTGCGTATGGACTAGAGTTGGGCCGAACGGTTCGCCGGCGAACGGGGTTCGCGCGAACTTAGGTGGTTCGCGTGCGGGTACCGCACGCGAACCTTTTGCGGAAGAAGTTCGGTTCGCCCCATAATGCACCTGAGGGTCAACTTTGACCCTCTACATCACAGTCAGCAGGCCCAGTGTAGCCAATTAGGCTACACTAGCCCCTGGAGCCCCACCCCCCCTTATATAAGGCAGGCAGCGGCGGCCATTACGGCCACTCGTGTGCCTGCATTAGTCAGAGTAGGGCGAGCTGCTGCAGACTGTCTCTCAGGGAAAGATTAGTTAGGCTTAACTTCTTCCTGGCTGCATACCTGTTCTGTTCAGTGAGCCCTCAGCCCACTGCATACCTGTACTGTGATCCTGCCACTGCATAGCTGTTCAGTGATCCTGCCACAGCATACCTGTTCTGTTCAGTGAGCCCTCAGCCCACTGCATACCTGTACTGTGATCCTGCCACTGCATAGCTGTTCAGTGATCCTGCCACAGCATACCTGTTCTGTTCAGTGAGCCCTCAGCCCACTGCATACCTGTACTGTGATCCTGCCACTGCATACCTGTTCAGTGATCCTGCCACAGCATACCTGTTCTGTTCAGTGAGCCCTCAGCCCACTGCATACCTGTACTGTGATCCTGCCACTGCATAGCTGTTCAGTGATCCTGCCACAGCATACCTGTTCTGTTCAGTGAGCCCTCAGCCCACTGCATACCTGTACTGTGATCCTGCCACTGCATAGCTGTTCAGTGATCCTGCCACAGCATACCTGTTCTGTTCAGTGAGCCCTCAGCCCACTGCATACCTGTACTGTGATCCTGCCACTGCATACCTGTTCAGTGATCCTGCCACAGCATACCTGTTCTGTTCAGTGAGCCCTCAGCCCACTGCATACCTGTACTGTGATCCTGCCACTGCATAGCTGTTCAGTGATCCTGCCACAGCATACCTGTTCTGTTCAGTGAGCCCTCAGCCCACTGCATACCTGTACTGTGATCCTGCCACTGCATACCTGTTCAGTGATCCTGCCACAGCATACCTGTTCTGTTCAGTGAGCCCTCAGCCCACTGCATACCTGTACTGTGATCCTGCCACTGCATACCTGTTCAGTGATCCTGCCACAGCATACCTGTTCTGTTCAGTGAGCCCTCAGCCCACTGCATACCTGTACTGTGATCCTGCCACTGCATAGCTGTTCAGTGATCCTGCCACAGCATACCTGTTCTGTTCAGTGAGCCCTCAGCCCACTGCATACCTGTACTGTGATCCTGCCACTGCATACCTGTTCAGTGATCCTGCCACAGCATACCTGTTCTGTTCAGTGAGCCCTCAGCCCACTGCATACCTGTACTGTGATCCTGCCACTGCATAGCTGTTCAGTGATCCTGCCACAGCATACCTGTTCTGTTCAGTGAGCCCTCAGCCCACTGCATACCTGTACTGTGATCCTGCCACTGCATAGCTGTTCAGTGATCCTGCCACAGCATACCTGTTCTGTTCAGTGAGCCCTCAGCCCACTGCATACCTGTACTGTGATCCTGCCACTGCATACCTGTTCAGTGATCCTGCCACAGCATACCTGTTCTGTTCAGTGAGCCCTCAGCCCACTGCATACCTGTACTGTGATCCTGCCACTGCATAGCTGTTCAGTGATCCTGCCACAGCATACCTGTTCTGTTCAGTGAGCCCTCAGCCCACTGCATACCTGTACTGTGATCCTGCCACTGCATAGCTGTTCAGTGATCCTGCCGCAGCATACCTGTTCTGTTCAGTGAGCCCTCAGCCCACTGCATACCTGTACTGTGATCCTGCCACTGCATACCTGTTCAGTGATCCTGCCACAGCATACCTGTTCTGTTCAGTGAGCCCTCAGCCCACTGCATACCTGTACTGTGATCCTGCCACTGCATAGCTGTTCAGTGATCCTGCCACAGCATACCTGTTCTGTTCAGTGAGCCCTCAGCCCACTGCATACCTGTACTGTGATCCTGCCACTGCATACCTGTTCAGTGATCCTGCCACAGCATACCTGTTCTGTTCAGTGAGCCCCCAGCCCACTGCATACCTGTACTGTGATCCTGCCACTGCATACCTGTTCAGTGATCCTGCCACAGCATACCTGTTCTGTTCAGTGAGCCCTCAGCCCACTGCATACCTGTACTGTGATCCTGCCACTGCATAGCTGTTCAGTGATCCTGCCACAGCATACCTGTTCTGTTCAGTGAGCCCTCAGCCCACTGCATACCTGTACTGTGATCCTGCCACTGCATACCTGTTCAGTGATCCTGCCACTGTATACCTGTTCTGTGAACCCGCCACTGTATACCTGTTCTGTTCAGTGGACCCGCCACTGTATACCTGTTCTGTGAACCCGCCACTGTATACCTGTTCTGTTCAGTGGACCCGCCACTGTATACCTGTTCTGTGAACCCGCCACTGTATACCTGTTCTGTTCAGTGGACCCGCCACTGTATACCTGTTCTGTGAACCCGCCACTGTATACCTGTTCTGTTCAGTGGACCTGCCACTGTATACCTGTTTAGTGAACACGCCACTGCATACCTGTTGTGTTCAGTGAACCTGCCACTGCATACCTGTTCTGTGAACCCGCCACTGTATACCTGTTCTGTTCAGTGGACCCGCCACTGTATACCTGTTCTGTGAACCCGCCACTGTATACCTGTTCTGTTCAGTGGACCTGCCACTGTATACCTGTTTAGTGAACACGCCACTGCATACCTGTTGTGTTCAGTGAACCTGCCACTGCATACCTGTTCTGTGAACCCGCCACTGTATACCTGTTCTGTTCAGTGGACCCGCCACTGTATACCTGTTCTGTTCAGTGGACCTGCCACTGTATACCTGTTCTGTTCAGTGGACCTGCCACTGTATACCTGTTTAGTGAACACGCCACTGCATACCTGTTGTGTTCAGTGAACCCGCCACTGTATACCTGTACTGTTCAGTGAACCCACCGCATCAGTGCGCATACCTGTGCAGTTAAGTGAACCCACCTACCTACGTGAGTGCACGCAGTGTGATATACCACTCCGTGCATACCCGATATGGACAAAACAGGTAGAGGAAGAGGTAGTGCCAGAGCCAGAGGAAGGCCACCCGGCAGGTCTGCGCGAGGTCGTGTAAATGTAATTTCGTGTGGACCTGGCCCACAGTACAGTGCTCGGAAGAAGGCACGTCCCATCACCTCCCAAGATTGTCAGGACGTGGTTGAGTATTTAGCGACACAGAACACCTCATCTTGCTCAGCCACCAGCGCTACTACTAGCACCACTTCCGCTGCATTTGACACTTCGCAAGAATTATTTAGTGGTGGTGAAATCACTGATGCACAGCCATTGTTACAGCCAGATGAATTTTCACCAGCTCATATGTCTGCGTTACGCGACAACACTATGGATGTAACGTGTAAGGAGGATGAAGGACCTACACATTTGGATTTTTCTGAGGCAAGCGAAGCTGGGCAGGATGATTACGATGATGACGATGATAGGGATCCTCTGTATGTTCCCAATAGAGGAGATGAAGAGGGGGACAGTTCAGAGGGGGAGTCAGAGAGTAGTAGGAGGATAGAAGTTGCTGAAAGAAGCTGGGGCAGCTCTTCGTCAGAAACAGCTGGTGGCAGAGTCCGGCACCATGTATCGCCAGATTCGCCACCTATGTACAGCCAGCCAACTTGCCCTTCAGCATCAGCTGCTGAGGTGCCCACATCCCAGGGTGGCTCAGCGGTGTGGAAATTTTTTAATGTGTGTGCCTCAGATCGGACCAAAGCCATCTGTTCGCTCTGCCAACAAAAATTGAGCCGTGGAAAGGCCAACACTCACGTAGGGACAAGTGCCTTACGAAGGCACCTGCAGAAAAGGCACAAACAGCAATGGGATGGCCACCTGAGCAAAAGCAGCAGCAGCACACAAAAGCAAAGTCACCCTCCTTCTCCTCTTCCTCCTTCAGGTGCATCATCTGCTTATGCCGCTCTCTCCCTTGCACCTTCACAGGCACCCTCCTCCACTCCGCCTCTGCCCTTGAGCGGTTCCTGCTCCTCTGCCCACAGCAGCAGTCAGGTGTCCGTGAAGGAAATGTTTGAGCGGAAGAAGCCACTTTTGGCCAGTCACCCCCTTGCCCGGCGTCTGACAGCTGGCGTGGCGGAACTGTTAGCTCGCCAGCTGTTACCATACCGGCTGGTGGACTCTGAGGCCTTCCGTAAATTTGTGGCCATCGGAACACCGCAGTGGAAGATGCCAGGCCGCACTTATTTTTCCAGAAAGGCCATACCCCAACTGCACCGTGAAGTTGAGAGGCAAGTGGTGTCATCTCTTGCGAAGAGCGTTGGGTCAAGGGTACACCTGACCACGGATGCCTGGTCTGCCAAGCACGGGCAGGGCCGCTACATTACCTACACAGCCCATTGGGTGAACCTGGTGGTGAACGATGGCAAGCAGAAAGCGGCGGACCAAATTGTGACACCTCCACGGCTTGCAGGCAGGCCTCCTGCCACCTCCTCTCCTCCTGCTACATGCTCTTCGCTGTCCTCCTCCTCCTCCTTGGCTGAGTGGCAGTTCTCCTCTCCAGCTACACAGCCCCAGCTCCGCAGGGCCTATGCTGCATGCCAGGTACGACGGTGTCACGCCATCTTAGACATGGCTTGTCTCAAAGCGGAGAGTCACACTGGAGCAGCTCTCCTGGCTGCTCTTAAGAAACAGGTGGATGAGTGGCTGACCCCGCACCACCTGGAGATAGGCAACGTGGTGTGCGACAACGGCAGCAATCTGCTTGCCGCTTTGCATATGGGGAAGCTGACACACATACCCTGCATGGCACATGTCATGAATCTGGTGGTTCAAAGATTTGTGGCAAAGTACCCTGGCTTAGCGGATGTCCTGAAGCAGGCCAGGAAGTTCTGTGGGCATTTGAGGCGCTCTTACACAGCCATGGCACGATTTGCAGAAATTCAGCGTAAAAACAACATGCCGGTGAGACGCCTCATTTGCGATAGCCCCACTCGCTGGAACTCGACCCTCCTCATGTTCTCCCGCCTGCTAGAACAGAAGAAAGCCGTCACCCAGTACCTCTACAACTGGAGTAGAACGAAACAGTCTGGGAAGATGGGGATGTTCTGGCCCGACAACTGGACAATGATGAAAAATGCATGCAGGCTCATGCGGCCGTTTGAGGAGGTGACCAACCTGGTGAGCCGCAGTGAGGGCACCATCAGCGACTTAATTCCCTACGCGTACTTCTTGGAGCGTGCTGTGCGTAGAGTGGCGGATGAAGCTGCGAATGAGCGTGACCAGGAACCGTTACGGCAGGAACAGGCATGGGACCAATTTTCATCAGACCCAGCTGTTTCCTCAACACCTGCGGCAGCACAGAGGGGGGAGGAGGAGGAAGAAGAGAGGTCATGTGCAGAAGATGAGTCAGACTCAGAGGATGATGAGCAAGGTGTTTCTTTGGGGGAGGAGGAGGAGGAGGAGGGGACAGCGGCAGGAGAACAACCGCAGCAGGCGTCGCAGGGGGCTTGTGCTGCGCAACCTTCCCGTGGTATTGTTCGCGGCTGGGGGGAGGAGGTTGACTTACCTGACGTCACTGAGGAAGAGCAAGAGGAGATGGAGGGTACTGGATCCGACTTTGTGCAGATGTCGTCTTTTATGCTGTCCTGCCTGTTGAGGGACCCCCGTATAAAAAACCTCAAGGGGAATGAGCTGTACTGGGTGGCCACACTACTAGACCCTCGGTACAGGCACAAAGTGGCGGACCTGTTACCAACTCACCGGAAGGTGGAAAGGATGCAGCACATGCAGAACCAGCTGTCAACTATGCTTTACAATGCCTTTAAGGGTGATGTGACGGCACAACGCCAGCAAGGTACCACTGCCACTAATCCTCCTCCCGTGTCCACGCAGTCAAAGACAGGACGCTCCAGCGATCTCATGGTGATGTCGGACATGCGGACGTTCTTTAGTCCAACGCCTCGCCGTAGCCCTTCCGGATCCACCCTCCACCAACGCCTGGAACGGCAGGTAGCCGACTACCTGGCCTTAAGTGTGGATGTAGACACTGCTGTGAACAGCGATGAGGAACCCTTGAACTACTGGGTGCGCAGGCTTGACCTGTGGCCAGAGCTGTCCCAATTTGCCATCCAACTTCTCTCCTGCCCTGCCGCAAGCGTCCTCTCAGAAAGGACCTTCAGCGCAGCTGGAGGCATTGTCACAGAGAAGAGAAGTCGCCTAAGTCACAAAAGTGTTAAGTACCTCACCTTTATAAAAATGAATGAGGCATGGATCCCGGAGGGCTGCTGCCCGCCCCAAGACTAAGTCAGTCCCCGCACATACAGCATCTCTGCCTGCACGCCGTGTGACTGGCTGCCTGGCCTGCCCCAAGAAGACTAAGTCGCTCCCAGTCCCTCCACACAGCATGTCTGCCTGCAGGCCGCTTCACTACCTTCTCCGCCACCACCAACAGGGTCCGGGACTCCAGGCGGATTGCTGAATTTTTTAGGCCGCTGCTAGCAGCGGCCGCTGTAATAATTTTTCGGGTGCGTGTACATGACTGCCTAATTTTTCTGGCTGCACTGCGGGCAGCTGCAACAACAAAAGAAAAGGCATGAACATGCGTCATGCGCCCATTCCCCTTCGTGATCATTACCTTGCCGTGGTGAAGGGGCTTGCGTATCACAATGGAGCAATGACCGGCGCCTAGATGAGTGTCTCAGGGGGCACACCCACGATAATAAGGTCGTTGCCTCATTGTGGTCAGACCAAATTTGATCAGCTGGACAGTCACTGTTCTGTCATTCAGCTACATTAGCCAGGTGACAGACCATATGGGCTGTAAAGCCACCAAAACCTGCACTCTCGCCATGGTGCGCACCAGTCCAGCACGGCCGTCACTACACAAACAGCTGTTTGCGGTGCGTTACACGATGAGTTTGGTGCGTCAGTGTGAAGCAGTACCTTAATTACACTACCTGATTGATGTATACACATGCAAGATGTTTGAAAGCACTTTAGGCCTGTCATTTAACATTCAATGTGATTTCTGCCCTTAAAACGCTGCTTTGCGTCAAATCCAGATTTTTCCCGGGGACTTTTGGCATGTATCCCACTCCGCCATCCCCCCCTCCAGGTGTTAGACCCCTTGAAACATCTTTTCCATCACTTTTGTGGCCAGCATAATTAATTTTTTTTTTCAAAGTTCGCATCCCCATTGAAGTCTATTGCGGTTCGCGAACTTTAACGCGAACCGAACCTTTCGCGAAAGTTCGCGAACCCGGTTCGCGAACCGAAAATCGGAGGTTCGGCCCAACTCTAGTATGGACCCCCTGGAAACCCTGTCAGGAAATGTATTGCTCTTTCTTTTGATACATGTAAAATTACACTACCGTTAGGTACTAAAAGTGACATTTACCGCATTTAAAAGTATACTTTTTTCCTTCGAAACTTTAAAATCGATTTTCTCAAAAACTATAAACTCTTTTTGAAAAATCGTTTTTTCCTCTTATTCCCAATGATCTCCTTAACATATCCTGCAAATTTAGGGTTTCTAGCATTCAAGGTAGATTTGCTATTAACCATTAAATTCGGCTGGTTTTTAAATGTGTATTTTTTTTCCTTTGAAAGTTTAAAATCGATTTTCTCAGGAACTATAAGGTTGATTTGAATTTTTTTTTTCCTCTTGTAGCCACTGGGGGCCTCTAAAAGCTCTGGGGCCCTGGGGCAGCTGCCTTTGCCTCTATGGTAGCATCTGCCCTGCGGGGGTGGGGGGTTTGGAGGTGTTTCAGTTTGCCCCAGGGCCCCGTCGTAGCCCCTTAAACCGGTGCTTCTCCATATCCCTGTCACTACAGTGCCTCTTTAAATCCCCACAATGTACTGTATATAGCGGACCTGCAATGTACTGTTTATTTAGGGAATCTGCAGTTACACTTTAAATGGGCTTGTCATGTCAGAGTCTTTCTGTACTGCAGCCACACTGGGAACATATCATAATAAGGTTAATGAAACAACTTGCCGTCGCAAGGCGTTTAGCCTTTTGAGCATATCGTTTAATCTCAATTAGCAGCCAGAGTACAGTAGATGGACGTCATCCAATAAGCGTTCTCATAATCCAATCACAGAGCGGGGAAAGGCTCTTGTTTTATATTCTGGGGGGATAAGATGTGGCGGTCCTGAGGTTTGCCAGAGATGTTGGGTATCAGGAGATGTAATATAAGAAGACCGAGATACGATACGCAATCTGTAAACAGGAATTAATGCAGCGATCCGATTCCCGGGAAATATCTCACTAGAGGCTCGCTAACTGTGTTCGGGATGACCGCCTTGGGCTCGGACGCCTCCCTTATCGCTGCAGATAAGATTAGGAAGCTGAAACCGACCAGCTTCTGCCACCAGGGCCCTATGCTTTCTTACACTATAAAGAGAGGTTAATAAAACATGAGGCTGCGGTCCCGGGGCGAGTGATTATGTGTGTGTTCTTTGGCTTACACCAATCCTGCAGACAGAAAGTGCAAGTGTCGGAATGGAGGAGAGCAGAGCTGGTATTGCACTATTCGCACATTAGCTGTACAAGGCGTGTCACCCGGAAAGGGAATCAGGATTGAGCCCTCGCGGGACATTGCAAGGCCATGGCTGTACAAACGTGTACAAATTGTGTCAGGCCAAGCGATTGGGGAGAACAATGCTCTGCTGGATTTTGGGGGGCATCGAGGGCTGTTGTATATAGCGTTAGGTTCTTGGCAGAGGCGGCTGAGTTTAGATAGGAACTGTAGTAAAAATAACGTAATGAACAGGCACAGGGATAGCCTGTGCCTGCATGGTAGAAGCCAGCCCCTGGAGGGTTAATCTTCCTCCCGTACTGGCTCTCTGTCTAATTTTTGCAGGTGCGTACCCAGGTGACTGGGAGAAGAAGGGAGAGGGGCGCCGCTGATTGGCCACAGGTTCGCGGGCCCCCGCTGGACAGCCTATCGGGGCCAAGCAGGAGGGATAAAAGGGCCGGCTGCATGACGCAGATAGCCGGCTGAAGAAAGAAGCTCCTACCTTCCCCCCCCCCCCCCCTTTTCGTTTTTCCCGTCATGGTCATTAGTGGGGTACCAGTCATGGGTAATGTCACCCTGTGGGCGGACATTGTGTTTATATTGTTATTATGTTTACAAAGTCTTCTGGTGTGTGTTAACTTCAATAAAATTTATCATTATATGATTTATTTAATGTCTGAATGAGGTAATTCAGACCCCCCTTATTTTGGTGTACCCCAATAAATGGCCGCGGCCTTTTGCCAAATAAAAGTTTGTGATTATTATTAGATAAGTTATGTAGTAGATAAGTAATAGTATGGTTAAATTCTGGTAAGTGCTTATCCGATTAGGGGGTGTGCAATACCATGAATAAAATTGCTTCTACTTTTTATTTTTTTTACAATACATATTTATAAATGATTTAGCCAGCGTTTGCCCATTGTAATATCTTTCTTCACCCCAATTTACATTCTGAAATTCAGGGCAGGTGCTAGGTTAAATAGCTCCCAGGGCGAGGGTGTAAAAATGATACCCCCCCCCCCCCAAACATTATTTGCGATGCGGTATTTAAGCCACCAGTATAGGGATCCAGGCGTAGGTGCCCCAGTATAGATAGAAAGGTATTTGCCCCAGTATTGGTAGCCAGGTATATGTGTCCCCAGTATAGGTAGCCAGGTATATGTGTCCCCAGTATAGGTAGCCAGCTATAGGTGCCCTAGTATAGGTAGCCAGCTATAGGTGCCCTAGTATAGGTGGCCAGCTATAGGTGGCCAGCTATAGGTGCCCCGGTATAGGTAGCCAGCTATAGGTGCCCCAGTATAGGTAGCCAGCTATAGGTGCCCCGGTATAGGTGGCCAGCTATAGGTTCCCCGGTATAGGTGGCCAGCTATAGGTGCCCCGGTATAGGTGGCCAGCTGTAGGTGCCCCGGTATAGGTAGCCAGCTATAGGTGCCCCGGTATAGGTGGCCAGCTATAGGTGCCCCAGTATAGGTGGCCAGCTATAGGTGCCCCAGTATAGGTGGCCAGCTATAGGTGCCCCGGTATAGGTGGCCAGCTATAGGTGCCCCGGTATAGGTGGCCAGCTATAGGTGCCCCAGTATTGGTAGCCAGGTATATGTGTCCCCAGTATAAGTAGCTAGGTGTAGGTGCCCCAGTATAGGTAGCCAGCTATAGGTGCCCCGGTATAGGTGGCCAGCTATAGGTGCCGCAGTCAGAGCTGGGACAAGGTCCTTTGGCACCCAAGGCTGAGACACCAAAGCACGCCCCTCCATCCCTCCCACCCCAGATGTCACACACTGATTGCTATTAGACTAAGAGGCGCCCCAGGGCCCCCAACACCTTACTCTCTAGTTAGCTGGCTGTAGTCACTGCCATGTATCCTCTTATCTTATTTATCTCTGCTTCAAACACAATAAGGGAATGATATCTGAGTGAGTTATGTGCCCCCTCCTACACTGCGCCCTGAGGCTGGAGCCTCTCCCACTTTCACCATACCAGCAGGTCTATGGCTGTAAAGTGCGCCGTTCCATAGGGCACCGTGCTGCGATCCGGCGGGAGGGCAGAGGGGGGTGGCGAAGCACACCACAGCGCGTGACGCAGGCCTATGCCAACACGTTTCACCCCGCCCAGGGACTTCCTCAGGACGTACTGCGCAGTCTGTCGGATCGACGGAGGAGGTGGTAACTATAATAAAGAGTAATACTTAAGCAGACTTTACAATCTTGCAATCTATACATATGACCAGCTGGTCCAAAGATGGGACCAGAATGTCATTTGCAGTGAGTTTCCATCGTTGAGATACACGGCTTAGATAAGCGACAAGCTGTGTTAAGAGGTCTCATATAAGCAAGACAAACCGTGATTAAATAATAAGGAGACCTTGTGAACTTTGGCTTTTGTTGCCTTGGAAGGAGAGACTGTTGAAATCTTTCATCTGGAAGGAATGTATTGTTTCCTCTGTTTGGAACTTTGTTTTTCTCTCTTATGACCACTGGATATAGTATAGCCTGCTAAACTTTTGCGCATTACATTAATAATTTTTTCATTACGTTTTTTGAGTGCCACTCACATCGATCTGGCTCTGCCATATTGGGGTGACGACCCCTTTAGATCAGGGGTCAGGAACCTTTTTGGCTGAGAGAGCCATAAACGCTACATATTTTAAGATGTATTTCCCTGAGAGCCATACAATATGTTTCAAACTGGGACAGCAGAGGGCTCACGTCCCTGTTGCTATGGTGATGGGTATACAGTTGATCTGCCGGGCAGCGTAAGTGTCAGACACGTTCTTCAGCTTCTCTTGGGTTTCAGGAGCTTTAGCAATTTCCCCGAGAGCCAGACATGGGAAATACCAACGAACAGCTTGTACAATTAGCTAACTGACTTGGGGATTGATTCACTTTGTAGAACGAACGAGATCCCCGAACTTTGGCCTAATAGGCTGCCTGTCAAGTGACAGGCAGCCTATTGGGCCAATCAAAGTGCAGGGATCTCATCCTACAAAGTCACTGAACCTGACAGAGCCCAGGGTAGGACAATTGGAGCGGCCATTGGCTTTGGGGGAGCAGGATTAAGTTAGTAGTGTACGCTACAGCAGTAGCATGCCCACTTTGAAAATTTGACTTGCGCTGCCACACTAAGCTGCGCTGCTTGAGCAGTGTAGCTTAGTGAATCAACCCCTACTGATTTGGCTAAGAGCCAGATGCAGCCATCAAAAGAGCCACATTGAGAAGATTTGTGTATATTAGGGGCATGGCGTTGTGATTGCGTGGGGGCATAGGGGGGTGGGGGAGTGCATTTTTAAGTGTCTGATGACCACCATTACCGCTTGCACATGGGGGATAGTGGGAGCATGGAGTAGTAAGTGGCATGATAGGTGTCCTTATGTTTTTCTAAGGTGGACCATGTCCACTTTTTCCTCTGTGCAACCCTAGTATATGTATAATTATTAATCTTGTAACTAATTTTGTATTGTGCATGATTGTCTTGAATATTTACAGCTAAGATAAGTTAGGGCATCGCCTGTTCAGTGATAACCCATGTGCATATATAAGTCGAAAGCTCACTGTTTATCCATCTCTAAGTTAGCCAATAAATGGTATCATCCTGATTCAAAACTTCTTGCATATAAATATATGTAACAGTTATGGTCCAATAATAAGCTTTTTTACAACCTTTAAGCAATACTATTTACTAAAATAATAAATAACAGGTGGTTGAACAGCATATACTGGTAGTATGTTGATTTTTGTAATCTGAGAACCAGCACTGCGTAATATGTTGCCACTTTATAAATGCAATAAATAAATAAATGTACTCAATTGGCTAGTGCACACTTGAATGTGTTTTCCCCATGCAGCTATAAACTGACAGCAGTGAAGCCCTGCACGCATTTTCTCTATCATTTACATTAGTTTCTGTGATAAAACATGCATGTTTTCACACATAGACACACATTGGGCTTGATTCACAAAGCGGTGCTGTTAGCACACATGTGAAAAGCCCCTTAGCAAGCCTAAACATACTTTGCGCGCGCTAAGTTTTGCGTTCGCACGCTAAGTTTCGCGCTGCCCAGCGCGCAAGAAAACGGCGCACCCGATGCGCTCAAACGGCGCATTAAATGCGCCCTAAACGGCGCACCCATGCGACGTTTAGGGCGTATCCAATGTGCCGTTTTGGGTGCATCGGGTGCACCATTTCGTTTCGCGCACCGCAGGCAAGTAACGCTAAACTTAGTGCGCGAACGCGAAACTTAGCCGGCGCTGTATACAAGAGCCTGCTAAACACTGAATAGGGACTGTCCACAAATATTTGTCTGCAAAACTTTTGTATGATTTCTTATTAGTGACTGAGCAGATACAGTCATTAGAACAATTGTTCAGAGAACAGAACGTTTTTTCTCTCCGTGCCCTTACTTGTCAGTCTCTCAGGACAGGGCCCCCTTTGACTTCTGCCCCCCCTCCACGGCTGCATCCCTTGCAGGGTCTATTGTTACGTCCCAGCGAGGGACCAAGAGGACTACAGGGGGCTATAAGAAGCCCTAAGTAAGTTAAAGGACATACGAGGTGAACGTTTAAATCTATCTTTACTTACCTGTGGCTTCTTCCAACCTTCAGGCCCCATTCACACTTACAAAACGCAAAACGCCGGCGATTTTTGCCGGCGTTTTGCAGGAGTGATTTTTAATGCGGAAAAATCACTGAACACTGCGCGGATTTTGCCGCGATCGTGTTTAGCGCTTCTATAGCACTGGAACGCGATCGCTGGGAAATTGCCTGAAAATGGTACAGTCGATGTGTTTGCGTTTCACGTTTTTGCCCGGTTTTGGGCGATTTGTGGCAATTAGCGCAAATCGCCCAAGTAAGAACGGGCCCATAGGGTTTCATTACGCTAGCGCTTTTAAAAAGCGCTAGCGTTTGAGCATTTTGCAGAAATCATGGCAAAACGCTCTAGTGTGAATGGGGCACCACACCACAGCTCTGGTCCTCCCTGGTGTCCGCAGGCCGCCCATAAGGCACGCCGACTCAACGGCGAATCAGCACTTGCGAGCGACATTACGTAATCGGGCGCGTGCTGCACCTGCGCAGACTGCTCCCAGCCAGGGAACATGATAGAGGACGCATGCGGCATGGGGCTGCGCATCCAGCGTTGGAAAAGGACACTGGAGGAACGCAGGATGCAGGATGATGGCGGAGGACCAGGAAAGCTTCAGGGGCCTGGAAGAAGCCCCAGGTCAGGTGAGTAAAAGAGCAATTATTTTTTTCAATTTAGGTTTCCTTTAAAAACTTGGGACATATTTTCGGAGTGCCTTTTATGGGAAAGAAAAGTGAAAGGAAAGCTTCTTCCATAGAGATGGATGGAGCAGCAGCGCCCCCGTGTGGGGGATGGTGTTACTGCAGCGTGTGCGGAACTCTATGCGCTGTGTGTGTGGCAGAAGCTGCCGCTTTGCATGCTGGGAGGAGCACATGGCGCCTCAGACTGCTGTATGCTGGTGACAGAAGAGTCCGCAGAGCTGCCGCTGTGCGTCCCCGTGCAGAGGGCTGGGAGCCCGGGTGATGTGCGATCTGAGCTGGTTTGGCCCCTCCCGGCAGCCGTAGTCATTAGTTCAGAGGAACCTGAGAAAGTTGAGAACACTTTTCAGATCAGCTGAAATGGAGCCTCCGATCTCCCTCAGTGCTGGTGAGCCCCTCCCCATCATCCTAATCTCCCCAGTGCTGGTGAGCCCCCTCCCTGCCATCCTAATCTCCCCCAGTGCTGGTGAGCCCCCTCCCTGTCATCCTGATCCCCTCAGTGCTGGTGAGCTCCTCCCCCTATCATCCTGATCTCCCCCCCCACCATCCTGATCCCCCACAGTGCTGGTGAGCCCCCTCCCTGTCATCCTGATCCCCTCAGTGCTGGTGAGCCCCCTCCCTGTCATTCTGATCCCCCTCAGTTCCGGTGAGCTGTCACCCTGATCCCCTCAGTGCCGATGAAATAATTCGGCTTCCAGCGATTGCTGGAGGCCGAATTATTATGTTTTTAAGCAACCTCGGCTCCATCTTCTGACGGCTCCTACGTTACTGAGCGCTGCAATAGGAGTGATACCTATTGAAGTCTATGGAGGCGCCGGCTGCGCCCAAATCTAGCAGCGCTGAAAAGCACTGCTCCGCATCCTGATCCCCCTCAGTGCTGTTGAACTCCCTCTCTGTCATCCTAATCCCCCTCAGTGCTGTTGAGCTCCCTCCCTGTCATCCTCATCCCCCACAGTGCTGGTGAGCCCCCTCCCTGTCATCCTGATCCCCCTTAGTTCTGGTGAGCCCCCTCCCTGTCATCGTGATCTCCCCCAGTGCTGGTGAGCCCCTGTTCCAACATTTTAGCATACCCGACAGAATAGCATACAAATGCTACTGAGCATGTGCAAAGTCATGCAGGGCAGACATTAACCCCATAATACCCATCAGCAGCATTAACCTTTTCAACCCCAGTTAGCTGCCTGTGTGCTGATGTGCAATCTCCACTATCCAAGTGGACATAGAGTTAGAATAAAAAGTTGTCCGAGCGAAGCGAGGACCGAGCCCGCAGCCCAGCGAGCGAAGCGAGCGGGCAAGGGGACACTGATTCTACTAACAAGGGGTATATCACTTTAAATGTATGCTATTCTGTCAATGTATGCTAGTTAGTTGGAACACCCCCTCCCTGTCATTCTGATCCCCCTCAGTTCTGGTGAGCCCTTTCCCTGTCATCGTGATCTCTCCTAGTGCTGGTGAGTCCCCTCCCTGTCATCCTGATCCCCATCAGTGCCGGTGAGCCCCCCTCATCATTCTATTCCCCCCCAGTGCTGGTGAGCCCCCCTGGTTCACCCCTGATTTTGCATCTGGTCTAACATCCGATTTGATAATTATCAAATATCAAATCGGATCAAAATGTGACCTACAAAATGCATGCCTCATTGATGATTCAATCGATTTCAGGCTGCAATTGGTCTAATGTGTTGATTGGAAATGCTGGAAAATATCAGACCAATGTGGTAGACTGGAAGCGCAGTGGCCGTGCGTGTGATGCAGTACCCCCATACCGTTGCCCCCCCCCCCCCCCCGACAAATGTTATATGAGACCCCTGATGCCCGTAGATTAAAATATCTCTCCTGTCCGCTGTGCCTCCACATTTGTGGCCCATGTGCTGCCGGGAAATAGCATGTGGGGTGCGTGTGGCAAGAGCCACGTGGGGCGCCAAGGCAGAAGTACAGCAGACACTAGCAGTGTAACAGGTATTTTAATACAAGGCACTGGGGGCACATATAACATTTAGGGGGACAGCGGGCAAGCCGGCGTCACAAGGCCGATTCCCGAAAGATTTTATACTGAAGTCCATCAGGAATTGGCCTGTGGTGTATGGGCAGCCGACAGATCTCTCACTGATCCTAAAGGTGGCCATACACTGGTCGATTTGCCATCAGATTTGACCAACAGATAGATCCCTCTCTGATTGAATCTGATCAGAGAGGGCTCGTATGGCCACCTTTACTGCAAACAGATTGTGAATCGATTTCAGCCTGAAACCCCCCCCCCCCCGCATACATTACCTGTTCCGGCCGGCGCGAGTCCCCTGGTCTCAGCTGTCTTCTTCTCCGCTCCGGGCTCAAGACCGTTCCTGCAGCTACTGAACTTCCTGTCCAGGGGAAGTTTAAACAGTAGAGGGCGCTCTACTGCTTAAACTTCCTGCCGGGACAGGAAGTTCTGTGTAGCTGCAGCAGGTCCGGAACCCAGCGCGGAAAGAAGACAGCAGGGTCCAGGGGACTCACGCAGGCCGGAACAGGTAATGTATACCCGCTGTATTGCGTCGGTCGTCGGGCATTCGAACGCTGCTATCGACGCACTCCCGACCCGCTGGCGGTCAAGAAAAATCTTCCGCACGGACAGCTCGACGGGAACAATCGATTTCGGACGGAAATCGATCGTTTTGTCAGCGGTGTGTGCGACGATTTCACAGCCGATTCGATCACTGTGATCGAATCGGCCGTATATCGGCGGGAAAATCGTTAGGTGTATGGGCCCCTTTAGTCCGGGTGAGTCCATCCTGACGTATATTCAGTGGGCTGCTTGTGCAGTTGAGGGGACCCAGTGAGAACACCTATGAGAAGGGAAGACCAGGAGGACAGCCTGGCAGCTTCAGGGCCTGTTTCCACTACATAGACGCATCACACCGCAGTTTCCATTGTGTGCTGGTTATGCGGAGCGATCAGAGAACCTGCAGCATGCACGGCCGCATCTGCCTGCCATCTCCTCCTATAAACTTCCAAATCAGGAGAGGCAGAAGTGATGCGACACAACACAATAGTCGCATCTCAATTCTTCTGCCAGTGGAAAAGGGCCCATAGAAGGGACAGTCTCACATTTTGGGGAGCAGGACAACAGCTGCTCATCAAACACTTCATGGACTGGCTGTAGAAAATTTACACTTAATCAGATGCTCTCAGTAGTAACTGAAAGAAAACTGTTTTTCAAAGTAATGCCCATGTTTTCCAATGGCACAGTTCCCACAATATTTGTTTTAACTGAAAGCTTTTTCAGAATGCGCTGCTATGTAAAAAAAAACAGCGTACGAACGCATTAGGTGTAAAAAAAGGCCCTTACAAGTCCATCCTTGCAGCCATTCCAGAGGAATATTGAATAACGGTAGGTCCGTATCTGCGGCAAGATTTCATCAGTCAAAATAACCGATGAATGATTGTTCCAACCGACGTTGTGTATATTTTGGTTACTTTTTGGCACCCAAAATGTAAGACGTTTGTAAATGGAGCTATTTCTATTCAATGCGAATTTCTGGACCCGATGTAAAAATCTGACTGGTATGCTGCAATTTTTCGCATTCCGTGGCAATCTGTATGCGAATCGCGGCTAATGTAAGTCAGTGGGGCCGCGTATAATTGTGCTACAAATGCGGAAATTTGCATTCCGAATGCAAATGTACCCAGCATGCACAGCTTAATTTCCTTGCTTTCTACACAGGAAAGGCCTACACAGGAAGTTAATGCTAATGCGTTGCTGGGCATGTGATGTTGCTAGGCGGTTTTAAAATCACAACGTGATTCACGCGTTTACTGATGCAATTCACAATGCCCTAAATCTATGGGGGAACTTCGGCCTAAACAAACACACTGGCCTCAATTCACTAAGCTTATCTCCTGTCTTTAATAACTCTTCTAGAGTTGTTACCATGGTGATAAGGCATGTAGTATTCAGGAAACATTTTACCTCAGGCAAACCTAAAGTTAACTCTTCTGTCTTTAAGTTAACTCTTTAATCCTTAAAATAACTCCAGAGTTAAAGACAGGCTGTTCATTAACTGTGTGTAAAAATAACTACAGAGGAGGTAACGTAACTACAGAGGAGGTAACTTAACTACAGAAGAGGTAACGTAAGGAATGAAGAGATAAGATAACTCTCTTACTAGTGGAGGTAAGTTTTCTCTTGCCTTATTATCTCCAGCATGATCTTAGTGAATTGAGGCCATTGTCATTAAGTTACATTAGCTATATTAATTAAAATAGATAGGTAATAAATTCTCTTACCCACCCTGTTTTAAAAGAACAGGCAAATGTTTGTGATTTCATGGGGGCAGCCATCTTTTTGGTTGAAAGGAGGTGACATGGAGCATATGACACCGTTCCAACTGTCCTGTGTCTTGATCACCCATCCCAGCTGCCCGCACTAGGCTTCAAATCTCAAATTTAAAAAAAAAAAATTTGCACCAAACCAGCAGAACGAGAACAACAATATCAGAAATCCCATCATGCTTTGCACAGCATCAGGGGAAAAATGCCTGGGCAGCTTTCTTCTGTGCAGCTAAAAATGAGTTTTAGATAAGAAAAACAAAGTTCTAATGCTGTGAAACTGTCCTGATCTGAAGACCGGTTATTAACCCTTCTTTGTCTTCTTTTTAGGCTGCAGTAAGCAGGACATCAGGCAAAAAGTTTGGGATTACATAGAGGACAATAATCTTGCGAATTTCCCCAGACCAGTCCATCACCGCATCCCCAACTTCAAGGCAAGTTTCCCATTGGTGATTTTCTGGTCTGTCCCTTTTTATGTGGCTTGTGACCTGTGAAATACCTATAACTACATCACTGCTTTACAGCAAGCTTTCTGCTTTATCTCGGAATTGGGGACTTAGGCCTCTTGCACACTGCAAGCGATTCCGTTTCAGATTCCGCTTTTTAATCAGTTTTTACCTCCGATTCAGATTCCGATTTGCAGTGTGCAAGGAGCAAACTGCAAATCGGAATCGGAAGTAAAAACAGATTAAAAAGCGGAATCTGAATCTGAATCACTTGCAGTGTGCAAGAGGCCTTAAAGTGGAACTGCCTTGAAAACTGTCTATCAGAAATCAGTGTGTTAAATGACATGTGCCTTGCAACACTGGGTCCCCGGTTCAAATCCCAGCCAGGTCAACATCTGCAAGGAGTTTGTATGTTCTCCCCGTGTCTGTGTGGGTTTCCCCTGGGCACACCAGTATCCCAAAAACATACAGATAAGTTAATTGGTTTTCCCCTAAATTGGCCCTAGACTATGATACATACACTACACCATAGGTTCTCAACGTGTGGTACGCGTACTCCAGGGGGTACTTCTGAGGGTTCTAGGGGGTACTCGGGCTTGATATACTTAACCAAAAATAACAAATTTAGAGTTTTAAAAAATGATAAATCTTATTTAAACACCACCAAATTAGTATTTTAGCTAATTAAAAGCAATAGTAAATGTTTGGAAATTGTTTAGAGCCAGTTATAATGTACTAGGATTAAATCTATATTTGTCAAGGGGTACGTGTGATAATGTTTACCATGCTAGGGGGTACTTGGTGAGTACAGGGTTTTAAAAGGGGTACATACCAATAAAATGTTGAGAAACACTGCACTACACTATACATACATAGACATATGACTATGGTAGGGATTAGACTGTGAGCCCCTCTGAGGGGCAGTTAGTGACAAGACAATATACTCTGTACAGTGCTGCGTAATATGTCGGGACTATAGAAGTTCTAAATAATAATAATGTGCATCCTATCTAATAATAGGCAAGTGCCTCTGCGTCCCATGTCCCTGTGTGCGTTTTATTGTGCATGTGCAGAGACACCTAGCTGAGTTTTTAAACGGACAAAGCTCACTAGTGTTTATATAAAATGCTTTGGAAAATTGCTGGAAGCATTTCGGCTGTAGAAAACACCAGAAGCATGAGGCGTTAAAACAATCAGTTATTTCCAGGCCACCCCCCCCCCCCCCCCCCTTCCTAAGGTGCGTACACATATCCAATTTTGACTGCATCACGCCAGACCGGTTACAAGTGAAGGACAGTCTCTGTGTGGAAGCTGGGATTTTATGCCAGTTCCTACTATACTTCCTGCTCCCCCCCCCCCCCCCCCTCATATATAGTAGATTTCTATTCGGATACATTACAACCAAAGTGCCCGTTTCCACTACACGCGTTGCTGTGCGGAAACCGCAGCACAAATAAACTGCAACCAATTCACATCAATGGAGTAGTTTCCATTGACGTGAATTGACCTACGCGATCCGGCATGATGCGACGCGGGGGAATTAATGGATAGCATGCTGCAGTTTTCCGCAGCACGCATCCAATTCCCCATAGCCACCGACGGGAAACAGCATGACGCCGCATCTTGTTGTATGGAAGACAACCGGAAGCACCTGCCCGATGTGGAGATCGTCTCGCTTCAACAACGCTAGTGGAAAGGTGCCCTTAGGGATACCTCCAGTAACGAGGGGGAGAAGATTGGGATGTTTTCAGGCTACACATACAATTTTGTTCTACACAACTGGCCATTCTATATTGGTTTAGCTTTATGTCTAAGGTAGATGGTTTATTTATTAATTAAGCACTTATGAGACTATATGATCGTTAAACAAGAACTTTGGGTTTCTCTGAAATACCCGGAGTGGAAATAATAATTTATCTATATGTCAAGAGCCGAACAACTCCTGAAGACGTGAGGTGTTCCCAAAACGCGTCGAGCCAAGTGCTCTCACAATACGATATTGTACTATGTCTGATGACTGTATGAAGTGTATATACCTCTAATCATTTAGACAACGATTGTATTCAACCTGATAGGCTGATAAGCTGTAACCGTTCATTAATATTTCATGGTACATGTTATATGCAATAAGCAATTAATAATTGGAACCGTGGGTTCTATTTTTTTTTTTTTTTTTAAATGTGTGTTATTTATATATTTTAATGGTGAAATAAAATATGTTTTTTTATACGTTGAACAATGACATGTAACTATCTGTTCATTTGATTCAATATTTGTCCCCATTAAAGAGAACCCGAGGTGGGATTTAATTATGTTACTGGAGCACCGAGGTTGGTTGTGCACACTAAGACCAGCCTCCGTTGCCCCATGGTGTGCCTCCATGTCCCCCCTGCGCGCCGCTATACCCCCCGCAGTGCTGGCGACATGCAGCGCGTCGCCAGCACAATGTTTACCTAAGCGCTGTCTGTAAGCGCCGCTCCCCTCCTCCTCCGCATCGGCGCTACCCGCCTGTGTCCCTTTCCTCCCGCTGATAGGAGGGAAGTGACGTGGGCGGGTAGCGCCGAGGCGGGGAAGCGGCGCTGACAGACAGCACTTAGGTAAACATTGTGCTGGCGACGCGCTGCGTGTCGCCAGCACTGCGGGGGTATAGCGGCGCGCAGGGGGGACATGGAGGCACACCATGGGGCAACGGAGGCTGGTCTTAGTGTGCACAACCAGCCTCGGTGCTCCAGTAACATAATTAAATCCCACCTCGGGTTCACTTTAAACTCCCATAGAGTCCTCTATTCGTTATTTCATATACAAGGGAGGTGGGGCAATTAAAAGTTATTGGGCTTAGCCCAGGGGTCTCAAACTCAATTTACCTAGGGGCCGCAGGAGGCAAAGTCAGGATGAGGCTGGGCCGCATAAGGGATTTCACAAAAAAAGTCAATCAGCAGCACTAGCCCCCAAACCCCCCCCCCCCCCCCCCCATCCCCCCGTTCCTTGCATTGATTTTTATTTCAAAATCAAATTCACACTGAAGCGAACTATTTTGCCTATTTTACCTTCTAGTTCGCTTCAGTGCATTCAGTGCTCCCATTACAAGTAATCCGCCATGTCCCTGCCGCGAAACGAGGGCTGCAGACCCACCAAATCGCCCAGGGGGCAATCCGACAGCATTTCCTGGAAGGGGCAGAGCTTTCAGCTTCAGCTCTCCTGACGTCAATCGCAGCGCATCGCCGCCTCTCCCCGCCCCTCTCTGTGAAGGAAGAGTGAGAGGGGCGGGCAGAGGCGGCGATGCGCTGCGATTGACGTCAGGAGGGGCAGAGCTGAAGCTGAAAGCTCTGCCCCTTCCAGGAAATGCCGGCGGATTGCCCCCCCCCCCGGGCGATTTGGGGGCTCTGCAGCCCTCGTTTAGCGGCGGGGATGCGGCGGATTACTTGGGAGCACTGAAGCGAACTATAAGGAAGCTTTTGCCGGCGAGGGCCACAAAATATTGTATCGAGGGCCGCAAATGGCCCGCGGGCCGCGAGTTTGAGACCCCTGGGCCTTAGCCGATTTACTAGTGCCTGATCATTCATGAGTCTCCAATTTGAATAGTCACTTTCTGCTCTGTAATCTGAACTTTTGCTCAGCTATTAGAAAAACAATTAGCTTATAACCAACACAAAATCTTCCCTTTGTTTACCTATGCTAAACATGGAAAACGAGTGAATTCATGAGCTGATAACAGAGTTCATCTGTGCCTAAAAAAGAAAATACACACCATTTGAGTACCTCAACGTGAAATTCCTTAACTTCGCATCTGGCTTCCTGTTCAGTGCACAGTGACAGAGCCGGGACACCGTTAAATGTATATTACTCAGGGAAGGGGATGGACCCCAATCACTGCGGGCCCCTTACAGGGCTACTGGTTGTGATGCCCTGTCAGCAGCTCTGGTTGAGAAGCAGGGTTGCTAATAATTCCAAGTAATTATTTTTTTTTTGGGGGGGGGGGGGGGGGGTTCATGTCTGCAAATTGATGGACTTTGAAATGGACCAATTAAAGTATACCTGAGACGGAGGGAAAACGTTCTATTTTACTTACATTGGGCTTTTCCCAGCCATCTAGTGCTGAAATCCTGAAAATTACTGTAAAATTGGGTTCCTGAATAATACTGCTTTCTGCTATTCACTACAGTGCTTCTTTAAGAGAAACCGTGACCAAGGATTGAACTTCATCCCAATCAGTAGCTGATACCCCCTTTCCCATGAGAAATCTATTCCTTTTCACAAACGGATCATCAGGGGGTTCTTTATGGCTGATATTGTGGTGAAACCCCTCCCACAGTGTGATGTCAGCACCATGGTTCTGACCTCACTCTGTGGGAGCCTTGTTGCATTGTGGGAAATAACAGCTGTTTCCAATTGCCAAAAAAACAAGCAGCATCACCTGCCAGCAGTATAAATGTCACCATATGATAAATGTCAGAATGTAAATCAGGGAGAGGAAAGATTTTTACAATGGGCAAACACTGACTAAATCATTTATACATAATTATCTTAAAAAGTAAGCACTTTTTTATTACATTATTTACACTGGAGTTCCTCTTGAAGTCTTTTTTAACAGAGTTTCATGTTTTATGTTGGCATTGATGTCAGTTTTGCTGTAGTACTGTGTCTCTGACCTCCCCCCCCCCCCCCCCTCTCTCGGTGTGCAGGGAGCCGGACAGGCATGTGACAGGCTTATGTCCTTGGAGGAGTTCCAGCGGGCCGCCACCGTTAAGATAAACCCTGACACGCCGCAGAAGAACGCGCGCTTCCTCACTCTGGACGTAAGTAACCCTTTCTACTTCTCTGTTTAGAACGCCCACCAGGCCTGCCAGAATATCTCCTCCCTGGAGGTCTTCCGCACAGCGCCGGAGGTGAAAGTGGACCCTGACAAACCCTTGGAAGGCGTGAGGCTGGCGGCATTGCAGGTATTGTGAACCCCTCCTTGGCAGCAATATGTTAAGTGTCACGCTGCATGTGCACACTGTAACCCAAAACAAACATTCATGATTGTTATTGGTGACAGTTTAGGAATGATCGCTGTACGGATATACTACTCTGCTACAGCGGAGCAGCCTGCTTGTTTTACGGAAAGGGAAGTTGGGAGGATGGGCGAGTGGTTACCCTCTGCACTTACGTTCATTATGAATAAACATGGCTCCTAAATAGAGTCATGTTCATTCATTCCTAGGCACTTCGATTGGCTCGAGAAACACATGTTCCCCTTCACTAATCCCTGAAACCGTGAATTGATTGACAGGATGTACCAGTAGGTCCTGTTTGTGTTAGTGAAGCAGAATATGGACATACCGGTATGTCCAAATTGCGGAAATGGGTTAATTTTTAAAAAAAATGTTTTTTTTGCTCACCCCTTGAGGTCACGGGAGGCTGCTTGCTCTCCTTTTGGGGCATAGGCGTGTTTGATTAGGAAAGGATCCCATCCATGGTCTGCTGGTGATGGGTGTTGCATGTGCAATTGTTTTTGGATTTTTTGTTTTCTATTGACACTATCTGATTTTATTATACTGTTGCTATTGTGTATCTTAATGTTATCTTACATTTTTCAAATAAACACAATTTTTAGGGCCGGTTCACACAGCTGGCAGCTGATTTTGGTTGCATAAAAGCGTTTGGCACAGTTTCCTGATGATTCGTTGTCAGGTTTTGGACCCCAAGGGAGGGAGGGGGAGGTATGCGGAGCCGCAAATGCAGCCATCACTTGAAGCTACTAACAGCATCTCAGAAAATTCAATTGACCGTGCTTCTGGTCTAATAATAAATGCGCATAAATATATCTAGACAGCGCTAGTATAGTATTGAAAACTATTTCATTAGCAATCCTATAATAGTATTAAAAACATATAATTGCACAATAATGATATTGTATGATTCTATTCAGGACATATACAATTCCCATCCAAGACACTACTGCAGTAGGTAAAAATAAAAATCTCAATATAAAAATATGAAAATATATAAAAAAAAAGTATCCTTGCATGTTTATTTTGACTTTTTATTTTCAGTTCAGGTTCTCTTTAACCCTCCCGGCGGTCTGTTAAAACCGCCAGGGGGCAGCGCATTTTTACATTTTTTTTTTTTAATCATGTAGCGAGCCCAGGGCTCACTACATGATAGCCGCTGTGCAACGGCATCCCCCCACCCGCTTCGATCGCCGCCGGCGATCTGCGATCAGGAAATCCCGTTCTAAGAACGGGATTTCTTGGAGGGCTTCCCCCGTCGCCATGGCGACAGGCGGGATGACGTCATCGGCGTCGTGACGTCATTTGGAGTCCCGATCCACCCCTCAGCGCTGGCTGGCACTGATTGGCCAGGCAGCGCACAGGGTCTGGGGGGGGGGGGGGGGGGCACGGCGAGCAGCGGCGATCGGAGTGCACACGCAGCTAGCGAAGTGCTAGCTGCATGTTGCAAAAAAGAAAATTATGCAAATCGGCCCAGCAGGGCCTGAGAAATCCTCCTGTGTTGCTTACCCCGAACGTATACCGCCAGGAAGGTTAAGGGATGGAGCCAGTGCAGTACACATATCGTATTCTGGTCATATACAGCTTAATAACAGCTGATCTTGCAAGAGATGGATGACTCCCTGATGAGATGAGCAGCAATGATCGATGTACCTCACTTGATCTCAGTCCGATTTCAACACTAATCTGATCAAACCATTTACTCTGGTGTTGTACAATTGATGCAGTACAGCCTAGGTTCTCAACGTGTGTTATGTGTACCCCCGGGGGTACTTCTGATGGTTCTGGGGGATACTCGGGCTTGATATATTTTAAATAAGAATAACAAATTTAGAGTTTTAGAAAATGATAAATCTTATTTAAACAACACCAAATTAGTGTTTTAGCTAATTAAAAGCAATAGTAAATGCTTGGAAATTGTGTAGCACCAATTACCATGTACTATGATTTAAATATAGATTTATCAAGGGATACTTGTGATAATGTTTACTATGCTGGGGGTACTTGGTGAGTACAGAGTTTTAAAAAGGGGTACATACCAATAAAATGTTGAGAAACACAGCATTATGTGGTCACTCATATGCTTTTTCTCCCCCCACCATCGAATTGTGGAAAATGTGTTGCCACACCCAGTCACCCTTTCAAGTTGATACACTGTCTCAAACTGATCAGAAGTTGATTGATTGGTCATGTTGGGGGCAATAGATCACCGGAGTAACCAAATCTGCTGTAAAAAAAAATTAAGCCACAGGTGGCCAGCTTAAAGAGTCACTGAAGCGAAAAAAAATATATGATATAATGAATTGGTTGTGTACTATGAATAATTACTAGAAGATTAGCAGCAAAGAAAATATTCTCATATTTTTATTTTCAGGTATATAGTGTGTTTTCTAACATTGCATCATTCTCTAATATGTGCAGATTACACAACACTCAGCATTCAAAATGATTCTTTCAGAGCAGTCTGTGAACTAATGACCTCTCCTCTGGCAGAGGAAAAGTAAATAGTTAACTAACAGTTGAGATAATAAAAGTCAGATAACAGCCCTCTCCACACTTTGAAAGTCGTAGAGATAATGGCTTTTTTGCATAGAGATAACAACTGTAGTTTCTTAACTCTTCCTGTACTGGAAACAGTTAGACTGATGTATCTGATCTTAATGTTTTATTTCTTAGCTGTCCTACACATACATGTCATAATATCATAGTTTTTTTTCGCTTCAGTGTCTCTTTAAAGGACATCTGAAGTGTGAGGGTTACAAAGGCTGCAATATTTATTTACTTTTAAACCATGCACATTGCCTGATGTCCTACTGATCCTCTGCCTCTGATATTTTTAGCCATTACCTCTGATCTGACTGAAGTGTGGCTGCGTGCTTGTTTCAGATGTGTGATTCAGACACTACTGCAGCTAAATAGATCAGCAGGACTGCCTGGGAACTAGTATTGTTTAATAGGAAATAAATATGGCAGCCTCCATATCACTCTCACTTCAGGTGTCCTTTAATGATTAAATGGCCAGTCGTGCATCCATTTTCTGAGACTAGGTTTTTCTTTCTATGGCATTCTTTGCATCTTCTGCATCCTAACCTCTGACGATACCCGACATGGCTGTGTGTATTATAACATTATCACAGCTTCAATGGGGCAGCAGGGCCGGATTTACCATAAGGCACTGTAGGCACGTGCCTTCAGGCACCTGATGAGGGAAAGGCGGCTTACTCCCCTCCTTGAGCGCCTCCCTCCTTCCCTATGCAGAATCTCTAGCAGAGTGTAAATGAGGTTACTCACCCGGCTCTCAGCATTACACTAATAAGCACTCAGTCAGGAGCACTTCTAACTGCTTAATACTTAGTGCACCTCTGACTACCTAATACTAAGGGACACCTGTAGCTGTCTGTGATGGGGAAGGGAGAAGTGACAGTTGGGCTATCCAGCAGACTTGTGGTGCGGTTGGGCCGGGATTTGTAGGTTGTTGTGGCTGGATAGTGTACTGGTTAAGGGTTCTGCCTTTGACATGGGAGACCAGGGTTCGAATCCTGGCTTGGTCAAGTACCTATTCAGTAAGGAGTTCAAGGCAAGACTCCCTAACACTGCAGAGGGGCCTCTTGAGCGCGTCCCAGTGGCTGCAGCTCTTGAGCGCTTTGAGTCCAACAGGAGAAAAGCGCTATACAAATGTTCGGATTATTATTATAGGTTTATGGAGAGCAAAGTGTAGGGTGCCAGAACATTTGTGCCTATAGGCTCCTTTGATGTAAATCCGGGCCTGGTAGGCAGTGCAAGTTTAGAAATGTACATTTCATAAGGTTGTACTATACAGATACAGAGATGAGAAGATGTTCATAAACAGGGTTGAAATAGTTTCCCATGTGGGGATCAGAAATAAACAGGTATGAATAATATTAACAAACCACTATTACATTGTACAATGTTTAGGTTGATTTGAAGGGTAAAGCAGTGGAGGAGAGGCACAAGGGGGATGCAGGCTTCTGCCAATCAAGCTTAGGGGTCTGTGGGGAGGAAGAGAAGTTTAAAAGATTAAGGTAGAACAGTAAAGGTACCCACACATCAGATGATGTATGGGCAGATCAGCCAAGAGACAGATCTCTCTCTGATCGAGTCTGATTGGAGAGAGAGAGAGAGAGAGAGAGAGATCTGCCAGCTGTCCATACACCGCAGGCTGATTCCCAATCAATTTCATGTTGAAATCGATCCGGCCCATACACATGCCCCACATGGTTGCGGAAGTAACGTGTGTGTGTGTGTGTGTGTGTGTGTGTGTGTGTGTGTGTGTGTGTGTGTGTGTGTGTGTGTGTGTGTGTGTGTGTGTGTGTGTGTGTGTGTGTGTGTGTTATGTCACATGCGCTCACGTGTATGGCGGCAACCACATGGGGTGCGTGTATGGATGGAGGACACAGCTCTGAGCCAGCAGCTGATGGACGCAGACAGGTAATGTATAGTGCACTGGCCACGGATGGAGGCAAATTGAACATTAGGGAGGACAGCATTGGGGTGTTCGTCGCTCGTCCCAAAATCGTTCGCCACACACCCGACTGACCACGGCAGCCCGACATCTTGCAGCATGTCCGATCCAGATGCTCGGCCCAAAAGTGGTTGCATCGTCGATCGTGCGTGCACTTGGTGGCACCGATTGTCATCAGATTTTCTAATTGTTGAATCGGATGGTCGATCGGCTGCCAAGTAGCTAGATGTACAGTATGGGTAACTTAAGACCTCAGTAGTGCCAGCTTAGAGTTTTCTGTGTCAGAGCTGAGAACAGAAATGGTGTGTTCCTCCCATGGGGGGGCATAGACAGAAATAAAAATTTGACTAGCTGTCTCGAACTTATCCTATATAATAATCTGCCTGTTTCCTCCTGTGTGCCTGTGTCCGTGCGTTTAGGCCAGCACACATGCACGGCACGTGGGCAGATTTTAGATAGCACAGGAGGACGGATGCAGGGGGCTTGCATGCACTTTGTGGCAGGCGTGCGCATCGTGACGGTGTGTTGTGCGAGCATGTATGCATAGTGGCCACGTACGCGCAGGGCCGGGCCGAGGCATAGGCTGGAGAGGCTCCAGCCTCAGGGCGCAGTGTAGGAGGGGGCGCACAATTCATTCAGCTGTCATTCCTAATTGTGTATGAAGCAGAAATAAATAAGAAAAGGGGATACATAGCAGTGACTGCAAGCCAGATAACTAGATATTAAGGTGTTGGGGAGGTTGTGGGCCCTGTGGCCCTCTTAGTCTAATAGCAATCAGTGTGTGACAGCTGGGGTGGGAGGGATGGAGGGGCGCACTTTGGTGTCTCAGCCTTGGGTGCTGGAGGACCTTTTCCCTGCTCTGCGTACGCGTTGCGGGTGTGCGCATGCATGCTGACCATCCGGGTGATGTTGCAGCAGCGGAGGCGACGGGGGGAGGGGGTTTGAAGGGCGTGACGGCCAAGCCCTAGCGCCCGTTATTGTAACGGGCCTAAAGTCTAGTATTTTTATATTAATGGTGGGAGTTTCTTGCATTTGACTTAACATTTTTGAGGCACACAGTATTCATATCTTGGACAATGTTTGTGTTTGTAGCACCCGTCTCATTAGGGATTGTGTCTTGTTTTTGGTAGGCCAAGAAAACCTTGCTGGTTCCCACACCTCGCCTCCGCAGCGGACTTTTCAACAAGGTCACGCCTCCTCCAGGCGCCAGCAAGGAGGTCCTGAGGATCTGCTCCACCTCTCAGGTCAGTCCTCCGAAATCTCCTGAAATCCAGGTGGTGTTCCAGCCCAAGAATTAATGACATTGAAGTCAATACCACTGACATTTTGTTGCAAAACATCACCAAATTTGCAGGGTATGTTGAGGACAGGTGAGAACAAGTCAAAAAATGTTTTTTTTTCAAAAATGATCTTATTAAGGCTTCCAAAGCTAAACATGTTTCAAAAAGTATTTTATTACGAAGTGTACCACGGCCAAATGTCCCTTTACCCGGTCAAAAAGCATTTTTTCTTTGAACTTTTTAAAATGTATTTTTTTAAACTACACGGTCTTCTTGAACAAAATGTTTTTCACTTGTTCCCACTATTCTCCCTAACATACCGTGCAAATTTGGTGACGTTAGAATGTATGGGGGGTGGGGCTTTGCAGTTCCACGGAATATCGCATTCTGCCATTATGAATTCCTAAATCCGATTTGGAATGACGAATTCTGATGCAAAACTTGAAATTCGGAACCCCACAGAATTGGATTGCTCATCCCAATGTACACGTACCACACGTTTATGTACATGTAGCTTTACAATACATTCTTCCCTACAAGATCCCAATGTATTTGTGTACATGCAGCTATACACTACTTTCTTCCCTACACGACAGAAAATGTTGGGATTGTTTTCCCTTTACTCTGCTTTTCTTCTCCTAAATTTGTACTGTGTGATTCCTTTGTCTGCAGGGAGTGAGGGATTTCAGCGCCCCCTTGGGACTGGATGCCGCAGTGCAGGTGGATCTAGTAGTTGTTGGTTCAGTGGCTGTATCAGAAAAAGGTATTTTGCTTTACATTTCAGTAATGTGTTCTTATGGTGTAATCTACTCATTTAGACAGTAAAGGACGCCTGAGGTGAGAGGGATATGGAGGCTTCTATATTTCCTGTTAAACAATGCCAGTTGCCTGGCATCCTGCTATGTGTTTGTATGTTCTTCCCATGTTTTGGATTCTTCTGTGCACTCTATCTTTCCTTCCCACAACCTAAACGCATTGCAGTGAGTATAACCCCTAAATCTAGGCAAGTAAGGCAAACCTTTTTACATATCCTGACAGATTCCTTCACCTATGGCAAACACTTCAGTTGTAATAAAGCAGCTTCATACCTTATTGATCAGGTCACACAAGCTCAGTTTTCCGTTTTGCCAAATGATGCTATCTAGGAGGAGATGGACTGTGTGTGCAGCCAGCAGGCAGCTCCTGCATCTGTTTCAGTCTGGGAATGGGGCCGAATTTTCAGGCTGCTATATACTGTCAGTCACAAAACTGATTCATAAGCAACTGCCCCCTGTCCTCTAGATATCCCAGTGTTTTCCCCAGGCACTGTAAGCAGAGTTGCACACAGAAGCACCGGCCCTGCATTCTCTCATCTCACCTCACCCGGCTACTTTTTTATGCCACTCGGCTACTATTTCATTCCACCTGGCTGGAAAAATTGTCTGGGTGAGAACACTGTATCCCACTCCTATTATGGTTTGCAATGCAACAACAGTGTGACACCGCTACAGTAAATTCAGGTTTCACAAGTCTTGGAGTTGTGGAGAGGGAATGGTTGAGACATCGAGGAAACCTTAACCTTTGTAATTCAAGCAAGTTTGACACTCTTATTTGGCCCGCAGAGCCATCAGATTAGGCTCAGAAGTGGTTTCTCCACTTTGCATTATGTTTGTCCCACTGTAGACCACCAGGGAAGCTATATTAGAGAAGAAGTCCTAGATCACCAGGGAAGCAATGTGAGGGAGGGGTAAATCACTAGACAACAGGAATCAGTATAGGGGAAGGAGGGGTGTCACTAGACACGAGGGAATTTTCAGTGGTACGAAGGGAGATCACTAGGCATTAGGAACTGTATAGGGAAGAGAAAGGAACACTAGAAACCAGGAAACTGTATGGAGAGGGATGGGGGTTAATACACCAGGATCTGTTTCGGGTTGGGAGGACCACAAGACACCAGGAAACTGTATGGTGCAGGGAGGGGGACCATTGACACTAGGGAACTTGTAAAGGGAGGGAGGAGGCCACTAGACACCAGGAACTGTATAAGGAAGATAAAGGACCACATAACACCAGGAAATTGTATGAAAAAAAAAGTGGGATCAGCGCATCACCAGGCCGCCTCTGAATGGCCCCAGCTCAGAGATGCGCTGAGCCCCCCCAGAAACTGCAAACGCACCTTGAACCCAAACAGAGGCTCTGCATATACACCAAAGGAAAACTATTAAGTGGGAGCAGCTGACCAGAAATAAATCAATCAAACATAGCAAAGAAATGAACAGCGCTACTTAAAAACAGATGAGTGCTTACCTACAAAAAAGTGCACACCCCACTCATGGGATTCAAATACACAATGAGCATACACATGACCTGTCTACCACTTGGAGGATGTTAGTTTCACTAACAATTTGCAATTTGTTAGGTACTTGTCCCTCCCACTGTCGAAGAAGTCTTTCCTCCATGGGAGGGGACCTAACACTAACTAAATTCTACCTATGCATATGCATAGCCTGGGCGCGCTACCAGTAAAATTGAGAATTGCGCAAAAAAAAGTGGGATCAGCGCATCACCAGGCCGCCTCTGAATGGCCCCAGCTCAGAGATGCGCTGAGCCCCCCCAGAAACTGCAAACGCACCTTGAACCCAAACAGAGGCTCTGCATATACACCAAAGGAAAACTATTAAGTGGGAGCAGCTGACCAGAAATAAATCAATCAAACATAGCAAAGAAATGAACAGCGCTACTTAAAAACAGATGAGTGCTTACCTGCAAAAAAGTGCACACCCCACTCATGGGATTCAAATACACAATGAGCATACACATGACCTGTCTACCACTTGGAGGATGTTAGTTTCACTAACAATTTGCAATTTGTTAGGTACTTGTCCCTCCCACTGTCGAAGAAGTCTTTCCTCCATGGGAGGGGACCTAACACTAACTAAATTCTACCTATGCATATGCATAGCCTGGGCGCGCTACCAGTAAAATTGAGAATTGCGCAAAAAAAAGTGGGATCAGCGCATCACCAGGCCGCCTCTGAATGGCCCCAGCTCAGAGATGCGCTGAGCCCCCCCAGAAACTGCAAACGCACCTTGAACCCAAACAGAGGCTCTGCATATACACCAAAGGAAAACTATTAAGTGGGAGCAGCTGACCAGAAATAAATCAATCAAACATAGCAAAGAAATGAACAGCGCTACTTAAAAACAGATGAGTGCTTACCTGCAAAAAAGTGCACACCCCACTCATGGGATTCAAATACACAATGAGCATACACATGACCTGTCTACCACTTGGAGGATGTTAGTTTCACTAACAATTTGCAATTTGTTAGGTACTTGTCCCTCCCACTGTCGAAGAAGTCTTTCCTCCATGGGAGGGGACCTAACACTAACTAAATTCTACCTATGCATATGCATAGCCTGGGCGCGCTACCAGTAAAATTGAGAATTGCGCAAAAACAAAAAATCTTCCAAGTGGTAGACAGGTCATGTGTATGCTCATTGTGTATTTGAATCCCATGAGTGGGGTGTGCACTTTTTTGCAGGTAAGCACTCATCTGTTTTTAAGTAGCGCTGTTCATTTCTTTGCTAGGAAATTGTATGAGGAGTGAAGGGGGGCTTTTAGACAGCAGGATCTGTATAGGGGAGGGAGGACCACTAAGCACCAGGGAAATGTATGGTGAAGGGAGGAGGGCAATTGACACTAGGGAACTTTTAAAGGGTGGGAGGAGGCCAGGACATCGATGTTGGCCTGTGACATGGTCCCAGTATTTAGTTTCAGCACACTTTGAATTTGAGCCTGACACCCCTGCTCTGTTAGGTTCGTATTGCTGTTGTGTCACTCTTGGGGTGATTTTTCTTGTCCTCTTTGGCACCGTCATGGACAGGACATGAGGAAAATTTACTTGGTTGAGACACAAACTGAAATAAAGATCTGTCATATAGTCTGATCCTTTTCCCACTCTATCCAGAGTTTTTTTTAAAAATAAGGTTTTAAGTATCTCTTAAAGGGACTTGTGGCCTCCTGTGTCTTCTTTAGGGTGGCGGATTGGAAAAGGAGAAGGATTTGCAGACATGGAATACGCCATGATGGTAGCTATGGGGGCGGTGACGGATCACACCACCGTTGTCACTGTTGTCCATGACTGTCAGGTATGTTGAACGGAAAACAAAAGGGAAAACTACTTCTAACCCTCTGCTGTGAATAGAACTGCCGGGCAAGTCCATAATGTTATTCTGTTAATTTGATTCTGTATTTGTAGGTCTTGGATTTCCCAGAGGAACTGTTGGATGACCATGATCTGACAGTAGACTACATTCTGACGCCCACACGGGTCATAAAAACAGGCTGCACTCGCCCCAAGCCAAAAGGGATCATATGGTCTAAGGTGAGTATGCCATGTATTTCTGAAAACTGACTTGTGTCATCCAAATAATGTCCACAGGTTAGCACAGGGGTTGGCAAAATTTCTGGCCCATGGGCCACAAAAGGATCTTAAATTTGACAGAGGGGCTGGACTAGTTGGTGGCTGATGTGCTCCCCAGTACTGGAAGCCAAATGTGCCCCTAGTCTTCGTTTGGCCCCCAGTTCAGGTAGCTGATGAGCTTCACCCTTAGTATAAGACGCCAGGTGTGCCCCAGTATTAGGCAGCCCAACTCCCCAGTATAGATAGCCAGATGTGCCCCCAGTATTAGCCCATTCCACAGTTAGGTATCCAGATGTGCTCCCAGTATTAGGCAGCCAACCTCCCCCGTATAAATAGCCAGATGTGGCCCAAGTATAAGGCAGCCTCCTCCCCACTATAAGTAGCCAGATGTGTTCCCTGTATAAGGAAGGCTTCCCCCCCTCTGTTTATATAGCCAAATGTGCCTCCAGTATTAGGTAGCACCCCCTCATCCAGTACAGATAAACCAGGTGTGTTCCCAGTCCTAGGCAGCCCCATCCCTAGTTAGGTAAGGCAGATGTGCCGCCAGTATTAGGCAACCACTCTCCCCAGTATAGATAGCCAGATGTGCCCCCAGAATGCACTTTTGTGGACAAGTTGATATGTTTCTCACATAGCTTATGGTGGTAACACGTCTGCCCCGTGCTCCAACCTGACCACAAACGGACCATCAGAGCAGACACTTTCCTCTGGCCATTGGGTTCCGGCTGAAGTAGGATCTGAGCCTCATACAGTACCCTCTGCACTGTCACTAGTTTCATTTTACACTCCCAGGATAACGTGTTTCACAGGCAAATTTCCAGCTTCCTCAAGTCTTTCCATGGTTATTGCTGGTCACATCAGTAGTTGGAGCACTTCTGGCAAAGAGCTAGTATACTTTTCTGTAAATTGTCTTTATCTTCTTTCCATTTAGATAAGTCTGGAGATGATGCAGAGAATTCCGATCCTGAAAAAACTCAGAGAGAAAGAAAGTCAATCAGGGAAGGATGTGACTCTAAAAGATGAGGGGGAATCTTCATCTAAGACCTCAGTTCTAGGTGGAGAGACTTCCACTGTTCCACGTACTAAGAAAGATGTTCAGAATGTGCCCACACAGTTTAAACCAGCAGCTAGTGGCCCTAAAGAGTCTAGCACCCTCTACATCGGGAACATCCCCCCTGCTACACGGGTCAGAGACTTGAAGACTATCTTAAGAGATCATAGTGCCTTACCTCTCAATCTCGACTGGCAAGGAGACCGGCATAGAGCCTTCCTTACTTATAAAGACCATTCGGAAGCAAGTCTCGTTTTGACCAAACTGGAGTCCTTAAATATAGGAGGGCACCCGGTACGGGTGGAGCTGGCTCGAGCCTCACGGGGCAGAGGAAATGCCCCATATTTAAAAAGCAGAGAGGATAAACAAGACATAAAGGACTCGGCCAGTGACTTGCTGTAGTTTGCGCTCCTCAGAATGTTGTTGTTCATATTTGTTTTCTTGATCTCCTGTATTGGCCAACTATGGGTAAAACGTAAAAAAAAATGACTATCGTGCAAAAGTCCATTTATTTCAGTAATTTAAAAGGTGAAACTAATCTATGAAATAGACTCACTACATGCATAACAAGATATTCCAAGCCTTTATTTGTTATGATTTTGATGATTATGGCTTACAGCTTATGAGAACCCCAAAATCTCAGACCATTAGAATAATGTGAAAATGTTCAGTATTCTAGGCTCAAAGTGTCAGACTCTAATCAGCTAATTCAGCGCTGTCCAACTGGCGGCCCGCGGGCCGCATCCGGCCCGCCAGGCCACCTGCTGCGGCCCGCTCGTCTTCCTGGGATGCAGGCATGACTTGCGCTATGGGCGCCATGCCTGCTCCCTCTTATTGTGGCCTCTCCTGTGTCCCCGCTGGCCTCTCCTGTGTCCCCGCTGCCGCTGCTGCCCCACAGCTCAGACCTCAGATCGCGGCGACTGAGGTAAACAGAGTGCGCATGGTACCCGCACGGAGTACATCACATGCGGAAGTAACATCATTAGTCACTCCCGCATGTGACGTTCTGCCGCGCGGGTGTCATGCGCGCGCTCTGCTTGCTTCTTCAGTCGCCGCGATCTGTGAGGTCTGAGCTCTGTGGGGCAGCGGCAGCGGGGACACAGGAGAGGCCAGCGGGGACACAGGAGAGAGAGGTAATGGGTAACTGGTGGGGGCACCTGTCACTAGCTGGGGGCGCACCTGTCACTATCTAGCTGGGGGGGGGCACCTGTCACTACCTAACTGGGGGGGCACCTGTCACTAGCTTGGGGGGCACCTGTCACTATCTAGCTGGGGGGGCACCTGTCACTACCTAACTGGGGGGGCACCTGTCACTACCTAACTGGGGGGGCACCTGTCACTACCTAACTGGGGGGGCACCTGTCACTATCTAACTGGGGGGGGCACCTGTCACTAGCTTGGGGGGCCCCTGTCTATCTAGCTGGGGGGGACACCTGTCACTATCTAGCTGGGGGGCACCTGTCACTATCTAACTGGGGGGGCACCTGTCTATCTAGCTGGGGGGGCACCTGTCACTATCTAACTGGGGGGGCACCTGTCACTAGCTGGGGGGCACCTGTCTATCTAGCTGGGGGGGGGGCACCTGTCACTATCTAGCTGGGCAGGCACCTGTCTCTATCTAACTGGAGGGGGGCACCTGTCACTATCTAACTGGGGGGGGCACTTGTCACTAACTGGGGGGACACCTGTCACTATCTAGCTGGGTGGGACACCTGTCACTATCTAGCTGGGGGACACACCTGTCACTATATAGCTGGGTGGACACCTGTCACTATAGCTGGGGGGACACCTGTCACTATAGCTGGGGGGACACCTGTCACTATCTAGCTGGGGAGGGGCACCTGTCACTATCTAGCTGGGGAGGGGCACCTGTCACTATCTAGCTGGGGGGGGGGGGGGCACCTGTCACTATCTAGCTGGGGGGGCACCTGTCACTATCTAGCTGGGGGGGCACCTGTCACTAGCTGGGGGGGGCACCTGTCACTATCTAGCTGGGGAGGGGCACCTGTCACTATCTAGCTGGGGAGGGGCACCTGTCACTATCTAGCTGTGGAAGGGCCACCTGTCACTATCTAGCTGGGGGGGGGCACCTGTCACTATCTAGCTGGGGGGGGGGCACCTGGCACTATCTAGCTGGGGGGGGCACCTGTCACTATCTAGCTGGGGGGACACCTGTCACTATCTAGCTGGGGGGGGGGACACCTGTCACTACCTCAACTGGGGGGGCACCTGTCACTACCTCACCCGGCCACAGCATCACCGGCAGCGCGGCCACAGCAGCACCGCAAGGCATTTCAGCCCACACATCATCCCCAATCCGGCCCAAAACACTATTGCCAGGCACAGCAGCCAGTAGAGGAGAATTTAGAAGCCAGGTGAGAGGTGTCTACCATATTAAAGGGGCATTCTGCTTATTTATGTGGAATGCTGTCTATTTATGTGCCTCATGACTGCTGAATTTGTCATGTTGGGGGCCTCATGGTTACTGGATTTGTCTTGTTGGGGGCCTCATGATTTGTTGGGGGCATCACGATTGCTGAATTTGTCTTGTTGGGGGCCTCAAGATTGCTGAATGTGTCTTGTTGGGGGGCCTCATGATTTTTTGGGGGCCTCATGATTGCTAAATTTGTCTTGTTGGGGGCATCATGATTGCTGAATGTGTCTTGTTGGGGGGCCTCATGATTTTTTGGGGGCCTCATGATTGCTGAATTTGTCTTGTTGGTGGTCGCATGATTGCGAACTGCGAGACTATGGAAAAGCTAAATCATTATCATGAAACAATAGCGTTAAACCTACTTTTTTAGCTTTTTAAAACGGAAAATAAAACTAGGAGGTTCTAAAAAAAAAACCACATTTTTAGGAGTAGGATGGATGAAATTGTTTATCTTCACAGTTTATTTTCAACTTGGATTTTCCATAATGTTCATGTATGAGTGAAAACGTTTGTATGTAGTTTAAATTTCTGTTGCCACTTTGCGATAGATAAGGGACTTTTGGGTTGCAGTTTGGACACTCGGCCTCCAAAAGGTTCCCCACCACTGTCCTAATCTAATGTCCCACATTGCTAAATTCATGTAAATTTGTCTCCACCCGTGCCCACACCTGCATTCTGGTCCATGGCCACACCCATTTTTCGGCGCGGCGGAACCCCTGTGGTTTTTGGCGCGCATAACTTCCCTGACGTCTTAAATTGCATTTTGTGGTAAGTGCTGCCAATCTAATTGTCCTTTAATTGCATTTTTTTTCCTGGGGGGGGGGTAGGGGGGGGCTGCGACTCTAGCAAGAACCTTCGGCCCTCCACCATGGGGTCTGAAAAAAAAAATGGCCCTCCATGCCCATGAAGTTGGACAGCACTGAGCTGATTAATACAAAACACCCACAAAGAGTTCCTGAGCCTTTAAACGGTCAGACTGGTTCAGTAGGAATCACAATCTTAGGAAAGACTGCTGACCTTTGATCTTGTGACACCAGATTGTGATAAACTAACTTAAAGGGAACCTTAAAGTGGATACGAGATAAACTTTTACTCGTTGCATAATTGTGTTCCTTTCATATAGTTTATAGGGCATTCCTCAAGCTAAATACTTTTTTTTGTTTTGTTTTAATACTCGAATTCCCTATAAACTAAACCAGCCTCGCCCACAGCTCCTTTTGTGTCTTGGCACTGTAGCAAGGGCTTATGGGAGCTCAGTCTGGGCAGAAGGAGGAGGTTACTAGCCATTGATTTCAGAGGCAGAGGGGAGGAGGAGAGGGGACTGAATTACACACAGGCAAGCTGATAGCATCTCCAGCCCTTAGCCTGTGACAAACAGAACATGGCTGCCCTCACTGTATCACAGGAATAAATAATCATAAACTTTTGAAGCTTTTTGCAGCTAGATATGCTGTGTAAATCATCTAAACTTCAGATAAGATATATAGACAAGTTACTTGTTATAGTTAGTTTTTCATCTCGGATCCGCTTTAAAGCGGTTTTAAACTCTGACAAAATATTCAACAAAAATGTGTTTTCCTACTTATTATAACCCAAACAATTATCATATTTGCTTTTGTGCACAAGTATTATTATTCATTTAGAAATTATAAGTTCCCAAAGTTCAGTTTATTTACTTTTAAAGCTGCTGGTGCATTTTATTCATAACTGTGGTATTTCTATTGTAAATGCACCCAGTAATGATTGCTGAGCAGTGTTTCAGTTCAGGACTCATTAGCAGAAGTTTCTGCACAGTCAGAGAATGTTTACTTAATTGTATCAAGTGAAGAATGTAAACACAAAATAAGGTTATCACCAGTTTGGATGTGGCTGTGCTGCAGGAGAAAAAGTCAGTCCTGTGATTTAACCCTTTGAATGCTGTTTTGCTAAGAAAAAAAAAATTGTTAGTATATTATATGCTGTAAATAATCTTGTAGAGCAAAGAAGAAATGCTGGGTTTCATGCCACTTTAACTGAGTTTAAAAAAAAAATTCACTTACCTGGGGCTTCCCCCAGCTCCCTGCAGACGTCCCGAGCCCCCACCATCACTCACCAAACATCCGGTCCCCCGTCGTGGCTTAGTTTCGTTTTCGGCAAAACAGTGCGGTCCTGGCGTCCTGCATCCTCGATTGCGCTCCCGTCCCTGTACCCCTGTAGCCATCTACTGCTTGCACAGTACACGTATGTACATTGTACTACGCATATGTACGTGTGTATTACATGTACTTCGCAGGCACAACACGGGGACGGGAACGCAATCAAGGACACGCACTGCTGAAAATGAAATTGAGCTACGGCGGGGAACAGGATGATCGGTGAGTGACGGCGCATGCACAGGAGTCTGCAGTGAAGCCTTTTCTTTTTTTTTTACTTGGTTACCTTTAAGCTAATTATTAGTTGTTGGAGTAACTAAGGTGGTAGTTACTTTTTCAGAAGAGAGATGTGATAAGATCATTTTATTCCTTAAAGTGATGTTCCACTCACCTTGGAGATGTCACCAGGCTTTCCCCCATAGTGCATTCAACAAAGGATTTTCTACATTACCTCTCCGTCCAGTGTTGTGCAGTGCCTAGGCTGAGACAAGACATTGTATTCCACCAGTCCAAGTAGTGGGTAACGTCACTCAATCCACACAAAAAGGAGGTTCTATGTCCCAGAGAGGCAAACCAGTAAGATTCAGATTCCTGATGGACCGTGTAAGAGCCAAACACAAAAGAAAAAGATTTTCCCTCTACTTGGAGTAAAAGATAACTGGTATAGCACAATGGCCCATATGCAATTAGATTTTTCTCCTGAGTTATTTCCTAGGAGATAATTTTTGTCTTCTCTACAAAAAATAACTTTTAAACATTTTACAATAGAAAAAATACCCAAACGTTGGTAAGAAAGTACTATCAAAATTATTTTGAGCATTTGTATTGCTTGCTGGTGCTATAAAATACCTTTTATGACAAAGGCCTCAATTTATAATGTGGGAAAATATCACCTTGGAGAAAACTTAGGAGAAAAAGTTAATTGCATATGGCCCAACCTGCTAATTAACGTTGTTAAAATCAATTTAAAGCATGGCCACCAGATCCAAAAAGGCAAAGAATCTCCAGATCTAAATGTCATTCTCATGTTCAAAATTTTGGTCTAAAAAAGGGAGTTGTTTTGTGTTCACCTCAAAAATGTATAGTAACAGATTGCCAAGCAAAGCTCATGGTGAACCAGAACTCCTAGGAGTGTGCGAAGGGCTGAAAAGGACCAAAAACAGTCCTCTTACTAAAATGCTATGCAAAACAGACGTTTGCCTTATTAAAGTGTAACTGTTGGGCATAAAATAAAAAAATCTATTCTTAATTGATCTGGTAAACTAGTAATAAGGATGCTAACCAGGCAATCTAAAAGATAAAATCCCTATTACTTTTCTTGTTGTTAATCATTCCCCAGTTTTCCTGACTCTTATTTGGTACACACAAAAAGGAAGTTGCAGGGCATGCTGGGTTGTCCTTTTTTGCTTCCCTACTTCCCCCTCAGACTTAACTAATACAACCTGATTGGCTGAAGCCTCTTTCCCTCCTGTTTTCCCCTCCCACACCTCTGTTCCTCTCTGATTGGTCAATATTTCTCATGCTGAGACAATGCACTTTCTATAGTGAAGGGCGGGCAAATCAGGCAGAGGCGAGTAAGGGAGGAAATTACATCAGGGATTGGCTTCAAAATAGCCACAGTTAAAATGGGAAATGCTAAGAAGGATTTTCTCTTTTTACTGTAGAAAAATCACTAAAATCAAAACATGGACAGTGCAATACATATGTTATGTAAGTAGAGCAAGTATTTATCTACTTATATATGCGTTTTGTTTTTTTCTGAGTTAGTATGGCTGAGAGCTCCTCTTTAAAACATAAGGTATTTGCGATAATTCATGTTGGAGTGAGCATAGGAGGTCTCCCACAATGCATCATTGCTGAATATGCAAATCATCCCTTGTCTCTGTAAGCTAACCACACCTCCAGATCCTCTTGAATGCAGTGATGTGTTGGCTTATTTGTACAGAGCCACAATAATCTAACATGCATACAGACTGTTTCAGGCTAGTTGATCCTCATCAGTGCATGGTATGGCTTAATGTGGCTCTATATGGTAGGACTTGAAATGTATAAAATGTAAAGGTAACAAGGAAATTACACTAGCAAATGAAATAGTGTATAAATTGTACTATATACTGTAGTCCAGAGCTGTGCAGAAGTGCAAATACAATATATTTCTAGTGTGTATACAACTCTGAATATTTCTCACTGAATTGTACAAGCGAGAGACTTGTATAAATTGTACTGTATACTGATATGCAAATTGCTAAACAGTAGTCAAGAAGAGCTGCTCAAAAAGTGCAAAAGCAATACATCTCTAATGTGTATACAGCTCTGGATATCTTTCTCGTGCAAACTTTCAGTCCAGAAAGGGTTCACCTCAAAAATGTATCAGCTGTGAAGCTAATGAGGGGATGGGCCACTAGATTGCACAAACAAGAGCAATCTGGTATCCATTATGTATCATACTGGTAGGCGAATTGCTAGACACTAATCATAAATTGTGCAAAAAACATCAAAAATGTGTAAGTGCGTTATCACAGTTTATAAAGGGTTGAGACCTGAATGTCATAATTTCATTTAGAAAAAGTGCTATGTGCATTCATAGTCCTGAAAGTGATTATAATATATTTATCAACTGCAAAACGTATTATAAAAGTATTAAATCACCAGAAAGATGAATCGAGTAAGAGAAGAAGCAGCCAGAAAGCCACGTGCAATATGATGAAATGAGATGAAACAATTGGTGGGCTGCTGAACATAGATAAAATCCCCAATCCCAGACGGAAACGCGTGAAAAGCAGTTAGGAGGCCGGACATAAGGATGTGAGTCAGAATGTAGGGCATACTGAGGTGGCCAGCGCTGCTGCTCACTGTGCTAGTCCACTAGTTTTGTCAAAGAAGCTACATCAGGGACTGCTCAATAGATGCAGGAAGTGGTTTAAATAGTTTGTGGGGCTAAACAAGTCTGGCACAGCCATGCCTAAGGCGTAGCCCCGCAAGCTGTCGCCATAGTGACTGTATGATGAAGCATGTCCCCCTCCACAACATAAGTGGATCTGTGCAATTGTCCAGCAGAAAAAGAGCAAAGAAACACAACAGTGGTTATCAAAATCGGAGCAGGATTATCCACCAGGCAACTTAGGCAGGTGCCTGGGGCCTAGTGGGTGTCAATGGGCCCACCTGCCACCTTTTCTGATCTCTCTTCCCTTTGTGGCCTTAACACTGGTCAACTGACAACTTCTTTTATTCAGTATAACTCTCAACACAAATATACACTTTCCTTGCACATCACAGGTTAGAAAAAGTAATCTTCTCCTCATCACAGCCGATGCACCGGTAAAAGCTGCGGAATAAAGGTTAGGTTACTCAAAATACTGTTACGTACATTGAGCTACAACAGGTCTTCTTTTCTTACAATCATCAACCACTTTGCAACACGGTACCATTTACTGAGGTATAGGGGCTTGAGTCAACTGATCAAATTTGAGAAATAAAAATAAAATAACAAAATGCACCCAGCTGTGCCACCAATAACTCTCTCTATACTGTATACGGAATAGCTCTAACCACTGTCATTGTAACACTGGTTCACCAACTTTGTTGACTCTTTTCTCTGTCAGATGTCACTCTGCTTTCACTGTAGTTCTCTTAGTAGCATTGGATGCAATGTGATTCCACCACCAATCGTCTCCTTTACTGTTGACAGGTTAACAGATCTAGTTAAGTTTCACTGACAGGTTCTCTTTATCTCAAAGGCTCTTACTCTCCCTCTCTCTTAGGCCTTGCACTCAGGTAACACAAAAATAACACTTTGGTTCACTTCTCATATCAGGCTTTTAGTAAATAACTGAAGAACAAATCAACTGATGAACTGTTACAGGCTGACAGGCACATGTCTCTGGGTCACTATCACTGCTTGCGGCTGGGCTATATATCGCTGAGGGGTTTATCAGAGACTATTCACTTTTCTGGTGACAAAATTCACTCACACTTAATATACTGGATCACAGTTTCTGTTTCTTTGGCCATACAGTGTTTTATGGCATAAATCACTATTTGTAATCACAAGGTTACTGCTTCTTCAAGGCTCTATCAGACAGGCAGATTCTTGTCACACCACCTTAACCTCCCTGGCGGTAAGCCCGAGCTGAGCTCGGGCTATGCCGCCGGGAGGCACCACTCAGGCCCTGCTGGGCCGATTTGTATAATTTTTTTTTTGTTACACGCAGCTAGCACTTTGCTAGCTGCGTGTAACCTCCGATCGCCGCCGCTGCCCGCCGATCCGCGGCTATACCCGTTGCCGCAGCCGCCCCCCCCCCCAGACCCCGTGCGCTGCCTGGCCAATCAGTGCCAGGCAGCGCCGTGGGGTGGATCGGATTCCCCTTTGACGTCATGACGTCGGTGACGTCATCCCGCCCCGTCGCCATGGCGACGGGGGAAGCCCTCCAAGAGATCCCGTTCTTTGAACGGGATCTCTTGATCTCCGTTCGCCGGCGGCGATCGGAGGGGCTGGGGGGATGCCGCTCAGCAGCGGCTATCATGTAGCGAGACATTGTCTCGCTACATGAAAAAAAAAAAAAAAAAGGTATTTGCTGCCCCCTGGCGGATTTTAACAAACCGCCAGGGAGGTTAATCAGAGGATACTAATCAGTATGCTGGTGTTAACTGTCACTATTCTCAGACAACCTCCACTGATTCTGGCCCCCACTGATCACAACCTGTGGCTTGATGCTGGCTCAATGCCTATACTCATCTGCGGGAAGCGTATTTCTCTCCTCTTATGCGCGTCCGCTCTGGCCTGCTGTCACTTTTAAGTGGTCTCCGGTTGCTGCTGGACTCTGTCGCTATTGCCCACTGTCTCTCACTTGGGTAGTCTGGTTGCTGCCGCCGTGCACCCGCTTACCTCATGGGGTAGCTGCTATGGCTGCTCCACTGGCCTCTGCCTCCCGCGCTCACCGCCGCTGACTGACTGAACTGCTCTCTGTGAGAACTGGTTTCAACCAGTTCCCTCAGCCTGTATCTCGCACGCTCAGCCCTACTGTGCCTGCGCTGTGCCTTGCTCTGCTCGCACGGGGCTTCTGGAAGGTTCCCCCGCTCTGTGTATGCGGTTGCCTAGCAACACTATCTGGCCGCGTTAGACCTAATGCTAATTAAAGCAAAGTTTAGCCTAACATGCTAAGTTTACCTTACACATGTCCATTACACTGTGACTCCCGCATAAAATACCCTTTTTAAGGGTTACACATGTTACAACAGCGCCATCTGGTGCTAGGTTGGAGAAAATATTGTTGAATGCATATCCGAGAAGCAAGTTGCACAGCAAGCTCATGGTGAACCAGTACTGGATGGAGGCGCCCCAAAATAGGTAATGTAATGAAACAAAAAATAAGAAGGGGAAGGGAGGTGTCTTTACAACTCCAGATAGAAGAACCCAAATCACAGGGTTAATATAAAAAAATTAAATTATTTATTCAGCACGATTAAAAGGACGTGTTTCACGGGTCTCAGTCCGCTTCTTTAGATCAATACAAGTGCCTTTAAAATATGGTCACACGCATGGACGCTTGTGCACAGTTTTATATGTATAAGAAAAGTGCTTGTGCATTGTTATTTCATACTATCTGCTAAAGTCAGCTTAGCCCAGTGTTTCTCAAATCTGTCCTCGTGACTCCCCAGCGGTGCATGTTTTGCAGGTAACCTCACCTATGCACAGGTGGGCTAATTAGTGTCTCAGCTACATGGAATCCACCTAGCTGAGCCAATAATGACCCCACCTGTGCATAGGGGAAGCTGCCTGCAAAACATGCAAAGCTGGGGAGTCACCAGGATAGGTTTGAGAAACACTGGCTTAGCCCATTGTATAGTATTAGCTCCTTAGCCCTTTTTTTTTTTCTTGCACATAGTATATTGGAATGTGAATGTTGTGCAATGCGGACAAAGGCAAATCTAGATAGCTGGAGATGGACAGTTTTGAAAGGGTGCCAAAAACTTTGTCCAGCCCATTTTTGGAGTTTTGTGTGACATTATGTCCAATATGATTTTTTTTATCCTTTTTTGATTTGTTCCATTACACACAACAGGAATAAACGTGTGTATAGCAAAACATTTGTTCCTGCAATACTTTTCTGTGAGAAATGCTTCTGGAAACATTTCTGGGGTGCCAACAATTTCGGCCATGACTGTATTATGTGCATCCCATAACCATCAGAATAGGGCTTTAGTTATTTTAAGTTAATCTTTTTAGCCTCTCACTTAAAGGGAACCTGAAGGGAGGAAAATTATTTAAAATAAACATATGACGTAGCTGCAAATGAATATTACATACTAACCTCGCCATCAGTTCCTCTGAGGCTCACCATTTTTTTCTTACAGCGATCCCTTCCAGTTCTGACAAGATTTTGTCAGAATTGAAAAATACCAGTTGCTTTTATATCAGCAGCTGTCAGTTACAACTGAATGTGCAAGGTAATGTCCATGTTTCCCTATGGCTCAAGTGGGAGATATTACAGTTTAACAGTGTGCTGACTAGGAAGCAGTTATGGGGTAATGGGCATTTTTAAAATGGAGGACAGATAATTCCATTGATCACAGTGGACAAACAGGACACAGGAGAGGAGAAAGAGATTGAGGAGTAGACTACACAGGAGGTAAGTATGACCTGTGTATGGTTATTTTGACTTCTTATTTTCAGTTCAGGTTCTCTTTAACTCAGGGATGCTCCAACTGGTTTCAGTCCTAGCACTGGCATTACACCATATTATCATAATGCCCCCTGCTGGTTTAAGTCCTAGCACCAATAAACTGTCATTACACTGCATGCATACGATAACGACATGCATGATGTCTATGTATAGTCACTATGGTATTTGGAGGGACTGCTGATTTTTCATTGGCCACTTCTGGTCATTTGCTGTCTGAAGGCTGTCAGTGGTTTTGAGAAACGACACTCGGACGTTCCTTTTATTGCACAGAAATAATAACAGCAGCTAGTGAATGAAGTGAGGACTATCCATCGGATTTACTAACTAGCTGGTGTAACGGGAACACCGGTGTCTGATGCTCTCCAGAGTAGTTGTTTGTCCTGGTTTAGTTAAAAGTTAAAATTCATGGGGATTACTACAACTGTGTTTTGCGTTCATTCATGTTCCTATTACATGTTCGATAAGAAACCGTTCAGTATGAAATCTATGCAGTAACTGGGGAAATCAGGAAGATGGCCAATATTTGTTCACATCATTCTATATACGCTTTATTTCTTTCCCCAGTCAGCTGAATACAGAAAGTATAACTAGTATTATCTATTTTAGATTTTATTGTTTTGACCAAAAGTTTGCTTCTGAGGAGTCCCTGGAATGTCCCGGCCGGTTGAATGCGAACTATGAACTGAGGAGTCGGACTGCACTTATAGTGCTCCTGAAGTGAGAGGGATATGGAGGCTGCCATATTTATTTCCTTTTTAACAATACCAGTTGCCCAGCAAGGATCTTCTAGAATCAGTAGTGCATGAGTCACAAACTTGAAATGGTCTATGGCTAAAAGGATTAGAGGCAGAGGATCAGCAGGACAGCCAGGCAATCTGCGTTGTTTAAAGGGAACCAGAGAGGTTGGGGGGAAGCTTTTATACATACCTGGGGCTTCCTCCAGCCCCATACGCATGGATCGCTCCCACGCTGCCGTCCTCTGCTGCCTGGATCTGCCGGTACCGGGTCCCAACATTGCCGCCAGTCGGCCAGCAGACGCGGCCAAATGTCCGCATCACATGGGGACTCCCTTCTTACACATACGCATGAGGCTCCTTACACATACGCACGAGTATGGAGGGAGCCCCTGTGATGCGGACAATTGTCAGCATCTGCCGGAAGTGACGGGACCTGGTACCGCCGATCCAGGAAGCGGAGGATGGCGGCGTGGGAGCGATCCAGGCTTATGGGGCTGGAAGAAGCCCCAGGTATGTATAAAATCTTGTTCTATTTTTTCAGCCCGTTCCTCTCTGGTTCCCTTTAACAGGAAAGTAATATGGCAGCCTTCATATCCCTCTCACTTTAGGTGTCCTTTAATGGAAATATATGCAGCTTGGAACTTCAGGCCGTTATGCTGCCTCCTGATATTGACTGGCCCAATTCCAAGATGCTTACAATTTGCATTCAAACTGGAAAAAAAATGAGCATTTGGTTGAGCATTGCCGTCCTTGAGGTCGTATTGGGTTTTTGATGAAAAATGTGACATTCATGTTTCAGCCACTAGGTGTCACTTTAGTCACAACTTTAGTTACCTGTTTTCTTACATCTAAAAATGTTGTTGGTTTTCAATCACAAACCTTATTATTAAAGAGACTCTGTACTTAAATAAAAGAACTCTGGGGTATACTTACCTCGGGAGGGGGAACCCTCAGGGTCCCAATGAGGCTTCCCCATCCCCTGTAGCTGCAGGCAATCCAGCGCGGTATATTAACTCTCTGGGATCCAGTGCAGGCGCACTAGCGGCTCTTCGTTTGGGTAAGGCGGAAATAGCATAACCGGATCGTATCCGTCCTCCTGCGCATGCGTAAAAGACTAGCGCCTGCGCAGTAGATCCGATCGGGTTTGGCTATTTCCGCTTTACCTGAACGTAGAGCTGCTAGTGTGCCTGTGCAGGATCGCGGTAGGTAAATATTTACCTTGCCGAGGTTCGTGGGGGATGGACGACAGCGCTGGATTGCTGGGCCACCGAAGGACGTGGGAAGCCTCATTCGGATCCAGAGGCTTCCCCTCCCGAGGTCAGTATCCCCCAGAGGTTTTTTTTTTAAATTATCAGTCCATGCAAGAGACCAGAGAAATGCTCTGGTATTCTGTTTACTACCATCCTTTTCATGTATGCACTGTGCACACAAATATCTGCAGATCTCATACACCTCTTGATGATGATCATCGGCAGAACCGATCTGCCGAGCTGGGATTGAGAGACAATTTTATAACGATTATCGGCATATCATTCCTTTTCCAAAGAGTTTTATCTTGTGTGTATGCAGGCTAAGAAAATAAACAGGCATAATTGGTTTTTCAAAAGCTACATGTTATTTTGGGCCAATATGGAAAATCATTGATCCCTCCATGACCATAAACGTCAATTGTGTTTGTGACTGATTCTATCAGACTTGATCCCAGATTTCGCCATAAATCTGCTTGAGGCTAGGAGCGCACTAGGCAGAATTCTTAGCGTTGTGGAAAACTGCCCAGCCTACAGTGTACATTCTTCAAAAGGCACAACTTACTGCATATTTTGTAAGAACTTGTAAAACGCACATAATGTATTTCAGTCGAGACACAGAGGACTGCGCTTTTGTGTGTTTTTGGTGCGCTTTTATTTAATGAATGTGATGCTGTATTTCTCTTCGTTGAAAAAGGAAATCTACACCACTCTCCAAATTATTATGCAAATGGGTACTTATCCGTTAGCCGGGCGCATCCGGCAGGTGGCGGTAATTACTATTCCCCCTCCAGGCCGACATGGATAGTAGGGAAAGATGTAACTCTGGTGGAGTTTTGTCGCCACCTAGAGGATGCGCCCGGCTAACGGATAAGTACCTGCAAATGATATTTCCCTCTAATTTCCCTAAATAGTGGATGCAAGTGGCAGTCAGCTTTTAGTCATCAACCAATAGAGCATACCGGTAATTTAAATGTTACTGAACAAACCTGCTCATGCTGACATTTTTACAAAAATAAAAATAAAAAACTTAAAATGCCTTGTTCCAAATTACGAGTTTAAAAACATTTTGTAGGCTATAAAGATCTGAAAATGGTCATTTATTGAATTTTGGTGAATGGTCATTTTGTTGAATCAAAAGCTATTTCAATCAAAAACATCTTAATAGGTCAAGTTAAATATGATTTTTGAATAGTTTCTGCTTGAATTTCTTTGAAAGATGGCAGAATCGTCTCTCGGAGCTGCTGAGATATTCTTGTAGTTCTGGGCCCACTGCAGCCATTTCTGCTTGTGAGCATGGACTAGGGGAGGCTGAATAGATGGTTTATGCATAACTGCAATCCTATGGAGGATCCTGCACCTTGATGTTCACAGGACTCCAGAGGCATCAGCAGCTTCAAATACCTGTTTGCTGCTTTGTTATGGCATTTTAGCAGCTGCTCTCTTAATCTGATGTATTTGTTTGGCAGTACCCTTCCTCATTTTGCTTTTATCTGCACAAACCCCTCTGTGCTCTGAGTCGGCCACAAATCTTTTATCTGCTTGAAGTTTGTATGTTCTCCCAGTGTCTGTGTGGGTTTCCCCTGGGCACTGTGATTTCCTCCCAAAAAGCATACAGATACGTTTATTGACTTCCCCTTAAAATGTCCCTAGACTATGATACATATACTACACGATAGATACATACATACATACATACAGTGGTGTGAAAAACTATTTGCCCCCTTCCTGATTTCTTATTATTTTGCATGTTTGTCACACTTAAATGTTTCTTCTCATCAAAAACCGTTAACTATTAGTCAAAGATAACATAATTGAACACAAAATGCAGTTTTAAATGATGGTTTTTATTATTTAGTGAGGAAAAAAAACTCCAAATTTACATGGCCCTGTGTGAAAAAGTGATTGCCCCCCTTGTTAAAAAAAATAACTTAACTGTGGTTTATCACACCTGAGTTCAATTTCTGTAGTCACCCCCAGGCCTGATTACTGCCACACCTGTTTCAATCAAGAAATCACTTAAATGGGAGCTATCTGACACAGAGAAGTAGACCAAAAGCACCTCAAAAGCTAGACATCATGCCAAGATCCAAAGAAATTCAGGTACAAATGAGAACAAAGTACTGTAATTGAGATCTATCAGTCTGGTAAAGGTTATAAAGCCATTTCTAAAGCTTTGGGACTCCAGCGAACCACAAATGGCAAAAACATGGAACAGTGATGAACCTTCCCAGGAGTGGCTGGCCGACCAAAATTACCCCAAGAGCACAGAGAAAACTCATCCGAGAGGCCACAAAAGACCCCAGGACAAAATCTAAAGAACTGCAGGCCTCACTTGCCTCAATTAAGGTCATTGTTCATGACTCCACCATAAGAAAGAGACTGGGCAAAAATGGTCTGCATGGCAGATATCCAAGGCGCAAACCACTTTTAAGCAAAAAGAACATTAAGGCTCGTCTCAATTTTTCTAAAAAAACATCTCAATGATTGACAAGACTTTTGGGAAAATACCTTGTGGGCCGATGAGACAAAAGTTGAACTTTTTGGAAGGCGCGTGTCCCGTTACATCTAGCCTAGAAGTAATACAGCATTTCAGCAAAAGAACATCATACCAATAGTAAAATATGGTGGTGGTAGTGTGATGGTCTGGGGTTGTTTTGCTGCTTCAGGACCTGGAAGGCTTGCTGTGATAGACGGAACCATGAATTCTACTGTCTACCAAAAAATCCTGAAGGAGAATGTCCGGCCATCTGTTTGTCAACTCAAGCTGAAGCGATCTTGGGTGCTGCAGCAGGACAATGACCCCAAACACACCAGCAAATCCACCTCTAAATGGCTGAAGAAAAACAAAATGAAGACTTTGGAGTGGCCTAGTCAAAGTCCTGACCTCAATCCTATTGAGATGTTGTGGCATGACCTTAAAAAGGCGGTTCATGCTAGAAAACCCTCAAATAAAGCTGAATTACAACAATTCTGCAAAGATGAGTGGGCCAAAATTCCTCCAGAGCGCTGTAAAAGACTCATTGCAAGTTATCGCAAACGCTTGATTGCAGTTATTGCTGCTAAGGGTGGCCTAACCAGTTATTAGGTTCAGGGGGCAATTTCTTTTTCACACAGGGCCATGTAGGTTTTGAGTTATTTTTCTCACTAAATAATAAAAACCAACATTTAAAACTGCATTTTGTGTTCAATTATGTTATCTTTGACTAATAGTTAACGGTTTTTGATGAGCAGAAACATTTAAGTGTGACAAACATGCAAAAGAATACGAAATCAGGCAGGGGGCACATAGTTTTTCACACCACTGTACATATATGACTATGGTAGAGATTAGATTGTGAGCACCTCTGAGGGACAATTAGGTGACGAGACAATATACTTTGTACAGAGCTGCAGAAGATGTCAGCACTATATAAATATTAAATAATAAAAATGATCTTGATTTAAGTGATCAAAAGAGCCCTGAGACACGATATAATCCATGAGTTTAATTGAAAAGTAAAATATTATTCTTTATGACACTTAAATACAATTTGCATAATAATTTGGAGTGTAGTAAAAAAAGTGAATGCACCAAAAACGCATGAAAAACATAATCGAATATAAAAAGGCAAAATGCAGAAAACGCATGGTTTTTCTGTACTGCCTAGTGTGCTCGCAAACTGAGAATTACTATTGCATGGCTTAGGCCTGGTTCACATTAGCGTTTTTTTGTGGATCGGAACCGGACCGTATACTGTACAAACGGAACGGACGCGAACGGATCCAATGTTAATCTATGGGACCATACACATCCTTCCGTTCGTATGGATACGTTACGTACGTTCCGGTCCCCGGATCGAAAAAATGCCGCAGGCCCTAATTTTCCGGACCGTTACTCCCTGCGGACCAGAAGCGGAAGGTAGAAACCAATAGAAAACGGAGCTTACCAACACACTGGCTATAAAAACTGACCTTTTGTAGCTTCTTTCTGAGTACTCTCTATGGTACAGCTCTATGGTACATTGGCTATCTTGGCTAATTTGTTTGCCACATGGGCCTAGAAGTGCTGCAGGTGTGGGATCCACCCAGTTTGTGGGTTTCTGGAAAGAGATGGAAGACATCAGGCCATAAAGCATCGAGGACCTGATTGTGCAAGTGCAGGGGCAACCTGCCCTTTGGGACAAGGGAAACCTAGACCACAGTAACGCCAAGAAGTGCAGAAGGTTGTGGGAGGAGATCTGCAAAACGTATGTACAGGGATTCGATGAACTGAAGCGGAAAACTGCTCAAGGTATGCTTACAATAAATGTTGGGAGGGTGTGATGTGTTGCCGCTGTGTGATTTCTTGGTGTGGGGGTTGTTTCATAGTGAATATGTAGCACGCAGGCCTTGTCTCAACCACGTGTCTGGGCCGCAGGCGCACGACTGCTTGCCTGACCCAATGGCGCAGTGTACGCGATGCCTATGTCAAGGATCTGAGAATTGAGCATAAAGAACAAAGGAGTGGAAGCGGATCCTCCAAAAGGACACCCTATTGTTACGTGCGTCAGATGGCATTCTTGAAAACTTCTGTGGAGGCAAGAGTGTAAGTTCAACTTCTTTTACCTTTCGTAAAAACACGGTATATTATGATAACAACACGCGGTATATGATGGCAACATTTTCCTTTGTATTCTCTACAGGACTGAAGATAATTTTCAGGAGGATGAGGACCTCGACACGGATCGGGAGGTTGTTGATATTGGGGATAGTGACGACGATAGGTTTCAGGACATTGGTGATGACCCTGTGCTGGAGGCGGACTATTTGCCGCCACCTGCCAGTAGGCAGATTTCCGTGACTCCAGGCGGTCCGAACTGAGGACTTGACACTCCCTCCTCAGGACCCTGGTCCTAATCCTACCCCAAACCGCCACTGTCCAGGAAACTCCCCGTAGAGTCCCAACCTCAGAGGTAGAAACACCTCCAGCTCCAAGGAGGCGGAGAGCTGCTCCTGTACTGTACCCACAAGAAGGGAGACTGAGGGAGAGATGTCGGGTGCAGTGTCAGGCCTTCTTGGCATCCTCAGAAGCCAAGAATCCATCATTACCAGGCAAATGCAGGATGGAGACAGAAGCAACCTGATAGAGGGCTATCGGCTCCATATCGAGTCGCGGTGGTGCGCAAGCACTACCAGAAGTCAAACTGCTGCATGATCAATATTGTGCACAGTTTGACCAAATCGAACAGCAGCACCACAACCAAGTATCGCAATTGCAGCAGCAGATACATCAAATGCAAACCCATAGTGCAGAAGTCATGCGACATCAAGGGCACCCAGCCTACCACACCCTCATGTCCCTTCTTCCCTTGGTGGATAAAGTCCCAAGTGGCAGTATGCTGTCGTGCCACTACAGCCTTTTAGAGGCTGTCAAAGCACACATGGAACCACAGCTTCAGGCCCATTCACCAATGTCTAGACCACCTACAACCTGGCAATCCCCTTCCCAAACCTACCAAGGGTATAGAGGGAGTGCATTTGAGGACCGAAGGTATACCCAAAGAAAGGATAACCGGGTCTCCACCTGGATTTATACAAATCGCTTATTTCACAGAACCTGTCTCCCAGGAACCGCAACATGTGATGGCTCGGCCCAACCTGGCTACCAGCCTGGTTCCTTTGGCCCTGTCATGGCATGTTGCCGTTTCTGTAGGTCGGGTTTAGAAGGCGACATCCAAGGGACTCTGTGCCCACATTCTACCCTCACCCATGGACTATAGTGTCCTTTGTTTTGCACTAGTTTGGCTCTGTGCCCCATTGTACCCGCACCCAGTATCTGTCTGTTGAACTGCAAATTGTAGCACTACTTGGGTCTTCCCTTGGACGTGGCCTTCAGAACCTGTCCCCTAGGAACCGCAACATGGTATGGCTCGACCCAACCCGGCTACTAGCCTGGTTCCTTTGGCCTTGGCATAGCATGTTGCCATTCCTGTGGGTCAGGTTTAGAAGGCGACATCTAAGGGACTCTGTGCTCACAGTTTGTTCTGTTTTTTTAAAAATATAATTTTTTTTGCTCTCTTCCACTTTGGAAGACTGTGGTGTTGACTTCCATGTTGGAAGCTTTGTTATTTTTTTTTCCCTTGTTGGAAGATTTTGTAATAAAACTTTTCATTTTGGTTTTAAAAAAATGTTGTAGTTGTTGTTACTAACCTTAGAGTCAGGGGCGCCTCTAGGCATAGGCAGTACAGGCCATTGCCTGGAGTGCCATTGGTCCTGGGAGGCACCATGTTGCTGGATTAATCCCCACCCCCAAATTAAGCCCCGCCCCTTGGGCATTCTATTACTTGCTTCTGCACCTTGTGCTTCCTTCTTTCCCCCTTTGAGCACCCGTCTGTCCCTTTTGTGCCTCCTTCTGTCTCCTTGTGCCTCCTTCAGTCTCCCTGTGTCGCCTCTGCCTCCTTCTGTCCCCCTGTGCCTCCTTCTGTCCCCCTGTGTGCCTTCTTTACATGTATTTTCTGGTGAAACGCTGCCGCAATAACTGTAATTTCTGGTGAAACGCTGCTGCATTACAATTAGTTTCTGGTGAAACATTGCCCCATTATGATTATTTCCTGGTGAAACGCTGCCGCATTATGATTATCTTCATGGGGGGGGCACCATGGGGGCGGGTGGGTGCCACAGGTTTTCTCGCCCGGAGTGACAAAATGGCTAGAGGTGCCCCTGCTTAGAGTGATCATCAGCTGTTCCTCTGGTGTGACAGCCTTCCGAAAACTGGTATCCTTCTTCCTGAGGTCATTCCTCACCATCTCTAGGAGGGTATCAAACCTGTGACAAGAGGTAGAAAGGATTATAGAACAATAAATGGTATCATCCTGATTTATAACTTCTTGCTAGAACTGGAAAGAGTTTGCTGTGGGGCAAGGTGTTGAGTTGGTGTGGGTATAAGTATGGATACTTACAGGGATATGGACATCCAGCAGTAGCTGTAAAAAATTTTCTGGGTGTCATCTCAGGTCCAGGTACAGTGTCTTGAATTGTCCCTTCCTCTGCCTTTCAAGGAGTAGTGGGTGCACCCACCATCTCCTGCGAACAGCTGGCTTCCGTCCCACATAGTGGTAGGTGAAAATTAAAAACGAGGCTATTCCAAGCCAGAAGCTGTAGAAATAGTTAATATTATATTAATATAACAATAATATTTACAGATCAATCAGAGTTCTGGGGTATATATAGTTTATCTTTAATGCTAATTTTAGAACTTCCCCTTTAAAAACGGAAACTGACACAAAAAGTATGCAAAACGGATACAAACGGAACTGAAACAGACCAGAAACGGATTTAAAACGGTCCGCTCCGGATCCGTTCCAACGGACAACAGATCTGTTGGAATTGACAGTTTTGGCACAAAACGCTAATGTGTACCGGGCCTTGATGCAATCCAATGCTATGGGCCCTGATAAAAAAAAAAGAATCAATTAGGCATATTGGGAGCACAAGATTTGCTTCAGATTGGAACAAAGTAATCAAATTGGCTGAAAAAATAAGTATATACATACATACATACAACCTTATGAAATAATTATTTTCATTTACTCATACAAGCAGTTACATAAAACTGCCAGTGGATGGTGCAATATGCCTTTGTATTTGATCTGAGTGAGGTTGCTTCCCTACTTCTATTTGTCTAGCGGTTTTACAGCGACAGAGCATGTCCATAGCACAGCTGGCTGTGTCACTCTGCTGGACCAGTCGGGGCAGGTAGCATGCCCCATGCATTGTACTCGCTACGGTGGTTTACTCACACTGTCTAATCAATATATTGTAAATCGCATATAGGGATTATTCATAATAAAATGACTCCTGCAATATGGCAATATGCGTCTCCTAGAGTAAAATAGAAAGGAAATACTGAGGACTATAGCGTAGTAAGACAACTGATCACACAATTCTGATTGATAGAGCAATCGCAAGATGAGAAAAGTTAATCGCATCGTAAGGTAATAATGACTAGTGCAATGAAACAACAATAGCAGCCAGTGGCGGCTCCAGCTTCCAATTTTTGGGAGGGCACAAAGGGGGCACGACAGCTGGCTGGTGGGGCTCATTTGGGCGAGCTTTAGATATTTTTTGCCTGACTCAGGTGATAAAATTTAAGGCTAAATAGTTCAGAAATTATAGGAACCAAATGTAAACTTCACAAACAGAAGTCAGAGGCTTTTGAGATAAGTAGATAGTCAAAATGATGGCTGGAAAGTGTAATGGTTAAAGTGAACCGAGCACCTTTTTTTCACTCAGGACATTTCTATAGCACATGAAAAATGTATGCCGACTATCTGTTTCATTATTAAAATAAACTTTAATTTTACCTTGTATTTTACATTCAAAGTTGTTAAATTGGCCTGTTTGAGCAGACCTGCCGACCGTCCCCATCAGCATGGCTTTGAAAACACACTCCTAATTATTCACCCTCTTTGCTGATGAAAGGCATGGTTTACCTCTTGGTAATTAGCGCAATAAAACAATTAGAGGTTACTGAACTTTCTGCGGATGGGGACGGTCGGCAGGTCTGCTCAAACAGGCCAATTTAACAACTTTGAATGTAAAATACAAGGTAAAATTAAAGTTTATTTTAATAATGAAACAGATAGTCGGCATACATTTTTCATGTGCTATAGAAATGTCCTGAGTGAAAAAAAGGTGCTCGGTTCACTTTAAGGGCTCTGCCTCTGACACAGGAGACCAGAGTTTGAATCTCGGCTCTGCCTGTTCAGTAAACCAGCACCTTTTCAGTAGGAGACCTTGGGATACTGCCTATAGAGCGCGTCCTTGTGGCTGCAGCTCTGGCGCTTTGAGTCCGTCAGGAGAAAAGCGCAAACTAAATGTTTTGTTTCTGTCTGTGTCTATTATTGAAGAATAGTTAATAAACATATAAGTGTAATTCAGATGCATTAATTACAAGAAAACTTGCAAGGATTGTGAGGTATTTATGGCAAATAAATAAAAACCCTTGGTTTACTTAATGCCTACATAAACTCAGGCTGAGATGGAGAGTTTTTACAGACCCTATCCTGTTCACTGTACACTGCTGGAGCCCTTAACTGTTTGCTACTAAGCAGGGGGGGGGGCACAATGATTCCTGGGGGGGGGGGGAGACCAGTGCCCCAGGGTAGCGCCACCCATGATATCGGCTGAATTCATACACTGCAAGCAGCAAGTAATAAGAAACGTAAACCAAAATAGGAGAAGCCAAAATAGTCAGCAGTGGTCAAAATATTGTACTGTTAATGGCAGGGCTGTGGAGTCGGAGTCGTGGAGTCGGAGTCGTGGAGTCGGGCAATTTTGGGTGCCTGGAGTCGGAGTCGGAGTCAGGGAAAAATGCACCGACTCCGACTCCTAATGAATTTGTAACTGTAATTAAAATAGAAAATATGATTAAATGTTCTATTTCTCAGATAATAGTCATTAAAAATAATGTATATATACAGTATATATACAGTAATAGCTGTGCTTAGTCCACAAAAATGAAATAAACCAATCAAAATTAGTTACTTGTGCTGCTTCAATAAAGCAGTCCCCGTATTTTTAAGGTCAGATTGTGACTGTATATATGATGTGTACACAGGAATCTCTTATATATACTAAATAACATCTATGCTGTAAGAATAAAGCCTGATGTGTAGCTATGTCACTAATAGAGATGGTCAACGAGATGGAAATAATTCTGCATTGATGCTGATTTATGCAAATGTATGCACTCCCTTTGCTGATGAAATAAAATAATTTGATATGTTATTAAAATTTGGTTTGGTGATTACAAATTAAAGGGTAACTGAGACGGATGAAAAGTAAAGTTTTATACATACCTGGGGCTTCCTCCAGCCCCCTTCAGGCTAATCAGTCCCTCACTGTCCTCCACCACCCGGATCTTCTGCTATGAGTCCTGGTAATTCAGCCAGTCAGCGCTGTCCGGCCGCATGCCGCTCCCACAGCCAGGAACATTCTGCACCTGCGCAATAGTGCTGCACAGGTGTAGTATGCTCCTGGCGGCGGAGTGTGTGCATGCGCACTACGCTTGACTGGCTCAAGTACCTGGACTCATAGCAGAAGATCCAGGTGGTGGAGGAGGACAACGAGGGACTGATTATCCTGAAGGCGGCTGGAGGAAGCCCCAGGTATGTATAAAACTTTAATTTCATCTGTCTCAGGTTTACTTTGTTACACAGTAGTACTATACTCTACATATGCACTCCCCACAGAGCTGCAGGGAATCCACTGAGAATGCTGTGCACATTGAACACAGAGGTGTTGTCTGTTTACAATCTCCTCACATTCTTACATGCACCCACACTTGATAGATGTTCTTTGTTCCGGTTGTACCTTTTACAAGTACTCTTACCAAGGACTAGTTTTAGTCTAAAGGGAATAAATATAGTAGTCTACATATCCTTCTCACTTCAGTTGTCTTGTAAAATTCCTAAGCGTTGGCAGTTAAGAGACGAATTTCATGTTACATACTTTTAATCAACAAAATTTTAATATGCAAATTAGAGGAGTCGGAGTCGTGGAGTCGGAGTCGGAGTCGGTGGAATCCTAAACTGAGGAGTCGGAGTCGGTGGATTTTTGGACCGACTCCACAGCCCTGGTTAATGGGCACCTTTAAACGCTGTAGACAATCGCTGGTTGCCGTCCGAACCAGCCCTAATGGCCCATTCACAGTTGCGATCACAAAATGCTAGAAAAATGGCTTGCGTTTTGCGCCAGGGATTTCTTTGTTTTTTGCAGATTTTATTTCACTGTACAATTTCACGTTTTTGAGCGATCACGATTTTTTGGGATTTTTTTACATTTTAATCGTGATTGCTCTAAAATTGTTAAGTGCTGCATGCACCGCATTTTCATTTAATACAAATCACGAAACACCGGTGATCGCTGCAGTGAGATTTCCTGCCATATACCTTTAATTAGACTAGTACTTTTTCAAAGTGTTAGCGATCGCCAGCGATTTGGCGGTAAACGCCCGCAAATCGCCCAAGTGTGAGTGGGCACTAATGGAAGAGATCCTGTTTTCCTCTGCTGACCTCTGCCACTACCACCAGGGAGTGCCAACCCACTAGCACCAGCATGAAAAGTCTCAATACTGTGTGGCACTCAGTGCACTCAGCATCCACTATCACAACTTGTCACCTAATATATTTAGCACCAAATGGAATTTAGCACCTACTTTGACTTAGTGCTGCAAAGCACTCACTGCAACCTGGCGCTCAAATCTACTTTGCACCCAGGGACACTTAGCACTACTTGCCATTTGACACCCTATGATGCTTGGCATGCGCTGCAGCTTGGCACCCAAATCTCCTGAGCCCCACTGAAATGTTCCATCCATCATTACTTGGCAAGCTAGCATGCACCACTGAAATGGGAGGTAACGGTAGACTTATCTCTCCAATAGAAGACACGGGTATGTCAGATTCAGTTTAAAAAACTTTAATCGACTACTCCACTGCAACGCGAAACGCAGGTGCAATCCTACTTCATCAGGCAATTAAAACCACCCTGGCGTTCTATTACCTGCGCCAGGGTGGCGGCGCAGCAGTTTAAATTTTTTTTTTTAAATCATATAGCTAGCCTAGCGCTAGCTACATGATGCCCTCCTCCCTGCGGCGTCCGGCGCGTACCTTCGATCGCCGCCGGCGCATACTCAGATAAGGAAATCCCGTTCTGAATGGGATTTCCTTAAGGACTTCCCCCATCGCCATGACGACGTCGTGACGTCATCGACGTCGTGACGTCAGAGGGAGTCCCGATCCACCCCTCAGCACTGCCTGGCACAGATTGGCCATGCTGCGCAGGGGTCTGGGGGGGGGGCGGGTTTACGCGCCGGGTAGTGGCGCATCGGCGGCGATCAGGACCAACACGCAGCAAGCAGCAAAGTGCTTGCTGCGTGTTTTTTTATAAAAAAAATAGTGAAAATCGGCCCAGCGGGGCCTGAGCGGCGCCCTCCAGCGGTCATGGACGAGCTGAGCGCGTCCATACCGCTAAGAAGGTTAAGGACAACTGGGAGGCATAAAAACACGTGGCTAAGCTACCATTTTAGTATAACATTATTATAATTTACAATCTGTTAGGCTTAAAATTGACACAATGCGGAATTATGGAGTAAAAAAATTCATTCTCTGGATACAATGCTTAAAGTGAACCTTAAGCCAGAAAAAAAATGAGTTTTACTCACCTGGGGCTTCTACCAGCCCCTTGCAGCAGTCCTGTGCCCCAGGGCCGGATTACCGACCAGGCAACAAAAGCAGTCGCTTGGGGCCCCCATTAAGAGTCAAAGGGGCCCCATCAGCACATAAACCAGCCCTCGCCATCCTGTCAGCGGTGGCTGGATGGTATAATGGTTAAAGGGACTCTGAGCAGTGCAGTAACTATGGAAAGATGCATATCATCTTAAAGCTCTCTTTCTCCTCTTTCCAATGATATATAAACCGCCGCCCTATGCCTTTTAGTTTTCGCTATTTTCGTGATTGAAATTGCAGTGGCCGCAATTTCGATCACGAAAATATCGAAAACTAAAAGGCGTAGGGTGGCAGTTTATCTATCATTGGAAAGAGGAGAAAGAGAGCTTCAAAATGATATGTATCTTTCCATAGTTACATTGTATTACACAGGACGACTTTTCTCCAAAGTCGGCAGCTCGATTCAGCACAATGCAATGAAATGTAAGGAACCCAGGGGATATAATTACAAATATCATGCTGGTAGGTGTGAGGATGTAATTAATTAGTTGTGAGTATGCTTAAAGGCATACCCACAGGCACTGCTCGAAATCCCTTTAAGGGCTCTGCCTCTGACACAGGAGACCAGGGTTCGAATCTCGGCTCTGCCTGTTCAGTAAGCCAGCACCTATTCAATAGGAGACCTTAGGCAAGTCTCTCTAACACTGCTACTGCCTATAGGGCACGTCCTAGTGGCTGCAGCTCTGGCGCTTTGAGTCCGCCAGGACAAAAGTGCGATATAAATGTTATTTGTCTTGTCTTGTTAAATGATGCCATGCGCTGCTGATTGTCTTCAGAGCCAGGCTCTCCTCCTAGGTCCCCCTCCTGCTACTGTGTGCTCTGCCACTGCCCACTCCTCCCTCCCTTGGCACAGGGAACCACAGCTGCAGCAAGAATGATAGCAGCAGATGGCAAACGCTCACTCACCTATCCATGATCCAAGCGATAGAGATCCCGTCATCTGAAACCCATCTGTCTCTTCTACAGTGCAGCCGCTCGCTCTGAACTTCCTGATTCTCAGATTCTCAGACAGGAAGTAGTAATAGTAGTAGTAACAGAGCGGCAGCACTCTATAGGAGACAGATGGGCTCCGGATGACGGGACCTCTATTGCTTGGATCGCAATAGGTGAATGTGAGTCATCTGGTGCTGTCATTCTCCCCCGCTGCGGCTGCCTTCTCTGCTGGACTATTGTATTCACTGGGATGGAGGCTGCATGGTGGCTGTCTAGTTTGGGAGGAAATTGGTTGTTCGGTGGTGGGGGGTGGTTATGTAATTCTGTCTGGGGAACGGCTTCCGGTTTGGCGGTGTCCAGAGCTTTCTGCTATTGCCAGCCTGGAGATGCAGGGGGAAAGTGCTGCTGCTGTGATATCTGGTGCCCCAGCCCCTGAGTGCAAATGTCCAAGCCATTCTTCTCTCACTCTGCATTTTGCCGCTGCTATTCCCTGCATTGTGCACCCACAGAGGAAAGTGGGCTGTTGCCCATAGCAACCAGTAGCTCGGCTGCCACGGTGTGTGTGGCATGTTGCTGTGCAGCTGCATCTTCTGATTCTATTACGACATGATGGGGGGGGGGGGGGCAAATCAGTTACTTTGTTTAGGGCCCCATTTAGCCTTAATCCGGCTCTGCTGTGCCCTCGCAGTCACTCACTAATCCTCTGGTCACCCGCTGCCAGCTAGTTTCGTTTTTGCTGACAGGCCCGTCAGGACTGGCCACGCGTAGCTTTTTCCGCATTCCCGACAGTAATTAGCGCTATTGCGGATCGCAACGCGTACAAAAATACCTATGCGTGCGTAATGCGGCAACGCGTATTTTTGTACGCGTTGCGGTCCGCAATAGCGCTAATTACTGTCGGGAATGCGGAAAAAGCTACGTGTGGCCAGTCCTGACGGGCCTGTCGGCAACAACGAAACTAGCTGGCAGCGGGGGACCAGAGGATTAGTAAGTGGCTGCGAGGGCACAGGACTGCTGCAGGGGGCTGGTAGAAGCCCCAGGTGAGTAAAACTCTTTTTTTTTCTGGCTTAAGTGTCTCTTTAAACAGTTGTATGAAAGTGTTGTACCATTGTAAATAGTATTGTGTGGGAACATGTAGTAAGGAGTAAGTATTAATGAAGAGTAATAGTGGGTATTTTTTTTTTTTTTACTGAATCTGACATATCCGTGTGTTCTTTTGTAGAGGTAAGTCCACCACTACCTCCCATTTTATTTTAATTAGGTTTTTTAAAAAAAAAAAAAGATGTTTTTACTTTTTTTGGCACCTTTGTTCAAGATTTTCTGTACCAGTAAGGGCTTGTTCACTACTAGAGCATTTTCGGGGTTTTTTAAAGGGACACTTAAGTCAAACAAAAAAATGAGTTTTACTCACCTGGGGCTTCCAATCACTCGCGTCCCCAGCCTGTCAGCTCCTGTCACCGAAACAGGACGTGGCTGCCGGCGGGGCCAGGAGGATCGGAGGGAGACGGCGAGGGTACCGGACAGCTGCAGGCGGCTATTGGAAGCCCTAGGTGAGTAAAACTCATTTTTTTTGTTTGACTTTAGTGTCCCTTTAAGCGCCGGCGATTTTGAAAATAGCACTAAGAGCGCTTGTGCAATGATTCCCTATGAGAGTGTTCAGATATGAGCGGTTCTATTCCGATCCGCTCCAAAAACCGCTACCTGCACCATTTTTGGGGCGATTTGGCTAATTTCCGGGTGAAAATGTCGCCAGGAAGTGAAAATGAATCGCTCTGCAAAAGCGTTTAGAAAAGCACCTATAGACCGTATAGAAATCGCAAAAAAATTGCTCAGCGCTTGAAAAAGCACTGGTGATTTATAATGTGAACAAGGCCTAAGGACTTAGCCATACTATAAGCGCTTTTCTGAGCGCTTTGCTATTGATTAGCAGTCACGTACGCAAAAAATTGCTGCAAACTTTACCGCGATTTTAATGAAAGTGAATGGGAGTGATTTTTAATAAGTGCTCAGAAAGTGCTAATCAATGCAAGGTTGCTTGTTCAGGGGCTATGGCTCTAAGTATCAGAGGCAGAGGATAAGCGAGATAGCCAGGCAACTGGTATTGCTTAAGGGCTTGTTCACACCTAGGGCGCTTTCGGGATTTTTTAAGCGCCGGCGATTTTGAAAATCGCCCTAAAAGCGCTTGTGCAATGATTCCCTATGCGATTGTTCACATCTGAGCGGTTCTATTACGATCCGCTCACCAAAGCGCTGCCTGTACCATTTTCAGGGCGATTTGCCTGTAATGGCCTATGTATAGGGAAATCGCAAAGCACTTGAAAAAGCGCTTTGTATAGTGATTTCCCGAGCACTTTTAAGAATGAATACATTCTATTTATTCTTTTCTGGGTCAGAGTTCATTTCCTGACTGATGTCAGGAAGAGAAAAAAAACCAAATCATTCTGCGCTGTAAAAAAAAAAAAAAAAAAAAAAAAAAAAACTACAGCGCAGGTAAGTGCCAGGAGGCACTAAAAACAATTGCCCACAACATCGCAAAACGCTGGCGTCAGCGATTGTGATTTATGATGTGAACAAGGCCTAAAAGGAGATAAATATGGCAGCTTCCAAGCCCCTCTAGCTTTAGTTGCCCTTTAGGGCTGCTTTTCAGCATCTGTAATATTGATGTGCAGCTGAAAAGCAGACACAACTGCATTAGTGGGCTTATGCCCTAAAAGTGTACCTGAGACAAGGGGGACTAAAAGTTTTATCCATACCTGGGGCTTTCTCCAGCCCCCTCCATGCAGATCGCTCCCATGCCAGCGTCTAATCCTTCTAGATGCTCTGGTAGCAGCACCATTCTCCACGGCCAGTCGGCACAGACGCAGGTCGGCCTAGCATGCTCCCCCATCACGCTCGCGCCTGCGCCGACTAACCCCGACTGGCCACAGAGAACGGGGCTGCTTCAGGATCATCTAGGAGGATTAAGATGCCGGCAAGGGAGGGATCTGCATGGAGGGGGCTGGTGGAAGCCCCAGATATGTATAAAACTTTTAGTCCCCCCATCACAGGTACACTTTTAAGAGGGACTTTAAGAAACACCCACCTCAGAGGCTTCCTCTGTCCTACTCTGACCCTCTGTTCCAGAGCTGCCCCGTAAAACCCAACCCCAACCCCAACCCCCCACCCCCCCTGGGATGTTTTTAATTTTGCACATCCTCTTTAATTGGCTCTGTACAGACCCAGTTTGAATCTACGTTCAGCAGGTGGTGCTGACGTTCTGACTGGACGTAGATTTAACGTCCTGATGAACGATGTGTCCCCGCCGTTACCGCCGATCTCACCGCTCTGAACCCATCGCAATTCGCTCGCTCTGTCATCTATATGATGGCAGAGCTCTGTAAGCTGGTCATTGGCTCCTGACCGCGTGATCATTTAGAACCAATCACATTGGCTCCCATTGCTGGACAGCATCAGGAGCCAATGAAAGTGGCTCCTGACCGGCTGTCAGCACTCTGCCATCATAGAGACGGAAGAGAGTGGAGCCTGCGGCGATGGGGAAGCATTGTGACCGGCGAGAGCGTGGGTGATGTGCAGCAATTCGCTGGGAGGTGGCATTTTACTGTACCAGCAGTCTCTGTTCCTTAAGGGGGCAGAGCCAGAGACTGCTGGTTAAAGACAACGTATTGATCTGAGGAGAGGTAGTTGAGACCCAGAAAATGCATTATTTGTTTAGTGTTGAATTAAAAATCTATTTTACCATACACAAGTTGTTTATCTGAGGTAAGCAATTCTTATTACTTTCAATCTACAACAATCCTATTGGATTGCCTCATCGCTCTCAGTATCAAAACCAAATGAAGGCTATGAAGTCTTGTTGTTGCAAAACAAAGCCTGGGATGATTGTATGTGTGATGTGACAAGGAGCCAGTTGGGTTCAGCTCCCACCCAGGACAGGCCGACTTCCTCTAAGTTCTTCTATATAAATCTCAAAGGCTTTGTCGCTCCGTCTTCCTGTCCCCATCAGGATGTGAGGATGAAAGCGAATCCTTGCTCACCATCGAAAGTGAACTAGCAAGCCCCCATCTCACTTATCTCGCCCACACCTGCTGCACTAGGAGCTTCAAAGACTCCACATCTCCTTTCCTGCTCAGTATCAGCACTGTTCAGCGTTATTAATGATCACTTTCCTTTCAGGAAACCTAGAGAGTATTTGCAGTGAGGTCAGATCTTCTATCCTCCTCCTCGTGTTTACCTGAAAGTCATATTTTAAGTCTGTTTTGCATTTTCACTTGCTTTCTGTTCCATAATGGAGACAATCAATTCTGCCAGAGGAAGTTCCCACACAAGAAGAGCTCAAAAGCCTGGCACACACCTTCAACTTTGATTGGCCAATGACTGACATATTTTACCACCTCCATGTAGCATGAGGGCCAACAGATTTTGAATAATATGAACAGATTGTGATTCAAAAAATGTTTCTTGAATTTTAACAAAAGGAATAAACAAGGGGATAACGTAAATGACATGAACAATGAGAAGACATTGTATATATATGCAACTTTACAACCATAAAAAGTATGAGAGAAGTACAATAAACAGAGAGGCCAGACGGATCCTTAAAAAGGGGTATGGTAAGCAGCCGAAGCTGACATGGATGGAAGGGCCTAGAGTTAGTGCACGAGTCACCTTGGACTACTGAAATGGTGAGGGAAAGGGACAGACCAAACAGGAGGGAGTGTAGGAAGTTAGTCTGGATTTTGAGGTCCAGTATAGGATGTGGAGGGGGTGGGAAATGGCGTCTTAAAAACCAAATGTACCTCAGAGGATTAAACCAGCTATCTGGGGTGTTCTGCAATTAGGGGCTGGAGTGTGGGGGCCGACCTAATGGGTGAGGAGGAGGTTGGTCAAAGGGGGAGCCTAGGAGTTTGGCTCTAAGCAGTGAGCGAAACCTCTACTATTGATAAGCCTCGAAATTTGAAGGGGGAAAGGAATGGAAAGAGGATAAGGGATCCTCTGCCTCTAATACTTTTAGCCTTAGACCCTGAACAAGCATGCAGCAGATCAGGTGTTTCTGACATTGTCAGATCTGACAAGATAAGCTTCATGCTTGTTACTGGTGTTATTCCAGCACTTCTGTAGCCAAATAGATCAACAAGGCTGCCAGGCAACTGGTATTGCTTAAAATGAAATAAATATGGCAGCCTCCACATCCCTTTCACTACAGTTGTCCTTTAAGAGAAGAAGAGGGGCCCATCTCACAGCCTAGTAATTAGTGTGTCCTCCGTGTTAGGGTGCTCAAGCTGGATCCAGGGGTCCCATATTTTCTTATAAGTCTTGTGAGTGTCTCAAAGTATACTCGTGAGTTTTTCATTGACCATATAAAGATTCATTCTAGCTTTAACTTCCTCAAAATTAACTGAGGGTTTCTTCCAATTTTTTTTGCAATGGTCATTGTAGCTGCTGAGAATACTAGGGAGGCTAATTTATTTTGTCGAGTGGTTAGTGAATCTATTTTTGCATGTAGTAAAGCCTGCCAAGGGTTCTTGGGGATTGGTTTATGGAATAGAGTGGACAATAGTTTGAAGACTCTATTCCAAAATCTAATAAGGCGGGGGCAAGACCACCAGGTATGTAGCATGTCTCCTATTACTCTGCAACCCCTAAAGCAAAAGGGATTGGCTGAAGGGAAAACTCTGGCTGTTCTAGCTGGGACAAGATACCATCTAGTCAGTACTTTGTATGCCAATTCTACTGTGTTTAGATTATTAGAGCAACTGGAAACTCTCCCCCAGATATCTAACCAATCTTACCTATCTCTGGGTTCTGCTAAGTCAGATTCCTATCTTGAAACATGTGTGTGTCTGATAGGTTGTTGGGGATGAGTAAGGAAGGAACAGATTGTAGAGATTAGACTATGGGTATTAGGGCGGCGGAAGCAGATGTTCTCATAGGGTGCAAGGTTGTGTGGGGTTCTCTGTCTTTAATCAGGGTAGCGATCCAATGTCTTATTTGAAGAAATCGGAAAAATTCAGTTTTGGGGATCTGGTATTTCTCTCAAAACTCAGGCCAAGTATAGATGCCTCTGGGGGTAAGGAAGTGAGCCGCCTGAGTTAAGCCATGCTCTGTCCACCAGGAGAAAGCAATGGAACAGTCCAGACCAGGGAGAAATAAAGGGTTCCTGGTGAGCGGTAATAATGGTAAAAGGGGCGATTGTAAGTTGGCTGAGTACCGTATGGAGTCCCAAACCTGAAGGCTGTGCTGCAAGGGAGGGCTAGGGGTTCTTAGCTTAAAGGGAAGCCAAAATAGAGTGCTAGGGAGAAGAGGTGCACAGTCTGGGATCTCTTGAGATTGGAAAAGTCGAGTTAGTTGGCTGATGATAGCAGCTTTATGACAAGAACATATGTGGGGGACGCTCAAGCCACCATCCAGTTTTTGGCCGAGCATAGTCGATTTACGCACTCGGGGACCTTTACGGCCCCAAATAAAGGCCATAATTCTATTTTGGAATATGTGCAAATAATGGTCAGATACTTTAACTGGGAGGGTTATAATATGAACAGATTGTAGGTAAACCCTCATACTACATGGAAGAAATAAAGTTGGCCAATCAAAATTGGATGTGTGCACCAGGCCATAGAGAAGTAGGGATGGAATGCGGAATTCTACCAGAATTTCGCATTCCGGGAAGCGTCTTTCAAATTTCCACAGAATTCTGCAGAAATCTTAATTTCCAAGTACTGTATTTTTAGGAATATATAAGACAGTACCGAATACAAGAATTGTATTTAAGTGTCAGATGAAATTCAATGTTGACAAATGGCAGATGAAATTCAATGTTGACAAATGTAAAGTCATGCATTTTGGTCGTACCAATGGTCTAGCACCATACAAAATAAATGGGATACAGTTGGGAACATCAAACTTGGAGAAGAACTTAGGAGTACTCATCGACAACAAGTTAAATAATCGTACTCAATGCCAAGCCGCTGCAGCTAAAGCGAACAAAATTTTGGGATGCATTAAAAGGGAAATAAAAACTCGAGATGCTAGCATAATATTGCCCCTGTTTAACTCTCTAGTAAGGCCACATCTGGAATATGGAATTCAGTTCTGGGCACCACATTACAAAAAAGATATTGCAGTTTTAGAGCAGATGCAGAGACGAGCTACAAAATTGATACGTGGGATGGAAGGTCTCGCTTACCAAGAAAGGTTAGATAAACTGGGTTTATTTAGAGGGCAATATAATAGCTTGGCGGATGAGCTTTTTGTCCCTAGGCCTTCTCAAAGGACTAGAGGACATGAGCTGCGCATGAAGGAAAAACGTTTTAGCCATTTATTTAGGAAAGGGTTCTTTACAGTAAGAGTGATTAAGATGTGGAATGCATTGCCACAGGAAGTCGTTATGGCAAACTCTATACCTGCATTTAAAGGGGGTTTAGATGCTTTCCTTGCGTTGAAAGACATCCATGGCTACAATTACTAGGTTATGCCTAGTAATGTTGATCCAGGGATTTTATCTGATTGCCATCTGGAGTCAGGAAGGAATTTTTCCCTTTTGGGGCTAATTGGACCATGCCTTGTGGGGGTTTTTTCGCCTTCCTCTGGATCAACGGGGGTATGTGGGGGACGGGCTGGAGTTGTACTTTGTACTGGTTGAACTCGATGGACGTATGTCTTTTTTCAACCAAAATAACTATGTAACTATGTCATATAGATTAAATATTTTGTTTTTCAATTAAACTCTTGGATGGAATTGTGTCTCAGGGCTGGTTTGATCACTGATATCAATCTGGGCATAACTAGTTTGCCAGGTGAGCCCGATTTAAAGGAAAAACTACTAAAAAAGGTGTTATACATTATTAAGCAGACCACCATTTTTAAGCAATATGAGAAAGAAAAATGATCTCTCTGCTGCCGAAAAGTGTGAAATAGATGAATGCCTTGGACAAGGTATGAAAACCTTTATATTTCACAAAAACTTAAAGTAAACCTTACTGTAATACAAAAAAAAGAGTTTAACTTACCTGGAGCTTTTACCAGCCCCCTGCAGCTGCCCTGTGCCCGCCCTCGGACAAACCAGTCCTACAGTCCCCCACAGCGCCTTACTTTTGTTTCTGTGCACGGCCTTGGTCTGCATGCCTCCTAATTGCACTCCTGTGGACCGGAGAGTTCTGTGCATAGGCAGTATGAAAAAAAATCTCTACTGCACATGCGCAGAACGCTCTCATCGATGGGAGCATGATCAAGGACGAGTGGCCGAACCTGCGCAGTGGCCCGTCAACTCGCCAGTCAGCTGGCCATAAGAGCGAGACTGGAAGGACACTGAGTGATAGTACGGGGCACAGAGCGGCTGCAGGGGGCTGGTAGAAGCCCCAGGTAAGTTAAACCTGTTTATTTTTAATTACAGTTAAGGTTCCCTTTAAGCATGATCATCGTACTTTTATAAAGCTTTGTGGCTGACTCAGAGCACACACGTGTTTGTGCAGATAAAAGAAAAAGGAGGAAGGGTTCTGCCAATCAAATACACTGCTAAAATGCCATTACAAAGCAGCAAACACATATTTGAAGCTTCTGGTGCCTCCAAAGTCCAGCGAACATCCAAGTGGATTTCAGAGGATCCAAGTGGACATCCAAGAACATACAAGTGGAATCCAGAGGATTTCAGTGCTTAAACCTTCTATTCAACCACTGCTAACCTATGCTCACAAGCAGAAACAGCTGCAGTGGACCCAGAACTACAAGAAGGCTTGTTTACTGATTAGTGCCGTGCAAACTTCATGATCCAGATGGATGGAGTGGTGGATGGTTGATTAACAGGCACCACATGCCAACAAGGCTGCAATGTTAGCAAGGAGGTGGTGGAGTAATGTTTTGGGCTGAAATCAAGGGAATAGAGCTGTTCAGCTGTTCAGCCCTCTTAAGTTCCTTGAGGGCTCAGGCACACTATAGGCGGTTTTGTCAAGTGCCTTCAGCTCTTTCTGAGAGCTTTTTTAAAAAGGAACTTAAAAATGCTCCCATTGAGTTACAGTAAAATCATGGTAAAATCCCCTTCACATCTCGGGCAGGGGTGCCGGCTGGTGCCCCCCCCCCCGTTGCAGTACTGCTGGCTTGAGAGAGCAGGCTAGAAAGAGCCGCCAGTGGGCCGGCGCCTCCCCTCCTCCAGCGGTGGGCGGCGGTACTGCAGGACCAGCTGGCTCAAGGGATCGGCCGGATCCCCCTTCGGAATCCAGGCACAGTAGCTGACCTGCGCCGTACCCCTGGTGGCGGGTGGAGAAGCTGCGGGGCAAGCCAACCACAGGAGCTGAGCTGGCCGGACATGGGGGCAAACCAGCTGGAGGAGGGGTCGACGGCATAGCCCTCTATGCCAGGTTCCTGACTGAGGCCACCACTATGGTGCTAACTGGGTATTCTCCGGCGTGAAAGTCACAATAAGAGTGGCTTCGGCTGGCCAGCCCAGGTCCCAGAGCCAGGTAAGAGGCTTTCTGGGCTCACGGGCGGGGCAGCTTCCCCCAAGACGGACCCGGCAGGGCAAGTGATGGCGGATGGATGTAGGGCAGGGATTGACAACCCCCTCGGCGGGCAGTGAGCGCAGCCATTTGGACCGACTTTGTGGACCTTCCCCAGATCGATGAGACAGCCCACGCTGGCGGTTAGGGAGCGATAACCACCAGACCGGAGCTCAGGGAGGTGAGCCACTAATGGCAGGAGAGCCCTCCCCTTTCCACCCCGATACCTGAAACCCCTGCAAGGATCTTTCGGGAGGCCAAGCTGCCCCCCAGTGGGCCGAAGGCACAGGTGAATTTGCTCGTGGTGACGATGCATTTGGATATCAACTTTTGATGGTACTTTCTGCGCCTATCATGGTGGCCACGTGTAACAGGGAATTAAGGTTCAATCCTTGAGAGGAACCCTGAGAAACGGCTACCACATCCAAGGAAGGCAGCAGATATGCAAATTACCCACTCCTGACTTGGGATGTAGTGACAAATAATAACAATAAAGGACCCTTTCGAGGACCTGTAATTGGAATGAGTACACTATAAATAGTTTAACGAGGATCTATTGGAGGGCAAGTCTGGTGCCAGCAGCTGTAGTGCTAGGTAGTGCTAGTGAGAGCTCACTGACTTCCAGTGTAGACCTCCTGCCTGGGACTTGAGCTGAAAGTGCTTGCCCAGCAGGTTGCACTATGAGTGGGGACAGTGGAGGAGGTGGTCCCCATGGAAGTCAACATCTTACTGGAGCCCCCCCAAACTTGAATGGGGGACAGTACTTCAAGCGGGTGAGTCCTTGCTGGAGGGAGAATAGGGGATCTGGCAAGGGATTTTAAGTAGGCCTTTGATTATGATGATGAACTTCAGAGCAAGATTTGCATGGTGAGAGCCAGGACTAATCATGCATGGAGTACTAATCGCAATGGGAGTAACTTGCAAATTTGAAGACAGCAAAAGAGGAAAAGTTGGAGATGCTTATGAAGTCAGCTGGGCCGTTTGTGGAGCTCTTTGCTAACAGAGCATGCTTCCGCAAAATGAGTGGTGGGAAGGGTCAGTCCCCAACTGACTCGTCTGAAGAGTCTGTGCCCCCCACCAAAAAAAGTTTTATTTGGGGGTGAAAGCTGCTGTAAAGAAACCGGAGAGGATGGAGGGATCTGTTGAGTTGCATAGCCCTCCCACAGAGTCTGCAGCCGATGGTGAGAGTCATGTGGGAGGGAACGTGGTTACTGGAGGGAGATACAATGGTGCAGATGTCCCCGCTGAGTTTTCAGCAAGTGGAGGACTTCAGAATGGAAATCAGAGACTGAAGAAAAAACTGGAAGTGAAGTCCATGGGACTGGAAGTGGCAGTAGCAGGTATTGAAATTAGCGAAAAGGAGGTTGGAGGTGTGGGATGTGAGGTTGGTCCTTCGGAGCACTTGGAGAGAAGCCAAGATTCGTTGTCACTGCCATTGGGGCAGAGGAAAGTGGTTGCTTTGACAAGTGAACAGTCGGATGTTGCCTCTAGCGGGGTTGGGGGTTTTGCTGAGGTGAAGAAGGGATTGCTAAAGTCAATCAAGGTGCAGGAGTCTCCTGTGGGCTCCCAATTTGCTTTTGCTTAGTAACTGTTGGAAGATGATGGGCAGAGGAGGTACAGAAAAACGGCTCCTGTTAATAAGGAGAAGTTAGTGTTTACAAGGAAGCTTGAGGCACATAAGGAGGGTAAGACTTCTGTAATTGCTGATACTGAAGTTTGTAATGTTGGTGAAGGTGTTGGTGCAACTACTACTATGGTGGTTGAGATGCCTAATGTCAATACAGTAGGAGCTAATGTTTCAGATACAGTGGTCGCTATTTTTGATTAAGTGGGTTTTGCAGGAGCCAAGGAGGGAGAGAGTGGGGTGTTTTTTAGGGTAGAGGGAGGTGAGGGCTCTGGAGGGTCTTCTGGTGGTGTTCCTGAGCTTAATGGGGGTGCTCAGTCTTCTTTCTCATATGCTTCGGCTGTGATAGGAGGAGGGTCTGGTGGAATATTGGGGCCTCCTGATTCAGAAGCTGGAGTTTGGAATGTTCATCCTGTTTTGAGGTACACATCTGAAATCAGATCCCCTGGGAATAGGCCTAATATGAATTTGGTTAAATTAAGAAGTACTCCTAGTGTTCCAACTAGAAAGAAGCTGGGGGAGGAGGTTCTGGCCTTAAGTTTCTCTGTGGCTGATATTTTTGCTTTGATACATTCCTGGGAGGATGGAGAGTTTGACCTGAGCTTCATTAGCCAGGGAGCTTTGGACTCGTTCTGGGTCAAATATCAGGCTGTGAGGTCCACTGAGTTTTGGACAAAAATTGTTGTGATGCCTGTGGGTATGGAGTCCTTAGTTAAAACTATTACAATATTGTCCAACGCTGCGTAATATGTTGGCGCTTTATAAATACAATAAATAAATAAATAATATAGTCTAATCCAGCGTCAAATCTGGCAGTGTTGCTTAGGTCTTATGGGGAGGTGTTGGGTGATCCTAGGGATGTATTAGATGAGATGGGTATATGTACTGGAAGTTGCAACTTTACTTTGAGGCTTAGGGGGGAGAATAATGTGATGAAGCATTTGCCTAATGTGGAGTTCTTGGGTAAAGACAAATTGAATATTTTCTACCAGGGGAAGGTGAAGGTCTGCCTCAGATGTAGGGAAAGGGGGCTTTTTAGTTACTCTTGCACTGTAAATAAATGCTCCCTTTGCCAAGGTATTGGTCATCTGGCCAGAGAATGTAGGCAGATCAGATGTAATCTGTGTCAGACCCTTGGCCATTCTTATACAAAATGTCCAGAGGCAGAGCATAATTTGGGTAGAGAGGTGATTGAAGAGATGCAGAGGATTTTCAGGGAGGAGGAAGGGGAGGTGTCTCTGCAGATGGAGGTGAATAATTAGATGCAGGTGGTTCCAGAAACTCCAGTTGAAAATATGACTACGGTATTGGTGAGTGAGATTCAGGCTGTGGCTCCCTCTGTTTATGTGGCTGCTGTGTGCTGTCTAGGGGGACCCTGATCCTGTTTTTGATCCTGTCCTTGATCCTGTCCCTCAGCCTTCCACAGGGGGGGTTGAAGCGGGTGAAAGAAAGGTCTGCAGCTGCAGCAATATAGAAGATTCCTATGGTGGTCTTGGACAGGTTGCAGGACCCTGCAGGACCCATTATCATTTCCGGTCCCTCAGGAGAGTGGTGGGGAGGGGCCACAGTCTGAATTAAGTAAGGAGGACATGTAATGGCTGATAGCCAAGAGATCAGAAAAAGAAAAAGAAGAGATTCAGGAGAAAGCCTTCGGTTAGAGAAAATACTAAAGAGAAAGGAGTTCAGCCTTCTGTTTCTGGGAAAAAGTATCTGCCCACAGGCAGAGATGCAATTCTAGATACAAATCGCTTTGGTGCTTTGAGGGAGGGGGCTGATGTGGATGTGTCAGATCTTTCCTCAAGAGTTGAGGACTTTGTAGAGGAAGTTGTCCTCTCAAGTGGACCTAGGAGAAGAGTCCAGCAGGAGCTTCCTAAAAACTCCTTTAAGCTAGTAGGTGCTCGTCAGTCAGCTTTTTTCTTTTTGAGCAGTTACATTTTGATGTTTTAATTCCATAAGTGGGCTAGGAAATGCCTTTTCATAAGGATCAAGCCATTACTTTTTTCGGCCCAACCTGTTGTTTTCGGTGGTGATTTCAACACCATTCTTGGGACAGACGGGGCACAGGAGGCCGGTTGGGTTATGACAGTGTTTTTCTCAATAGTATGGTTAGGTATGCTGGTCTGGTTGTTGTGCACATTAAGCACTTCCCAGACGACACTGGGTTCACTTTTCTTTGTGGTAGTTGTCAAAGTAGGATAGATCTAGGTCTCTGATCACCTTATGCTATCAATAGTCCTGAATGCCTCAGACATGCCACAGAGGGGGAGGGGCATTTGGAGGATGAAACCGGCCCTGCTGGAAACAGAAGAAGTCCTACCAGACTTTTCAGAGGTCTAGCAAACAGAAAACAGATTTGTAGAGAAACAGCCTACTGGCGATTGCAGAGAGAGCTTGCAGTGCTTGTGTCTTGTGATGGACATCCAGGGGGGATTTCCAAAGTTAAATCTCAACTTAGGAGTGTACAGTATCTGCTGTAATTATTTTGTCCAAAGGGAAGGACCCATCAATGATTGAGAACTGGCGCCCCATCAGTTTGCTCAATGTTAATAGGAAGGTACTGGCTAAGATATTGTTTTGGCACTTGTCGTCAGTGGTAGAGGATTTGCTTTATCGCCATCAGTTCTGTCCAGGGTAGAAGCACCTATACAGCAATGTTAGCTGTCCGGGAGGCATTGGAGCAATGCAGAGCTGAGAGTTGGGTTGGGGAAAGAATTACCTGGCCCTGGATAAAGCTAAGGCTTTTGATCAGGTGAATCATGAGTATTTATGGTTGTTGCTTGACAAGTATGGCTTGCCAGGGGTGGGTTCATTGATTGGTTTAAGATTTTGTATCGAGGGGTTGAGAGCTTTGCTCTTGTTAAAGTGAACCAGAGACGAAGCACCCTCATGTATTTTACCCTATACATCAGTGGGGACATTAGAGAAAACACAGACCCTGCTCTCTGTTTCATTCTTCACTGCTCAGCCTGCTTGTTAGCAGCCCTGATAAAATCCCCTGAGTCTGTCTTCTCTGATGTCTTTTCAAGCCCAAGCCTGCCCCTTCTGGCTCTGCTATAATGACTCAGCTATAATGATTCCTGAGCAAAGCCAGACTAAATGCTCAGTCTGGGATTTTATCAGGGCTGCTAACAAGCAGGCTGAACAGTGAAGGATAAGGCAGAGAGCAGGGTAGGTGTTTTCTCTAATGTTCCCACTGATATATATGGTAAAATACATGAGGGTGCTTCGTCTCTGGTTCACTTTCATGGTTGGGTTGAGCAGCCCTTTGAGGTGAGTTCTGGTGTTAGGCAGGGATATCCTTTGACCCTCTGGTGAGGAGGCTCAAGATCAGTACGTTGTGTGGGGTGCTGAAGGGCATTGCTGAGGAGTCGCCTTTTAGGGTTGTGGCCTATGCAGATGATGTTTCCGTGTTTATCTCTGAGTCTGAGGAAGTGGAGGTGGTGGACTTGGAGGTGGCAAGATACACTGAAGCCTCTGGCTTGTTGGTCAATCGTCAAAAGGGCAACATTTTCTGGATGGGTAAGGAGGAGGGAGAGGACTTCCAGCTCCCGGCCTCCTTTCCAGTGCCCCATGAGAAAATCAAGGTTCTTGGCATCTGTTTCGGTCCTGGCAACTATGGTCACGCAAATTGGGTGAGCAAGCTAGATGATGCCAGTGTCAAAGTGGCTTCCTGGAAGAGATGGAAATTGTCTTTGAGGGTAAGGGTGGATCTAATCAAGACTTACTTGGTTCCAGTGTTGTTATAAGTCAGCTTTGTCTGTATCTTGCCAGTGTTTCTCTATGCTCAGGTATACAATCTGTTCTTTTAACTGTTATGGGGTAACAGGTTGAGCCTTGTAAAGAGGAATATCACTTACTTATCTAGTTGGGAGGGTGGCCTAAGTATGGTCAACCCTGTGGTTTTCTTCTCCCTGCAGTACTTGAAGTACAATTTTGGTAATATGCTTGCAGAGGAGCCACCTGGATGGAGTTCTTTTCGGAGGTGGTTTGAGCCTTTTCTGCAATGGGTGGCCATGCCATGGTAAGTGGTGGCCATGTGAAAAGTGTGAAGGTACGTGGTCTGATGAGACCGAAATAAACTTATGAAGACAAGTGTGTCTTGCTTACAGTCAAGCATGGTGGTTGGAGTGTCATAATTTGGGGCTGCATGAGTGCTGTCGGCACTGGGGAACTACAGTTCATTGAGGAAACCATGAATGCCAACATGTGCTGGGACATACTGACTCAGAGCATTATCTTCTCCCTTCGAAAATTTGGGCCGCAGGACAGTATTTCAACATAATGACCCCAAACACACCTCTGAGACAACTACTGCCATGCTAAAGAAACTGAGGGTAAAGGTGCTGGACTGGCTAAGCATGTCTCCAGACCTGAACCCTATTGAGCATCTGTGGGGCATCCTCAAAAGGAAGGTGGAGGAGTGCAAGGTTAACATCCACCAGCTTCGTCAGGGAGGAGTGGAAGAAGATTCAGTGGAAACCTGTGAACTTCATGCCCAAGAGAGCTAAGGCAGTGCTGGAGAATAATGGTGGACACAACAAAATATTGGGCAGAAATTTGACATTATTCACCTAGGGGTGTACTCACTTTTGTTGCCAGCAGTTTAGACATTAATGGCTGTGTGTTGAGTTATTTTGATGGGAAAGTAAATCGACTCTGGTATACAAGCTGTACACTGACTACATTACATTGTGTCACAGTGTCATAGCTTCAGTGTTGTCCCATGAAAAGATATAATAAAATATTTTCAAAAATGTGAGATGTGTGCTCAATTGGGTGAGGCTCTGTAAATTTAGAAAAGTGAGACAACAGAAAGAGCAAAAGATAAAGTGGCAGAAGGGTGAAGGTGGGAGAGAGACCTGCCGACTGGAAAAAGAAAGTCTCCAAGTATCTATATTGAGCTTACCGATGGCACTGCTCCATGTGCCCACCTTGTAACAGTCAATGGTGAAGCTATGTAGAGGTGCTAGACTTTCCTTAGTGGACATGAGCATTTGTGATCATCTCAGAAAAAAAACTGAGAGTATGTACAGGGTTCCATTTACACTGTTCACAAACTGCCATGCCAGATCACTTCTGCACCTTGTGCTTGCATGTTACTCATCATCACCCTCCCTTCTCCACAGGACAGAACAGACTTCCCTAGCTGACCAATGTGTCTGTACACCTGCCATACCTAGAACTATTATCTGGAATGGGGAATGGGACTGAGGCGTTGACTTAACCTAATCGCCGCCTGTAGCCTCGGTCCTAGGAGCGCATAGGCTACAGAAGACAATTTGAAAGTTTTCATTGGCACCCCCCTCACACTACTCAACCTCCTCCATTCCTGTAGACTGCACTCCAGGGACATCAGGTTAGCGAAAGACCAGTTCCACTCCGGCATCCACTTCTTCATTTTACTTCCATTGGGCTGCCGCTACAGGTCCTTCTCCACCAGGACCTCCAGATATAAGAACCCCCCCCCCCCCCCGAAGCTATCCAGCTTCTCAACTCAGGAACTCAGGCCCCCAACTGTGTCTATGTATATATATGTACCCTTATTTAGTTATCCTTGAGCACTGTACCCTATTCTACAACTGTCTGCCAATCTGCACTATTACTGACCATGTCTGTGCCTGAAATAATTCCATGTATGTACCCTTCGTACATCTTCAATAAACTTGATTCTGACGGTGGGAACTGTCTCTCATGGCTGCCATAGATCAGCTATGCCCCGACACTAACAGCAGGTAATACTTGTTGCCCGTTGTTTTATCATAGAGGTGGGCACCCCAACTATCTACAGCACAGGAAGCAGCATCAGTGCCACCAGGTCCCACAGGAAGTGCCAGCCTGGCATATCACAGACACACCAATGTAGCCCTGCTGGGGCATGTGCTCTGCCCAGGCCACACCTCTCCTACATGCTGCTGATTATCATTATGAAAACACATGTGATTGTACTGCAGCTCTCACCAGGCAGCCGCAATAACTGTGCTTTCAACTTTCCAAACCACCAGCAGTGTGGTGCACACAACCCTGGAGCACATAGACAGGGCCAGGAGCAGTGCGATAGCCTCTGGCTGAGGAGAGCTGCAGTGTGATAATGATGTGTGTTATTTGCAAAAACTGCTGAACTGCCAATAGCTATGATTCACAGAGCCCCCCCGACCCTCAATGGCCCCAGGTAACTGCCTGAAAGAAGAGCAAGCCCAGAAACAGTAAGGATTTCCTGCTGGGTCTATAAAACTGATGGTTGAGGCAATGCATGCACATGCATGTGGATTCCGCACCACAGGTTTGGCCACATGGGCGATATTTTGGCAAGGCAATTTGAATTTGTCTCGTGTCTGTGCAATGCTGTTTTTTAGCACCATTTTCCATCAAATGAATGGCAATGCGTCTGCTGTCTGTAAAAAATAGTGTACATCTCAGATTTAACCATATACTATATCGTAAAGATGGACATGTTTGAGCGAGCCCACAGGAAAGCACTGGTCCCTTCCACATGTCCCTTGGTCCACTGTCCCCCACTACAGGTAATGGCCCATACTCATGGGCAACTTTTCAGGCCTGTCGCTAGCACACGGGAGCGTGTGCGCGACAGGCCGGCGACAGCTCGTCGCCAGGTCCCTCCGCATACACACGGCGGAGGGACCTGGCAACTGATGCGGCGGAAGCTGTCGCTGTTGTTCCTCCCCCCGCCGGAAGCTCAAGGTATTCTCTACTTGTTGCTGTCGCTAGTCCGCATACTCACACGGACTAGTGACAGTTGCCGCGGTCAATCGCATGGCGACAGCAGCGACGAGCGACGGTTCGGGGTGCGCACCCATGCAACGCCTCATACTTGCAGGCCTATAGCCGCATCACGCGCGCGCCGCGTGTTGCGGCGACAATTGTAGCCTGTGAGTATGGGCCATAACAGTTTGGCAGCTGTCCCAGTGTGAAACGAACTAACCAGCAGTATTCAGCTATAATCACCATCCTTTCAGCTTTAACACTGTAGCCCAATCCTTCTTCTCTTTGTCGTAATATCTTGGGGTCATTGACTGCTCAGCCAAAACAGATTCGGTTGGTGCTAATGCACCATCCCTCCACCAAAGCACATGGTTTATGAAAGATCCAGCAATCAAAACCACCTACTTCCCAGGGATGGGGGGGTTTTTTTGTACTGCTGAAACAAAAAATAAAAAAACAAAAACTAATGAGATAATGATGTTTATGTGTAGTAAATAGAACATTAGTAGCAAAGAAAAGAGTCTCATATTGTTACCCAGTACAGGAAGAGTTAAGAAACTTCAGTTGCGATGTGTACAAAAGAGCTTCTCTGAGCTATTTGACCCACTGGGTCAGATACAGGCTTGTTTTCTGCAGCACTTAAACAGCAGAGAAGTGGTGAGAGACATCTTGAGATAAGGTTTTACTGCAGGAAAGTTCAAAGGGTCATTATTTTCTGCTTAGTTTTATAGCTTTAGAACTGCAACTGTGACAGAATAATGCAATGTTATAAAAAAAAAAAACGTATGATATATAACTGAAAATAAAAATATGAGGTTCCTTTCTTTCCTGCTAATGTTCTATTAATTATCCGTTCTACACATACAATTCATTATATCATTAATTGTTTTTTTTGTTAGCTTTAAAACGTACCTGAACTGACATGGGACATGAGGAGATTAACATGGGTACATATAGTACTCAGTCTACGTAGAACCTTACTATGTCAACTTTATTTTCCTGCATTCAAAGAGTCAAGAGAGCAATGTATGCTAATGCAGCAATTGAACAACAAGTTAAAAGTAGGCACAGCTCTCCTGAAGAGTAAACAGAAGCAAGTTAGTTTTATCTGGGTAAGTAGACACTGCTTAAAGCAACATCGGCAGCTGCCCTTGCTTGCAATTGCATTAAAATTAAACTCCACTTGATTTACAAATATACAGTATAAAGATAGATATTATACAGTTTTATTTATTTAGTTTTTATCTAAATAGCACTGAGTGAAATTTTCTGCAATGCTATATTTCATTGTTAAAAACACCAAACTTTTCCATTCCTATTTGCTGCCAGCTATGATTTTTTTACCATCACCAGGAAGTTCAAATTTCACTTCTGTACAATCATGGCAACAATGCAGTGTTTGGAACACAAAAAGTTCACAGAACTTTTCTGCATTCCCATTTTCTTGCCTGATTAATTTGCAGCTCAAAATAGAACATTAATGAAGAGCATTCTCTGCCACCCACATTGTGCATTGGACCAGCTCATATGGGCAATGAATGCAGCCATTCCCCCACTTGGTCATCAGGGCTTTCTTGTGGGTAGTGTAGGTGGGTGGTAGTAGGTGGGCAATGTATTACTACTCACAGTAGCATTGACTTAGCCACCGCTCAAACATGTCAAGATGCATTATTGACACTTGTGCAACAAAATGTGCAGTGGGCCATTTGGTTGGTTTTCAAGCATTGGGTTCACTCAGCAATCCTCCCCCCCCCCCCCCCCCTTTTTAATTATCAATGTGAATTGGTCCTAAAAAAAAAAAATAATAATAAAAAATTCACTAGTAGATGTTTTAATTAAATTTGAGTTGAAAGTCTAACAAAAATCCTTTAAAACTTGGGCCATCCAGATCTATGCTCAGGTGAAATATTTATCAGACATTAACCAAGAAAGGTTGTACTGTTATAGATTGACAAGGGCAGTGTTTTACTATTGCTTTGTAATGCATGAAGTCGTACACAATTGGCGGTGAAAGCAGTCAGATCAACCCACTGTCCGATGTCTACTGATGTCTGACAGAATATCAAGTGGTGCTCACTTGTGCCCAGGTAAGTAATTCAAATAAAAAATCCATAATTTACCTTATGTAACAAATATCTATTAATGTAAGGTATAAATAATACATTGTCATGCCTTCTAAACATTTTTTGCATACCTTGGACTACTCACATTTTTATAGAAAAATGATACATAAGTACACATTTTCTGTTAGGAATACATTACAATAGTTTTTGCTACAAGATGCACAGATATGATGCTTAAAATCCCTCCCTAGATGAGACGGCATTTTTTTTCAACAGTATATAGTTTCACTTTCAGTTCAAAGCGACATCTAATTTTAATTCTATATTTTTAATTCCTTTCAAATTACCCCATAAACATTGATTAGCTCATAACTAGTTGCTATGATTTCAGTGTATCTTACATACTTTGTGAACTTTCCCTATATAATTATCCTGAGAGAAGTGTAATTATCCTTGACTTTATCAAGTTTTATAAATATAATATCTCCCAATATAGAAACCTTAGCCGACCCATAGTTTGATGTATCAGTTAAACTAAATCTGTTGCACTTATCCCCCCAAAAAAAATCAGGTGCATATTTCAAGTAATAAAAAAAAAAATTATAATAAACCTTGCTATTATGTTTGCAAATGGTAATATCCACAATAATACTTAGATTTGACATATCCGAATCTGAGCCAGGAGTAACGTAAGCATAGCCGATCTGACCACGGCACCTAGCCAAAGTCAAAATATTAATCTTGAGTAGTTGCCATGGACAACTAAAAAGATTTTACGTAACCAGGATTCCAGATTACATTGCAAACTAATTCTTAAGCATGGGCAGACAAGTCAACACTTTCACGGTTTGTCACATACGCAAATCTACAACTGATTTAACAATACTATCATCAGGTATCTGTGTAGCGATCTGCAGTCTAGGGGTGACTTGAGAACTATAGAACACTGAAGTTTACCAAATATTTTTAGTATTTCTAAAACATCTGCAACTGGTAAATTGTGGCTTATCTTATTATTCAAACTTGCACCAGCAATTAACCCATGCTTAATCATAAGTAAAATGTCATAGTTTACATGCACAGAAAGAAATGTATAAGAGGTGTGTGTGCGTGCGTGTGTGTGTGTGCGTGCATGCGTGTGTGTGTGTTAGAGAGAGAGAGCATTATGCTTTGTTTTTATGGAGCTGAAGTATTATTATTATTATTATTATTATTATATATGTGTTTATATAGCGCCAACATATGACGCAGCGCTGTACAGTGTATATATATCTTGTCACTAACTGTCCCTCAAAGGAGCTCACAATCTAATCCCTACCATTGCCATATGTCTATATTATGTAGTGTAAGTACTGTAGTCTAGGGCCAATTTTAGGGGGAGCCAATTAACTTATCCGTATGTATTTGGAATGCGGGAGGAAACCGGAGTGCCCGGAGGAAACCCACGCAGACATGGAGAGAACATACAAACTCTTTGCAGTATGTTGAATGTGCATTTCATAAAGACCTGGAAACTAAACAAAAAGAAATTTAAAACAATCTGTACCCCCACCCCACCCCCTGATGGATTAGTCACAATCTGAGGCTTGTCAAAGCTGATAGGATGCAGAGTTTGAAGTGACTGATGCATTGTGCAGAAAGGGGGAGACACACTGCGGTTGGTCTCAGCAGGCCTCAGCCTGAGGCTCTGTGACACCTGGGGAACTACAGGTCTCAGCATGACATACAAGGAGATGATGCAAGACAACAGGGGCCATATGCAATTCACTTTTTCTCCTAAGTTTTCTACTAGGAGATCATTTTTCATCTTCACTTTTTTAACTTTTCTGCACTCTGCAATTAAAAAAGTATCAAAAGTAGGTGAAAAAGAACTGTAAATAAAATTCTGAGTTTCGACTTAAGAAAAAAAAAAAAATATTGGAGTATTTGTTGTGCTTGCTGGTGGCTTAAAAGGCATGTTGTTGATATGGTGAGAAAATATCACCCAGGACAAAAAGTGCATTAAATAAGGACTCCTGGGATAAAATGAAGGACATGTCAAACTTTTTACTTCTAAGAGGCAGTAAAGTTTCCACTGTGATTAGACAAGACAAGACAAGACAAATAACATTTATATCGCGCTTTTCTCCTGGCGGACTCAAAGCGCCAGAGCTGCAGCCACTAGGACGCCCCCTATAGGCAGTAGCAGTGTTAGGGAAACTTGCCTAAGGTCTCCCCTACTGAATAGGTGCTGGCTTACTGAACAGGCAGAGCCGAGATTCAAACCCATGTCTCCTGTGTCAGAGGCAGAGCCCTTAACCAATACACCAACCATCCAGTTGCTATGGCAGCAGCCAGCTCTATTCTTGCTTCTGGACTCTATGCTGAAACTTGTGGTTCCACCTCAGCTGTGTTTGAAGTCTACTTAGACTGACCCACTGAAGACTGAAGACCTCCTAGATTATGCTTATTATCTGAAATATTCAATTCCTATGGGGTTCTTTAATTTTCGTCTATGTTTTCTCTCTACACCTCTAACTACATTGGTGTATAAAAAGCATGAGAATAAAATGTTGTACTCAGTACAAATTTGTAAAAGTGGATTTTGAGTAATGATGAAAACGGGACCAACAACTGTTTGGCTGGCAACTGCAACTAGAGGATTTGTTACATTTAATTTAATTCGTACAGGATTTTTTTTATATCACACTTAAGATAATGCAGAGGAATTTTTCAGTAATGTAGTTTCTGATACAAGTTTCTGTATGTAAAAAACAATAATAAAAACTGTCTTGGGTCAGCATAATGAAATATAGGTCTACCTATCTATATCGACTGATGCCTACATAATATCACAAATAAAACTAGTTAACCACCGTAGATGGAGCTTTCGTTTGTTTCCATTAATAAGTATTTAAAAAAATAATAATATTTTGTTTATTGAAAATGTATATTCGTGGTTGTTAAAATGATAGTGGATAAACTTAAGAGTCTTTTGAGGTGTGTTGTTTCATTCAAAAGTATTTTAATGTTTACTGATAAAAATTTCTATATAAATATACCAGATGTGCATATTATAACCATCATAATTATGTACAGTCAACACATGGAATTTAATATTACCGTGGAAAACATTTTGTTTAAGTTTCTAAAAAAAATGAAGTTTGTTCCTAAAATAAAATAAAACAGTATTTTTGAAAAATAATACAAATAGCATAAAAATTTTATTTTTGTTTTTTTTTCCTTTTTTATGTACAGACACAAAAAAAAACCCATTTGTACAGTGCACAGAAAAATAAGACTGGTGTCAGTGCAGGGCACTTCCTTCTCGAATACAAAGAGGCATTAAACAGTCCTTCACCACTTAAAAATTTATATAAAACATATCGTATTTCTCTCTTTTACACAGAGCTGAGAGCTGAATTTGTTCCAAATTTACAGTGTCCCAACACAAAATTCACAAGGCAAATATTGCCAACAAAAACACCATTTTAATACTGATAAACTGATGCAGGGTGGTGTCTTTTTATCTCTATTTTTACTGAATAAACGATAAATAAATAGTTTCTGGAAGTAAAAGTGCCATAATAGCTCTGCAATTTTTGAATCTGGGCCTGAACGTCCGCTCTTACTGGCCAGAAAGCCAAAATGCAGCAGATTGACCATTGGTGAGTTTAAAACGATAAAGTAAATCAAAAGTATATATTTTACACATCCCTCTGTCTTTTTGCACCCCTTTAGAAAGAAAAGGAAAAAGGAAAATTTAAATATAATTTTAAAAAATTAACCGTTCCTACTTGAATAGAAATTGAAACTGTATTCTTGAATGACAAACTTAAAATGGATATGCATGTACCATATATAAATTAAAAAAGATGTAATATTAGAAAGTCTTAGTTTCATTTTTTTTTAAATGGCTTCCAGGAAACTCAGGAGCAGAAAAAAATAAAAATGGACAAAGTGAAGCACTTAATTAAATGCCAACTAATTCAAAATGACATTCTGACGCTCTTAGCTACCACCACAAACTTCCACATGGAGGATTTCAGGGTCTGTATGCTGCTGCACGGCCCATTGGCAGAGTCCCAGCTATGGTGATGTCCAGTTCTGGGCTGGTCCTGACAGCTGTCACATCACACAAGGTTTGATATCCTGATAACTGACTTGCTGATGGTAATAAGATCCACTTCCTGAATGCATGGAGGAGGAGGCCATAGCATTGAACGAGAAGACAAACTCTTTTCTGTCATTCATACTGGGAGACTGAGAGTGGTACCTGGGTATACCTGTGAAGATGAAACTAGCATTAATATACAGAAGCAATGCATAGTGTACCTGTCCTTCTACAGCTGTATGCTACATTTCCCTGCAGGGAGACACTAACTACAGAGATACACAACGATCCTTGGAGCTTATACATTGACATTCTTGGAAAAGAAAATAATAGTTAATAACTAAAAATTATTATGCAAAATGTACTGAGATTATAATTATTATTTTTTGTCTCTGACATTTTCCTTAGTGATTTCCAAAGGGTTAGCGTTAGGGGTTACTAAGTAACTGTCACAATAGTCAGAAATATGAACATTTACAGGAAAAATTGTTAGATACACAATTTTTTTCTCATAATTTTTTTATTCATATCTATAATTTATGTATAATAAATGCTACTATTGTTCATTTCTTTGTGTCACATGCTAACTTCCGTTACCAATCATACACTACAGAAAAGAATAACAACCCGCAGTGTTATAATAACTACTATGAAAAGACATGTAAGAAAACACTTACAATGTATGAAAAATGTTTAACCGTTTTAAATGTAAGATCTTATTTAATACAACCACAAACTTTTTCAGGTTTGACTGTTTCTCAATTCAGAGAAGGATTTCTGTATTTAGATGTTTACAAGTCTCCATTAACTTAAAAATAAGTGAAACATTTTGCTATTTTACTGCTAAGTATCACACAATAAATATATATATTCCAGAAACCACACTGCTTGCTGGGAAGTTTTTCATTTCAGCAAGTTCATACCCTCAGTTCATACCCTCAGTTCATACCCTCGGAACATCCCAACCACTTATTGGGGTAATTATGTTAATTTGTCATGAAAGGAAACAGCTCAAATAGAACGCAAAGGGATTGGATAGATAGGATAATAGTCGTAGGCAGCTGAAATTCTAAAATTAAACCCACAACATATAATGCTGTTAAAGGATGACAGTGGTTTTAAGATATATAAATGGTACACATATATACTAGTTCAAGCTTGTGCTGTAGTAAGTGTAATCTGCTGCATCGTACTCAATGTGTGTGACTACCTTGTATAATTTAACATATATATATATATATATATATATATATATAAATATATATATATATATATATATATATATATGTGTGTGTGTGTGTGTGTGTGTGTGTGTGTGTGTGTGTGTGTGTGTGTGTGTGTGTGTGTGTGTGTGTGTGTGTGTGTGTGTATATATATATATATATATATATATATACATATACATATATATATATATATATATATATATTATATCTACCTCTCACATCTAAAAATAGTTCCAGCTACTTCTCTCTCAGTTTGAAGTGTATTGTTGTTGCAACTTTTTTGCACACACACACCACTTGCAATATAACCATGGCTATTATAATTATTAACATAATTATTATTATTTTCCTCATTGATATTTGGATTTCATTTATTCATGTCACTCTCTCTGCATCAGATGTGACTGTGCTCCAAAGTCTGCTATTATGCATTTTATTACTAGTATACAACTGTCATAATACAACAAAATATGTATATATTCGGTATACACTGACAATTTTTTTTTCCGCTGTTGTATTTCTGTATTATTATATTACAGCATGTGTTTGCAACAAATATTGCTTCTTATTGTTGCTTTTCTTGCCTTTTTATTTTCAAATGCTATTTTTTGATTATTTGGTACACAGTATAGAAAAGAATAACAACTGGCAGCGTTATAACTGCAAATGGGGGGGAATAAAACATAATAAAAAAATTCTAGAGAATGATACATTAAGAACTTATTTAATAAAACCACAAGTGTATTGTGCTTTGACTATCTATCTATGCAAAGAAAGGATGACTTTATTAATGTATTTATAGAGATTTATATTAATAAATATACTAGTAAATACATTTTTTGCTGGGAAGTTTTTCATTGCATGTAGTTCATACCCTCAAAACACCCCAGCCACTTCTTGGGGGTAATTATGTTAATTTGTCATGAATGGAAACAGCTCAGATAGAACACCAAGGGACCGGATAGATGGGATAATAGACAGGAAGCCTAAATACCAAAATTAAGCCAACAACATGAAATGCATTTTAAAAATGACGTTAGTTATAGGATGTGGACCTGGTATACAAATATATTAAATACAACCTGTAATCTGTTACATTGCATTAGGTATGATGTCATCTCCTAATTGACCTTTTTGTCAAAAATGTTTAACATACATATATCTACCTCTCTCAAATAAAAATATCCATTTTTTTGCTGCCAAGTTAAGTCTTGGTATAATTATACCATCAGGCCAACTGCAGGTGTTGTTCAAATTTTTATGCACACACATCACTAAAATATATTAATGGCCATTATTATTATTATTTTATATGTAATTATAATTATTATAAAATCTGCATTTATGGAGACATTATTATTTTTATACATATATTATTATTATTATTACTATTATATTTTTATATTATGTTGTGTTTTGTATATTTAATGTACTTGTATTGTATAATTGTATTTATGGATTTTGTACAACCAAAAAAAGGTACAGCCTCAAAAGTAACAACAAATGTGTATTCCTGGAGACATTGCTTAATTTTTTTTTTTGTTCAGAAAGGTTATTATAAATATTGCAGTTGTTTTACAGAAATAATGGGACATGTCTGTCCAGGCTGGAGAATCAGCAACGTTTCCTGCAATGAATGGTGATCTGGGGTAACTTTGACACAACTCCCCCCACGGCCAGAAGCAGCCTGGGGCTTTCAGACAGACCCTTCACCCTCTCTTGAGCCTTAATTGGCCTGGTTGCAGCCCCAGTGGCACCATGCTAACTGCTGCCATGCCATTCTTGTTCCACATGTGCTCCTGACCATCCACCCCCATTTCCTATCATTCCTCATTTTCTCCTGGTTTCTGCGGGAGATCGTTCCCAGTGGAGAAAAGTTTTTCCAGATTCACACTGTCCTTCCTATCAGTAACTAATCTGTGCATAGCCTTGTCCTGCATCGTTTTCCCTTTCCTATCTGAAATGGTTCCACGATGCCTTCATATTATTAGTTATCATTATTATTTAAATGTAAAGACTGACTAATAATAATAATTAGTTAGTTTGGATTGTAAGCTGGCAAGGGCAGGGCTCTCTCTCCCTTTTGTGTCTTGGGATTGGCTATACATTTGATCATTATGTTGCATTTGTCACTATGTCTACCAATTCTGCATTATGTACCAATGTAGATATTTTGTGTATATCATTGTCTGTATTATTATGTACCCAGAAATGGATTAAGGCGAAATGGCGCCCTAGGCAAGCAACGACTTTGGGCCCACTCTTGATGGCCCCCTGGCTTTTTGGGCAATATTTGTTGAGGGCTAGCATAAACCGGGTGCTCAGACTCTATCCAGGCCCTAGGCATCTGCCTAAGTTGCCTTTTGGATGATCCAGCTCTGTATGTACCCCATGTTCATTTCTTACTCTGTAAAGCACCATGGAATATCTTGGCACTTCATAAATCAATAATAATAAATAATAACCAGGTAGCAAATCTGTACTTACAAGTCATAATGTTATTCAAATCAGGTAATTGACTCTTAGTATACTACGCAATCTTATTATTATTAATTTATAATGCACAATCGGGGCGTTGTACAGAGTAAGACATAAACACGTGGTACACAATAATATATATTATTATATATTATATTATATATACAATATACAGAATTGGTAGACATTGTAATTACAGTGACAAATGTAACATGATGAACAAATGTATAGAAAAATTCCAAGACACAAACGGGTGAGAGAGCCCTGCCCTTGCAAACTTACAATCTAAACTTCTATCTACTTAAAAGATCTACAGATAGGATAGTTTCAGATACATTGTTTAGAAAGGTCATTATATGACAGAAGAGAGAAACGATTGTATAATGTATGACCAGCTTTAGTGATAATATCAATAGCTGGGTGAAAATGACACTAACCTATAACAACTAATCAGACCACAGCCTCAGTCTAGACTCATCATTTAATATAAGAATGGACTTTGACAGGTTGCAATGAGTTACTGCGCTATGCACACTGCCTTATAAGACCGCATTTAGTGCAACGTTGCACAGTTCAATTGGCGCTTACCTTGTAAGTCGGACGGTGTGTTGTGGCTGTTCTGATGCAGGTAGTTCTGCTCCAGAGAATGTGAGGACAGGCTGGAAGACAGTGGGTTGGTGGCAGAGTTGCAAGGTGACAGGGGCTGTTGCTTGATGTAAGGTGCCCCTCCTGAGAGGGCAGAAGAAGTGGGTGCCCAGGCAGAGGCTGGGCTAGTGTACACTGAATGGGGCTCCATGACACCGCCTCCTCCAAGCAAAGGGGACCCCGAATCATGGTGACCATATTCACCTCCTGAGGAGCCCGTACAGCTACTCATGTAGGAGTGCCCACCATTGGCAGCTAGATGTGACACTGGGTGTCCAGTTAACCCCATCCCATCCACGTTGCTTGGCAGATGCCCATTCATCATCCCTATGCCACTGTCCAGCGACAGGCTGTTGGGTGCGCAAGAGAGGCCACCGCCAGATCCTTGGAAACTGTAAGTGTCCGGTATATGGTTAAAGCCCAGACCATTCATCATGCTGTACATGGGTTTCAGGGCTTGACATTTCCTCCTGAAGCCCCTGGGTCTCCTCCTAAAGGAGCCTTCCTCAAACATAAACTCGCTAGCTGGGTCAATGGTCCAGTAGTGGCCTTTGCCTGGTCTGCCAAGTCCCTTGGGCAGCTTGATGAAGCACTCATTGAGGGACAAGTTGTGTCGGACAGAGTTCTTCCAGCCCTGGTAGGAGCCCCGAAAGAAGGGAAACCTGCTCTGCAGAAACTGGTAAATCTCACTCAGGGTCAGCCTTTTGGTGGGGGAGCTCTGGATGGCCATGACAATCAGAGCTATATAGGAGTACGGGGGCTTCTCCGGCCTCCTGATCCCTGCATTGGTCTTCTTGGTCTTGGTGGTACATGAGGCGGACTCCATGACTGTAGTCTGCTTTTCCGTGGCTCCAGACATGGGGCTGCTCTGGGAAGGGGTCTGGGGAGGTGGTTGCTGGATCTCTGCAGTCATTGGGAAAGCTGGAATATGTTTGAGCAATGAGAAATGGACTGTGGTCAGAGGATGGGTGACAGACTAGTCTCTGAAGGGCTGGAAGAAAAAGCTCCTTAGAAAGTTCTGAGTGGTGACTGCTGCTGCCACAGCTGGTCGAGAAGCCTGAGAGACTGATGTCTGGAGACTGGGAGAATCAGCTTCTCCTCCTGAGTACTGCTACAACAGCTGGAACAGGAAGAGGAATATTAACAGGCTGACTGTCCTGCCCAGTTCTGGCTGCTGTGTCAAAGCTCTTCTGCGAGTTCTAGCTGAGCGATCAACTCAGATATCTGGAAACTGGGCTCTAAAATCAGCAGCCTGGTTCCCTTGTTGTAGCTAGCTCCACTCTTCACAGGTTATACCTGACTCCAGTGACAGTCTAAAGTCTTCTTTGTAGAGGAGGAATGCAGATGAATTATGGATCTCATGCAGTTTTACGCCTTCCCAGCTGAGGTCTGTGCAGTTGTGTGCCTGTAAAGTAGAGGAGCTCTGTTCAGCTGCAGTAGAACTCCACAGGAGTCTTCTTCTGTCTATAGCTCCTGGGGTCTCCTCCTGAGTGACTCTGGATGCACCTGGGAGCTGCTTTGCATTGCAGCCTCTGTTGGATTCTGCCCACTACTCTGCTTCTCCTTATACTTATCTCTCTAGTCATCAGCATCTGTCCACTCTTCTCAGTCAGATGTAAAGTAGGGTGACCCCGCCCACAGATCAACCCCCCACCCCACTTTTTTTTTCTTTTTTTGGGTACACCCACTCCCCTGACGACTGGGGGTCAATTAAAGGCGCCATCACTTTACTCTCTTTAAATCACTCTTGAGTTTGGTACTTTTTATTTTTATTATTATTAACTATGAACATTTTTTGTTAAGTAATTATGCGTACTTGTCAGCTAATAATCAGCTTATCACACATCAATGCATGGTGGTATCTTTTGCCTATTTCTAATAAAGATACAGCAGTGCAAAGCAAAATAAGGTTTGCAAAATGTTAGCGAATAGCGATATTAATTCAAGTACAATTTTTGTTTTCTCGAAATAGAAAGACAACGGTTAAACTCCTGTGTGTAACTTTTACACACCACACACACACACACCACACACCACACGCCACACACACACCACACATATACACACACCACACACATACCACACACACACACACACACACACACTAACACACTAACACACTAACACACACACATACATACACACTGACACACACACCATACACACACACACACATACAACATACACACACACATACGCATATACACACACACACACACACACACACACATACCCATGTACACACACACACACACACACACACACACACACACACACACACACACACACACACACACACACGGTAGGTGAGGACTACAGGCTCCAAAAGAGCAGGAATTCATGGTTCACAAGCACAGCTACTTTAAAGGACTGATTTTAATTTGGGATAGGCTGGGAAAGTGAAGACTGGAATTTGTAATTCTACGTGAAGCACAGGGCAGGCTGGGACTTGTAGTTCTACATGAAGCACAGAGCAGGCTGGGACTTGTAGTTCCACAGGAGGAGGAAGAGAGGAACATAGCAGACTGGGACGGCTCATGAATTGGAAAAGCAAAGGGCAAGCTAAGACTTGTAGTTCCCCAAGAAGATATGCAAGTACTTCTAGATCCCTTTTCAGAGGTACGAGAAGCCCACATTAAATTTTTTCCTGAACTTTGTTGAAGTTTAAACTCGCCATTACTAAATGAATAAGTGATGTTAGAGTGTAAGCTCATCTGGTGTAAGGTGATTGATGTGAATGTGTACAATGCTGAGAGATGGGTTTGAGCTGCTTATTATTATTATTATTATGATGATGATGTCACTGTGTGCAGAGCTCCGAGGCCCCCGCTATGTGCTCGCAGGACACAGAGGTGCAGCCTTATTTCACACACTGTAAAACGGATATTAAAGCATTTTTGTGGGTTTTCTGGGCTGGCAGAGCCCAGGGAAAGTGATGGAGTCCTGGGGGGCACAGAGGGGTCTGGCTGGAAGGTGCCTGCTGCTGGTCTTGCCCATTTTCGGGGAGTTGGAGTTGCTCGACTAGATAGGATGTTTATACAGCGCAATATAAACAGGTTCTGTGAATAAAAAAAACCCCTCCCTGCCTTGTGCTCAGTCAGGCTTCCCTGTGAGTCGTTCACCGGGTCCTGCGCTGCTGCTCAGCCTTCCCGGGGTAAGGGCCTGTAGAGAGGGCAGCGTGCCCCTGTCACAAGGGGCAGGCCCATCCATCAAGGTAAGTCACTTCCAGCTTTTGTCACCCACTTAGAAGTAAACTGGCCGCTCTGTAGAGTTGCTGGAGAGAGGCATCAGTCCGATACCAGGAGAAGAGGAGGAGGAGGCAGTGAGGGACCACACTGCTTTTTAAGGTCACTCTTTGTCCTCTAGGGACACTTGAACTTGTGGTAGGCAATTCATTGTAGTAAAGTTTGTCATTACAAAAAATAAAATAAAAAAGATATAATTCAAAAAACTAAAATAAGAGCTTTTAGTTTATAAAAACATAAAGTAACGCATGGAAAGCATTTATGCACAATTCTCCAGTGTTTCTTACCAATATGTACCTGTCGGGGGCCACTTGAGACAAGGTTACCAAAAGCAGGGTGTATTATGGTACCCACAGCTTGGGGCTACATGTACATTTCCATAAAGGGGTGCATGCAACTGATCAATGCAAACATACGTCCAATAATGTGTGTGGAAAGAAAAAAATACTATAGTGTGTGTGTGTGTGTGTGCGCGCGAGCGCGCGCACAGGAGACCAGGGTTCGAATCTCGGCTCTGCCTGTTCAGTAAACCAGCACCTATTCAGTAGGAGACCCTAAGCAAGTGTTCCTAACACTGCTACTGCCTATAGAGCGTGCTCTAGTGGCTGCAGCTCTGGTGCTTTGAGTCTGCCAGGAGAAAAGCGCAATATAAATGTTATTTGTCTTGTGTGTGTGTGTGTGTGTGTGTGTGTGTGCACGTGCATGGGGGGTAGCAATGACATAAGTAACAGTAACAGCGTAATACACTATATACTGTATACATTATATATATATATATATATATATATATATTTATATATGTATATATATATATATATATATATATATATATATATATATATATATATATATATTACTAATCTATGGACCTTTAATATGAAATGCCACTAAATTAATTATTTGAAAATACTGCTGAATATATTTGTGTGTGTGTGTGTGTGTGTGTGTGTCAGAGAAGACAATATACTATGTACAGTGCTGCGGAAGATGTTGGCGCTATAGAAATACTAATATATATACATACATATATATATATATATATATATATATATATATATATATATATATATATATATATACTGGCGCTATGTAAATCAATAATAATAATATATACTTATGTAATATATATACCTACACAGTAGATAGATAGATAGATAGATAGATAGATAGATAGATAGATATAGATATACTGTATAGGTAGATATATATTGGTTCTCTGCCAGTAGGGACTAAATTATTGCTTGAATTATAATTTAAATCATTGTTATCATTATTGTTATACACCAGGTTGTCCACCTTGTGCTTGTAAGCTATATGAATTGTAGGAGGTAATGTAGGTTTGTATGTAATGTTTGTGTGATATAGCGCGCAGGAGGCTTATGCTTGCCTATTTACATTACCGTAGCCATAGACTCGCAATGCATTTGCTGCAGGACATATAGTTACTCCTGACACATAAGGAAGTACCTAGCTATTTACTGGTAATATTGATGTTAAATGAATAATAATTGTATGAATGAATACCACACAAGCACCTAGTATCAATTCTTCCCTGTGGCTACCGATTCGTATGGATGTATTTTAGGCACCCCATTGGCACAATATAGTCAGAAATTTTCATCTAGTTCTTTCTGAGATTGGATATTTTATAATAAGTTGGCATTTTGGGTGCAGGATAAACTGATGGTGCTTGAAAATGTGTGGCCATTATTGAGTGGGATTACTAAATAATGTTTAGCAATATTTGAATGCAAAGAAAGGAGCATACAGCCCCTAAATGTGTTTTTAGCCATTGGAAAGGTGAGCTATTCTATAGCTTGGTGGCATTTTGGGCACAGAATGGGCTCAGATTCTTCTTTTACTAGAGATAATTGAGTAAGTTGGTCAGGAGTCTGCAAGACGGTTGGAGTGTAACATGAGCCCCCCTGTCTATAGGTAACACTGGAGCAAGCAGAGAGAGGGGTCTGTGTTTATCAGAGGCAGACCACCCAGGGATGGAGCAGACAGGCGCGCCCCTCTCTCCTGTCCCTGCTTCTAATTAACACTAGGGTCTCCCCTCCTCACCCCAGCAGCCTGGACTGCGTTTACATAAGGTGGCCTGAGGGGAGGGACCACTGTGCTGCTGACCCCCCCCCCCCCCCCCTTCACCAGTTGGCTATGGACAGACACTACTAGTAAAAGGTGATGACAGGGGCACTTCATAGAAGTTAATAGTGGTCAATGGTTTTTGTAACAATAACACATGATGTCCACCAGGGGGCAGTTATGGGTCCCCACAAATATTTGAGGCACTAGATGGCCCAGCACGGCCTTCAAAAATACACATATCTATTGGGATAATGGCAATAATTAGCCAGACTAGATACATTAATAGGGTTATGGGAAGTCAATTATTATATTATATATTAATTATAAATTGTTTAGGGATTGTTATGGAACTAAGATATGTAAATATATTAGAAGGGAAAAAATATTTTATCATGAACTTGGGAAAGCATGTTTAAATGCCTTGTAAATTAAAAAAGAAAATGGAAATGGAACTATTTTACTTTTAAAACTTAGCCCCAGTTCAGCTTTGGATACTGTGGAATAGGATCCGAACTCAGGCTCAGAAATATGAGACAGCAATAGAAACCTGAAATGAGTTTTAATTAATAAGTAAAAAAAAAAAAAAACATTTTATTTCCTGATGTTTCTGATTTTGAGGTAAATCTTTGAAAATGTATTTTATTTATTTATTGTATATATTTATAAAGCGCCAACATCTTACACGGCACTTTATATGAACATGTTTAATAAATGGAAAACTTTGTATAAAAATATTATTTTTAAAAGCATTTCCTTGTAGCATTAGTAGTGCAGTGGTAGTATTAAAAGTTTGACATGTATTTATGAAGAAACAAAATAATATTGTCATAAAACAGAGAGTGGAAAAGTCTAATATGGTAAATTTTAATTAAAAAAGCTTGAATTTGTAGTGCTTGATTTAGGCGAGACTACAAGTATCAGCCTATGGGGGGTGTAGTTCCAGCCTGGGTGACTAGCTCTGACTGAAATAGAAGTCTGGGGTAAAAGCATTACATGATACCTGTTCCTAGAATTCAATAAAACAGTGTAGACATTCAACTATAGAAACGGCTGTGCAGAAGAGCTTTCATTTGGTTATCTTAATTTATCCCGTGCCACAGAATATATTGGCGCCTTATAAATCAATAATAAAAACAATAATAGTAAAATGGTTCCCACATCAGTCTTTTTTTCACAAATCATATGGGTAAACCAACTACTAAACCGCAAGATAACTGAAAAATAAATTAATCAAGCTAAGTTGGTTAAGCTAGGCATAGAGGGATAGATTTCAGTTCAACTGACTTTCAATTTGATCAGCTTGTTTGATAGAAATATCATCAATATATCAAAATTAAATTGTATGTTACATTCCTACTAATTGATGGTCGGCTCTGTAACAAAGGCATTTCCAATGGATAAACAGAAGGAAGAGCATGTTTGACCAAACAGGTATCAACGGAAAGTCTCAAAAACCCTTTTGATACTTGTATTATCTATGGAAATGTTATAACTTTGACTCTTACACTTAATATTGATTACAATTCAAAATTACAGAATCAATTTGCAGGTGATTTGATGAAATTATCAAATAGATTGCTTAATTGAATGGAAAAATTGAGTAGCATGTGATATATTTATATATGTGTGTGTGTATATATATATATATATATATATATATATATATATATATATATATATATATATATATATATATATATATATATATTCCCAATCCTTAATTTTCTCAGTTTTCTGATGAATCTTTTACTGACAACACCTCCTCCCTGTCACCCTTTAGACCATGCAGATAACCCCTGATTATGATATCAGTTCTGAGCCGTTTTTTTTACCCCTTTCTACCACAATCTTACATTTTCATTGACTTTCTAGCCTCAAGTATTTGGTCAAACCTTCCATTCCCTTAATTTACAGACTTCAGGCAAAAATCATGCTAAAAGATAAACGAAAAATAAAACGTTTACTCAAACCTATTTCTTGTAGACTTCCTAAAAGCTAAGGAGTTTAGTGGTTCTTCTTTTGTTACATAATTCCTCTAAATATTAAGCTATGCTGCTAAGTCATTTAAACATAATAAAATACTGTTATATACACATTAATGTATACATAATAAATATTTTATACCTGTTTATGCTACACTATGAACTAAATTACGTTCTTATAAAATATAAAGCAAAACAAAAGTTTAAAAGAAGAATACAGACATGTGAATAACATTGTTATCAACATCACTTTAAAAACAGTAAAATTAATAATAATGTCTAGCTAACAATACTATACTATAAAAATAATATTAAAAAAGGTTTTACAATATACCTGCATATTTGTCCTAGATTGTAAGCTCATAAGAGCAAGGTCCTCCCCTTTACTTTTATTTTTTTTTACTGTACATAATCCACCACAATATCCACCACAATATTATTCATTTTAAGATTATGGGTATTTATTTATTGTATTTACAAAGTGCCAACATATTACGCAGCGCTGAATAATACAATTAAATAAATAAAATACTTACTCCCATCAAGCTATATGTAGGGTATGTATTATGACAAAATTATTATTATAATTGTAGTAGTATCAACATTGTCATCATATCACAATTTTTTCATGAAACTGCATAAAGAACAATGTACACAAGAATAAGAAGAATGAATGAAAAATATATAAACAGTTTATTCATAGTACAAATAACAAGCACATACAAAAAAATATTAAATATATTCTGTTGTGATATAGTTAAAAATAACAGATACAAGCTATTGTGGCAGAAATACACAAGAAAACAATAGGGAAGATCATCCAAACTTACAATAAAGGAGTACAGAAAAGGAAAAATCAATAATAGATAATAAAAGTGATTTTAACCTTTTTTGGTATGTATTTTTTCAATAAAATATTTGTATTGCATTAGATTGTACATGGGAGAGGTGCTTGAAATAAAGCGTTTTTTTTTTTATTCCTAGTGTAATTATAATAAAATGAATCATAAAAATGAAAACCAATTGCTTAACCTTATATGTCTTTGGTTTTGCCAATTTTATACTTTATTGTTGATAATCTAAAATCTGCACAACAATGCTCTCATATTTACCTTAATTGTAAAGGTACATTTTAAGGTAGATATGCTGAAATTTGGTGGGGTAAGGGGTTTATTTTTAAAATTCCCTGACCTTGTCAAAATACAAATTTGAAAGGCTGGAAATTTTGCTCTCCTTTTCAATATTAAGTTTTGCTCTCCTTTTCAATATAAAGTTGTCCAACGGATACAAATAGATTTTGTGGAAAATGTCTAAGTCTGGAGGATTTTTCTATCACTTCCACAGATCCTTGTGGGTACTGAGCAGACATGAAGTTGTGCCTGGTGTTATTCTCCAGTGGTCCCTTCATACAGCAGAATGCAGGAGGGAGGAGGAGGAGGGAGTGGGCAGCCAGTGTACATGTAATTACATTATACAGCAACATCTGGTGAGATAAGATGGAGTAGCTGGATAAGGACACCCCCAGTCTCATTAACCATTTGGCAGGGAAGAATGGCTATCACAAAGTCCATTGCCTTTACTATGCATGCATCTTTGATAGAATTGCATATATTTTACCCCAGCTGTGCAGGGACTACAAGTGGCAATAATTCCTAGGAGCATTTGTTTAAGGATCTACAGAAGAAAGCTGTAGGTGTATCCCCCGAACCACAGAAAATCTATGCTGCTACTTATAAATATAAGTTATAAGTAGTCCTGAAAAATAAATACAATAAATTAAATAAAACAATAAAATGTATATATACATATATATTCTTCAGAAAGATGTAGATTCAATAATCTGTATGTGGCCAACTGACCAAGTTTTATGACTTTTGATTTTATACTCGTGTGATTGTGCATATTTTATCTACTTATCCAGTGCATTTATCCAGAGCTAAAAACATTTTTTCCCCCTTAAATATATTTATTGTATTATAAAAAAAAATCTTAAACAATTCCCATCAGAGCCAATGAATAAATAAAAAAAATATTACATTAAATTCATATGTCTGCAATTCGCTAGAAATCAAATACCTTAAAGAACGTTAACCTTAACCAAAAACCTTAAAGAAAATAATAGTGGAATGTATGCTCAAAGTGCAACATTGAACCAATGTCTTCTGGTCACTTTTATGATTAACAACTACATCAACTGACAAGTATTCAATAAACTTTATGGAATGAAAAACATATGAAACTTTTCTACTGACAAATTATTATTATTATTATTATTTAGTATTTATATAGCGCCGACATATTACGCAGCGCTGTACAGTGTATATATATATCTTGTCACTAACTGTCCCTCAAAGGAGCTCACAATCTAATCCCTACCATTGCCATATGTCTATATTATGTAGTGTAAGTACTGTAGTCTAGGGCCAATTTTAGGGAGAGCCAATTAACTTATCCGTATGTTTTTGGAATGTGGGAGGAAACCGGAGTGCCCGGAGGAAACCCACGCAGACACGGAGAGAACATACAAACTCTTTGCAGATAGTGCCCTGGCTGGGATTCGAACCAGGGACCCAGCGCTGCAAGGCGTGAGAGCTAATCACTACGCCACCGTGCTACCTATCTTGATCAGTTTTATAGAGAATTAGATAAAATGCCCATTCGAGTTTGGTAGAAAATTCCTCTTAATTAATCTATAAAACTGATCATTAAAAAAATAGAATGTTATTTTTATTATTATTTTGAGTGCCAGGCTTGCAGCATGTATTTTCTCTTGAGACAATATCCCTTTCTCTACTGTTCTTTAACAAAAGCAAGTTTATTTCTCCTCATTCTGAATCATTCTGAATCCAGACAGTAATAAAAACTTAGGATATGTTCTATGCCTCTCTTCCTCTTTTTAGCTGGGATTTATTCTTTTAGCTGAGATTTATTCTATTATTAGTTATATATCACCAACATTTTCCACAGCGCTTTACAGAGTATTTAGTCTTGTCACTAACTGTTCTTCAGAGGGGTTCACACTCTAATCCCTACCATAGTCATATGCCCACAATAGTCTAGAGCCAAAAACATTATCTGTATGACTTTGGGATGCGGGGGGGGGGGGGGGGGGGACCTGAATGCCTGGAGGAAACCCATGCAGACAGAAAATTCAAGCACCATGCAGTTAGTGCCCTGGCTGGGATTCGGACCAGGGACCCAGCACTGCAAGGCGAAGGTGCAAGAAAATAAAGGGGAGATGGAACTAAGTGGGAGGATCGAACAATAAAATGATGGGGGGGGGGGGGGATTTGGAGGGTGAAGAAGTAAAAGAGAATGAAGGGGAGGAATAATTGAGTTAGTTAATAAACATAATGATTACTATTTAAACAGCTGAAAGGAAATAGGGAGAGTGGGAAGTGATAGACATTGGTGCTGGGAGGGCGGGTATGACATGGGGTAAGCAGACATTTATTTATAGTATGTTTTTCATGTAGAATACATCAGGTTGATCTCTGCTGTGGCTGGAGTATGTGACTTCCATATCCCACAAGTCGCAGTTGCTTCAAATCACAATGTGTATGTCAGACAGGAAAATCCATCCTGTGTCCCTCTCCTGTGTTCACTGCTCAATCATTTCACGAATGTCAACCCCCCCCCCCCCCCCCCCCCCTCAAGGGCAATTGTATTAATTATACAGAGACAGCAATATAAACTGCCTAAAAGCCTGTCCCCGTCCTACATCACAAGTAGTGTTGGGCGAACATCTAGATGTTCGGGTTCGGGCCGAACAGGCCGAACATGGCCGCGATGTTCGGGTGTTCGACCCGAACTCCGAACATAATGGAAGTCAATGGGGACCCGAACTTTTGTGGTTTGTAAAGCCTCCTTACATGCTACATACCCCAAATTTACAGGGTATGTGCACCTTGGGAGTGGGTACAAGAGGAAAAAAAAATTTAGCAAAAAGAGCTTATAGTTTTTGAGAAAATCGATTTTAAAGTTTCAAAGGGAAAACTGTCTTTTAAATGCGGGAAATGTCTGTTTTCTTTGCACAGGTAACATGCTTTTTGTCGGCATGCAGTCATAAATGTAATACATATAAGAGGTTCCAGGAAAAGGGACCGGTAATGCTAACCCAGCAGCAGCACACGTGATGGAACAGGAGGAGGGTGGCGCAGGAGGAGAAGGCCACGCTTTGAGACACAACAACCCAGGCCTTGCATGAGGACAAGAAGCGTGCGGATAGCATGCTTTGTACCACCATGCAGTCATAAATGTAATAAAGATAAGTGGTTCAATAAACAGGGACCACGCGGCAACGCTAACCCAGCAGCAGCACACGTGATGGAACAGGAGGAGGCGCAGGAGGAGAAGGCCACGCTTTGTGAGACACAACAACCCAGGCCTTGCATGAGGACAAAAAGCGTGCGGATAGCATGCTTTGTACCGCCATGTAGTCATAAATGTAATAAAGATAAGAGGTTCAATAAACAGGGACCACGCGGCAACGCTAACCCAGCAGCAGCAGCAGCAGCAGCACACGTGATGGAACAGGAGGAGGCGCAGGAGGAGAAGGCCACGCTTTGTGAGACACAACAACCCAGGCCTTGCATGAGGACAAAAAGCGTGCGGATAGCATGCTTTGTACCGCCATGTAGTCATAAATGTAATAAAGATAAGAGGTTCCATAAACAGGGACCGGCAACGGTAACAATGGTATATAGTCTGGCTGAGCGGTGTACACAGAGTGTCAGTAAACAATGGTATATAGTCTGGCTGAGCGGTGTACACACAATGCTATATAGTCTGCTATATAGTGTCAGTAAACAATGGTATATAGTCTGGCTGAGCGAGCGGTGTACTACTGTTCCCAGCAGAATCAGAGTGGCAGTAAACAATGGTATATAGTCTGGCTGAGCGGTGTACACAGAGTGTCAGTAAACAATGGTATATAGTCTGGCTGAGCGGTGTACACACAATGCTATATAGTCTGCTATATAGTGTCAGTAAACAATGGTATATAGTCTGGCTGAGCGAGCGGTGTACTACTGTTCCCAGCAGAATCAGAGTGGCAGTAAACAATGGTATATAGTCTGGCTGAGCGGTGTACACAGAGTGTCAGTAAACAATGGTATATAGTCTGGCTGAGCGGTGTACACACAATGCTATATAGTCTGCTATATAGTGTCAGTAAACAATGGTATATAGTCTGGCTGAGCGAGCGGTGTACTACTGTTCCCAGCAGAATCAGAGTGGCAGTAAACAATGGTATATAGTCTGGCTGAGCGGTGTACACAGAGTGTCAGTAAACAATGGTATATAGTCTGGCTGAGCGGTGTACACACAATGCTATATAGTCTGCTATATAGTGTCAGTAAACAATGGTATATAGTCTGGCTGAACGAGCGGTGTACTACTGTTCCCAGCAGACACAGAACAGTACACAGAATGCTATATAGTGTGGCTGAACGAGCGGTGTACCACTGTTCCCAGCAGACACAGAACAGTACACAGAATGCTATATAGTGTGGCTGAACGAGCGGTGTACCACTGTTCCCAGCAGACACAGAACAGTACACAGAATGCTATATAGTGTGGCTGAACGAGCGGTGTACTACTGTTCCTAGCAGACACAGAACAGTACACAGAATGCTATATAGTGTGGCTGAACGAGCGGTGTACTACTGTTCCCAGCAGACACAGAACAGTACACAGAATGCTATATAGTGTGGCTGAACGAGCGGTGTACTACTGTTCCCAGCAGACACAGAACAGTACACAGAATGCTATATAGTGTGGCTGAACGAGCGGTGTACTACTGTTCCCAGCAGACACAGAACAGTACACAGAATGCTATATAGTGTGGCTGAACGAGCGGTGTACTACTGTTCCCAGCAGACACAGAACAGTACACAGAATGCTATATAGTGTGGCTGAACGAGCGGTGTACTACTGTTCCCAGCAGACACAGAACAGTACACAGAATGCTATATAGTGTGGCTGAACGAGCGGTGTACTACTGTTCCCAGCAGCGACACACAATGACTGGGGGGGACCCTGGCTAGCGTGGCTGGAGCGCGAACTACCCTGCCTGCCTACCCAAAGCTAAACCCACAGACAAATGGCGGAGATATGACGTGGTTCGGGTATTTATTTACCCGAACCACGTGACAGTTCGGCCAATCAGAGCGCGTTCGGGTCCGAACCACGTGACCCGTTCGGCCAATCACAGCGCTAGCCGAACGTTCGGGGAACGTTCGGCCATGCGCTCTTAGTTCGGCCATATGGCCGAACGGTTTGGCCGAGCACCGTCAGGTGTTCGGCCGAACTCGAACATCACCCGAACAGGGTGATGTTCTGCAGAACCCGAACAGTGGCGAACACTGTTCGCCCAACACTAATCACAAGCAGAGCAGTGCTCATAGGCTGTGGCCAAAGCTCGATTTATTAACAAAAGTCACCAGAAACATAAGAAACATCTCCATAGTCAAAAACATTATAATGGCCCATACTCACGGGCTACATTTGTGGCCTGTCGCTGGCACACGGGAGCGTGTGCGCGAGTCGCGACAGGCCAGCGACAGCTCGTCGCCAGGTCCCTCTGCATACATACGGCGGAGGGACCTGGCAACTGATGCGGCGGAAGCTGTCACTGTTGTTCCTCCCTCGCTGCTGTGCCAATCGCCTGGCGACAGCAGCGACGAGCGATGGTTCGGGGTGCGCGCCCGTGTTGCGCCTCATACTCATGGGCAACCTGTCGCCGCAACACGCGCACGCCGTGTGTTGCGGCGACAATTAAAGCCCGTGAGTATGGGCCATTACACATCTGCATGGTGGGCCAGGCCGAGGCAGAGGCGAGAGAGGCTCCAGCCTCTGGGCGCAGTGTAGGAGGGGGCGCACAACTCACTCAGCTATCATTCCCCTATTGTATTTGAAGCAAAGAGAAATAAGAAATGGGGATACATGGCAGTGACTGCAAGCCAGATAACTAGAGATTAAGGTGTTGGGGGTGCTAGGCGTCTCTTGGTCTA